>NC_056546.1:30950924-31288424 GCF_910596095.1 Thunnus maccoyii
ATTGAGCTGCATTCCACTTTGCTGAAGACCAGACTAAAGACAGAGAGTCCACAACAAGCACGATGTGAAGGCCTGGGAGAGCATCACCAGAGAAGATACAAAGTGTCTGCTGATGTCTATGGCTCAAAGACTTCAGCCAGTCATTCACTGCAAAGGATTTTCCACTAAATATTAAATATGATCATTTTGTTTGATTTCATGTCAATCTGTCTAATTACTTTTAAACCCCTAAACTTTGGGCACTATGTGTTAAAATGGCTATATCTCTCACACAGTTCTTTCTATACTGATGTAAGCCTACTCAAATTAAAGCTGAGACTAGGCACTTTAATGTAGTATCCATTATTTTATTTGAAATTGAATGTACAAAGCCTGAAGAACAAAAAATGTGTGACTGACCAAATACTCAATGCTCATCAATTTAACAGTACTTTTGCCATCCTGTTTTTCCATATTGTAATTTTGTCATCTGGTCAATTGTCTACTGTACATACGACTTCTGTCTGTCTTGAAAGAGGGATCCCCTCCTCTGTTGTTTCTTCTATTTTTTCACTGTTTTTTTTTTGGGGGGGGGGGGGGGGGGGGGGTCCTTATTTTCCTTATCCAGATGAAGGGTCTAAGGACAGAGGATGATGTATGCTGTGCAGATTGTGCAGCCCTGTGGCAAATTTGTGATTTTGAGCTATATAAATAAAAATGTAATTTATGTGAAATAAAAGTTAAATGGATAGCAAGTGGTTCCTATTGGACTGAACAAACAGGCTTTGTTAGAGTACCCAGTAGTGGCTGTTGATGTTATAAACTGTGAGCTGGATATATGGAGCTATGACAAACCAGCAAGTAAAGGATTAGTGCAAATAAAAATTAATAATCTAATCTAAGAATCTACATGACCAAGACTACAATATTTAGCACAATAATCATGTCCCTATAATCACATATGACTGACCTGAGACGAGCTGCTTCATCAGGGATACCCAGGCAGATCTCTCTGTCAAAGCGTCCGGCTCTGCGGAGGGCAGGGTCCAGGGAGTCTGGCCTGTTGGTGGCACCAATGACCAGGACCTGAGCTGTCACTGTCAGACTGGTCAAGTCTGTCAGGAGACAAGCAAGAGAAAATGTCAATTCACCTGTGGAAGTCCTCCAGTGAAGGGGTGCTCACATTCTATTTTCTAATTATCTGACAGTCACTTCATCTTTTGCTTAATATGACATATCCATCAGCTCCTTCATCAGTTCAATATAGTGGTATCAGATTCGGTTGGAGTGAGAGTAGCATCTTATTCTGTGTGTTTGAGAATTCAGGACTGCAAGACCTGCAACAGATGTTTGTATTTGCAGGGCATGATTTCATGATTTCAGCTGCAGGCAGGTACAGGATGCCATGCTTGCATGACATACAGTCGTGGTGCAGGTTTGATACTGTAGCATTCTGTCTCTATCTGTTTCATGCATGTACTAACTGCATGTGTGCACAGCAGTTTTTTTTAAATCGATCATAGTTGATAAGAAAGAGAGAGAGAAAGAGAGAGAATTGATGGAAATATCAAACAGAACTTGTCGATAATTCAAATAACCGGCCCAAGGAGACATCTTTTGCCAAAACTGCAACTTGTGGCTCTTTACCGAACTAGTTCAATATGATGGATATACTGTATTGACCATGTAAGGGAATTCTATACTGTATGAATGTGCTGACCATGTAAAGGATTCTTTCCATAGCCTCACCCCTATATGACCTTCTCGGAATATGTGCCTCTTGTTATGAGCATAAGAAACACAAGGAAGAGGTAAATTTGGAATAGTGAAACATGTCTGTATAGGAATGTAGGGAGTTCAAGAATCCTACAAAAATGAACTGTGTACTTCAGAATATTCAAAGACACTGTATTCAACATACTGTTCTGCTTCCCAGCCATAATAAATTCTTGGGTAGAACCGAAGTGGGTTTAGTGTTCTTTGTCTTTACAATCATCACAACTGAAGAAAACCCTACAAATATGTGTTGGAACCAATGCTGCATTTTTATTTGGGTGAAGTTATGTATTCATTTGCATTCCAGGCCAGTAGAGGGCAACAATATGGTTATGGTGATGACCCTCATTATTACTTGATATCATGCACCACCTTTGACGGCGAGAGAAACAGTTCTTAGAAGCGAACACTACGGCAACATAAATGTATCCATAAACAGAAAGCCTGTACTTCAAGACAATCACCACACCTTCAGCGCTTCAAGTCAACTCAACAACACCCAGAACAGTCATCTGCTTCAGTTTACTGTCACCATAAAGAACAAACTCCTGCCAATTCATACATCACTGTGCCAGCTGGGTAGCATAGCAGCTGAATGATAGAAATGTTGTTGCCAATTCAGAACTTCAATATGTGAAACTAATTCCACTAAAAAGGTATTGAAAAAATATGCAAAAGTAGATCCTGAGAACATTACATCACTCTGATGGCAGTTTATCCTACCATCCATGCAGGTGAGCAGCTGGGCTACAATCCTCCTCTCCATGTCTTTTGAAGCCACCTCTCTCTTAGGGGTGATGGCGTCTATCTCATCTATAAACAGGATACATGGAGCAGAGCTCTGCAAGGGGAGAAAAGAACCAATGATCATGATGATGATCATAATGCAAGTTATAATACAAACTGTATAGTGTATACAGTGCCAGAAGAACATCATTTGAGTATCTGGTAACATGTGCCCACTACACCTCCTCTAGTCATTAGTCTATAATGAAAAAAAGGAAGAAAAGCACTACTGACCACAGCCGTATCAAACAGCTCCCTGAGCTTCTGTTCAGACTCTCCGGACACTCCAGACACCAGCTCCGGGGCTGATACCTTCAACATGGGCAGCTCCAGCTCCTGAAACACACACATCACTTTATTAACAAGCACACAAAACACACAGAATATTTAATAATGACTCTTGCCCCATCCACTCAAACCTAACTTGAAAAGTGGTAGTTTTTGTGACTGCTTTGGCCCAAACAGTTTCAAATCTACAAACTTAATACACATGAACCAAACAGCCCAACCAAAATATGACTGTAAAGGATTATTTCCCAATCAATCTGCAGTACCTCTCCCAACTTGTCCTCTTTGGTTCAGGTTAGCTACTACATTTGACATTACATTAGACATTACTAGCCCAGTCAAAGGTGCCTGTTCGGAACAGGTCGATTGCTTAGTATTTCTCGAGAACCGCATATTTATGTATCAACTGACAAATGTATCAATTAAAACAATCAGGAATTAATAAATGAAATGGTTTAAGTACAGACAGAAACTTCACCAGTGAGACTAAACAGAGGTTGAACCATAGAAGCAGTTTACGGCCTTCCATTGGTTGATTCTGCTGTCAATTAAATCTGCACGCCTATTGGCTAGTTTTACTGCCTCCACCTCTGTTTTTTTCTCCTGTATGCACTCGTTCTTCTGTCTCGTGCAGTTTCACTGAGCGGGGTCCCTCTCAGCAAGCTAGAGCCCAGAACAGTGATGTGACAGTGTTTATATCAAACAGCCCCCGCTGCACTCAGACACAGAGCTTGACGGCTCACTGTTCACTTATTCAAAGTTTATTCATAATAAACGTGTGACATGTCCAGATTGCACCAAGTGTGAAGTAGACTGGATGAACGGTTCGAGATATGCAAAGGACACACATACATACATACATACAAACAAACAAACAAACAGGAAGACAGAGATTCCTTGCTTTTTAGTTAGATGAACTGCAGTGCTCATTCAAAATGTGTCTGAGACACCCTGCAGTCTTGTACGAACATGCAAAGTTTCATCCATAGTACACAGTTCAATAGTAGAGGTTAAGTCTCTTAAACTTTTTCAACTCATTATCACTACAGATGTAATCCCACCTCCAACCACAGTGTGGGTTGCAATGGCAGAATGGCGCTGTCTGTATTTCAGCCTGTTAACTCCACAGAAGAAGCAGAAGCAATGTTGTTTATGAGGTATTTTTATATATTTCTGAACATGCCTGAGACATCCAGCACTGAGTCTTGAACGTACATGCCAAGTTTCGTTCACAGTACACAGTTCAATATCAAAGCTTAAGTCTCTTAAACTTTTTCAAGTCATTAACACTATGGATGTAAACCCATCTTTGACCACAGTGTGGATTGCAATGGCAGAGTGGCGCTGCCTGTATTTCTGCTCATTGACTCCAAAGGCAGAAGAAGTAGAAAATCAATGTTGTTTATGAAGTATTCTTACACACTTCTCGAGAACCGCTCTTCCAAACAACTTCACATTCGACACTGCACTTCCTTAAGTCCCCAGCAATACGTTTGTATGAAGTAGATCGGATGAACAGGTCAAGAGATATACAAAGGACAAACTTACATACATTCAGACAGACAGAGATTCCTTGCTTTATATAGAGAGAAGAGAGATAGAGAGATGCAAGCTGTGTAGTACCAGTGATCTACATTGCACTTCAAATCCAACCATACAATCTATGTACATAAAATCACAAGTTCATCTCCACCCATTATATTGCTTGATAATGCTTTACTATGAAACGCATAACTAAACTATTTCCCAGGCATTGTTCACTACTTACCCCAGCCACAGCCTGGGCCAGCAGGGTCTTTCCACAGCCAGGAGGCCCATGCAGGAGAAAGCCCTTTGGAGGAACCATTCCCAGCTGCTGGTACACCTCTGGGTGACGCATGTGGATCAACAGCTTACACATCTCCTACAACAATGTCATATACATTGACCCGGGCAGATGTAATCTCTATGAGCAGTTTCCACTGTAATAGCACATAAATGTTACAATACAAATGTATAATATAACATGCGCTCAACACTGCTAAATCCATTGAGAAGATTTTACAAAGGTGGCTGACAGCAATTCTCACTGCTACCATCCCCTTTTACTATGGAAGACAAATGCAGCAAGAAACAGAGTAGGAAAAGGTACTAACCGTTAACGTTTCTTCATTACCTCCTACATCTTCAAACTTTAGTGTGGGATTCTGCAGCTCTGGTGACTTTGATTTTGCTAAGAAATAATTCACACAGAAAAAATTAATTAGTGTCACAGACATCACAGTCAACTGTGGTAAACTGTATCTGTAATTATTATTGACAAGTTACAGACTAAGCTATTAATCAATTAAATTACCTAAATTTAAAAAAAAAAACATATAAAACAAAATTAACATATTCATCATGAATAAAAATAACTGTTAGTTACCGCCCTACAGGCAATGCTTGACAAACTCAATAAGGATTACATTGTTGTGGTTAAGAATCAATATTTTATAGTTAGACTGGCACTGGTCGTACCTTTCTTGTTCAGAGTGCGAGAATCAGTAGTATCAGTGGAGTTCTTAGTCCTCTTTTTTGACTTTTTGTGAAATTTCTCAGACTCCAGCATGGAAACATCTCTCTGCTGGTGAGAAACATGGCAGTTAGTTATTAGTTGAGCAAAGTAAAAGTCTATAGCAAAGGGTAAAATGGACTGCATTTTTATAGCACCTTTCTAGTCTTCTGACCACTCAAAGCTCTTTACACTACATGTCAACATTCACCCAGTCACACACACATTCATACCTTGATGGCAGAGGATGCCATGCAAGGTGCCTGCTCATCAGGAAGAGTTGCTAAACATTCACACACACTCACACACCGATGGCACAGCCTTCGGGAGCAATTTGGGGTTCAGTATCTTGCCCAGGGACACTACAACATATATTTTTTAATTTTATTTTATTTAACCTTTATTTTACCAGGTAAGACATTAAGAACAGTTTCTTATTTACAATGATGGCCTGGCAAGTGCCAGAAGACACTTGAAAGGGGGAAGGAAGCAAGGGGACACTAAAGGGTTAGGGTTAGGGAAGGAGCCAGGGATTGAAGCGCCAATCTTCCGATTAGTGGACGACCTTTTCTACCTCCTGAGCCACAGCCACCCAGTTAACTGTATGTTAACTTAATCATGCTGACAAGGTGTTTACATATCTGCCTTAAGCTACAGCTGTACAGTAAGACATGTATAGGTGACATATACAGTATCACTGCCAATTAGAAAATGCTCACCTGCTGAATGTCAAGAAATTCCAACATTAGAGACATGTGTTCTGCACTAAATCTTACTCCAATTTTTATTTGTTCATGTTGGGTCTCATAAGCTGAACACTTCAGAGACTGTAAGAAACAGCAGGAGTGCTCAAGAAACTTAGTCTCTCCACAGTCTGGTTTTTCGCACCTAAGTGTGAAACCCCACCCATGGACCCAGGTTAATAAAACTAGAGATTCCCGTCTTCTCATTCTCTTTCCCCTCAAGGCTGCTGTTGGAGCAGCTCTCTGGTTTGGCCTGCTCACAGCTGACACACACAGAACTCTTTTCTTTATGGCAGAAGATGCGAGAGCCTGCCTAAGACTCAGTAACTAAGTTATCTAGTGCCAGCAGCTGATTTAACACGCACAGGAGCCACAAAGCAGAGTTAGCTTGCCGCTAACTCTGTAAGGACTACACAAAGGAGTGACCTGGGCCCTCTGACCTGCACAACTGGAGCACCGATACCCAGCAAGGCCTGCATCCTTCAGCCTTGGAGCCAAACTCCTCTCAGCCTGACTCATCCACAGATTTGCCTACTAAGAGGCAGAACACCACATTAGCATCTCTCTCCCTCCATGGACTCGCTAACAACTAGGCATAGCCTAGTAACTTATAGTGTAGCATAGAACGGCTAAGCAAGACTGTTTAACTTAATCAATGTACTGTACATGTATTGATTTGGCTAAGGTTATTCCATGAACTATTGTTGTGATGTCTTGTTCATGGTCAGATTATTGCATGGCCACACCGCTAAGTTAATGTTAGCATGCTTAACACATGCTACATCCAGTAACCAGGCCCCGCATGCAACTAACCTCTTCCTAACCTGGCACCTTTAGCATACACCAATTGGCCTTAAACAGAGAACATCACAGTTAAAAGGTTTAAAACCGAGCTTTGCACACTTTGCGTCTGGCAGCACATGTGGTTCAAAACACCACATGGTCTGGCCTTTTGTCTCTGTAGTTCTCTCTACACAGACATATTGTCTGCATGCCGTGTGCTCATTCACCAGGTGACTTCAGCTATCTTGCCCCCCCACCCACCCTCTACACACACACACACACACACACACACACACTTGTGTTTTGCTCTTTTACCTTTTTTTAATAAATGCTTTTGGATATACATGTTGTCTGTTGCACAAGAATGAGTTTCGCCAACGTCTACTCTGCAAAGAACTCCAAAATCCTTCAACCATAACTAGCTATTGATATGGTAATTTTGGTTATAGTTAAGTTAATTATTTATCAGAGTTCCAAATTGATAGCTTAGTAAATATTGAGAATTGGCTATCTTTTTCCCTGACTCCAGGGTGGTGGCCCGTTATTGTTAATTCTTATTAATAATTCCTCTATTGATTTTAATAATTAATTATCTTTGATAATCATTAATTATTGCTGATAGCCAAACTTGTAGCCAAGGCCAAACATTTAATAGTGACTCCTATCTGAAATACACCACTGAACATCAATATCCTTCCTCCTTCTTCTGATGAATGACCTGTCAATCATGCATCACAGGCACTGCCCAGAAAAGAGCCTGACCATTACAGATATATCACTATCAGCTTGTCAAGTTTAAAATGTCTTGCTAAGTATGGCAATTCTTCAATAAACAATGTCAGGGGATCCTCATGAAAAAAAAAAGTTAAAAAAAAATCAATATAGATCAGAATATTATTGCTATTGGATTATTCTTTTTAACCTTCACATACAAATATTCTTATAACCTCCAAAATTCTATCATGGGACCCACATGCTCGGCTTCCTTCACCTGTATCAAAACAACTTGCAACTGTTCAGATTCAGATGTTTACACCAGGAAATCAAGATGATGAAAATGCAGCAACTAGGTTATTAGTGACATTTCTAAGAATTGAAGGCAAGAGGACCAACACAGTTATTACCTACTTAGTTATAATGTCAGGATGTTAAATGTCCTGACAAACTCCACATGTACATACATACATTTGTTGCTGTATTAGTTGGCTCCTCTTGACACAGATCGATTAAGATGTTCTTCTCAGGGCCTCTGCCTCTATCAATGAACCAGCCTCCTGTTGAGACCAGCGTCTCTGCACTGGGAGGAGGGTTGGCTGTGCTGGCAGGACTGCAGGCAGCAGGCTGATCTCCCCTGGGTGAGCAGGTGCTGGAGTCAGGGTTTCCCTTCCGGTATAGAGATGTAAGAGAGCTGTTCATGTGGTTGGTGGGCTGGAGATGGCAAAAGGCAGCAACAAGGAATGTTTAGATCTCACTTTTTAAGTGCTGTGCTGATCATTTTGACAAAACAGTCCAACATTTGGGGCGACTGTGGCTCACTAGGAGGAGAGAGTTGTCCACTAATCACAGTGTTTGAGGGTTGATCCCCTGCTGGCAAGACACTGAACGGTCAGGCCAGTGCCCTGCATGGCAGCTCACTGCTGTCTGTGTGTGAGTGTGGCAAAACTGTTTAGTGCTTTGGATAAAAGCATTATATAAATGCAGTCGATTTATGATTTACATTTGAGGAAATGTGCCTGTTTCCCCCAGTTTCTCTGTGCATCCAGTGCCAGAGATAGGTAGAGGACGTGTCAAGCCTACCTTAGCACAAATACAAGAAACAGGGGGGAACTGTCAGCCTAGTCCCCTCATATGTTATCATTTAGCAAGCTAGAGGTAAAGGTAGTCACCAATCTATCTTACTGCAGGTCATCTACAGGGTGTAAAAGTCTACATTGTTCTCCTCAGGACTTTTGTTTTGACTCTGGATGTGTCATCCATACCTGGAAAGACCAAAAATTCTCTCCTTTGTTATTTTGTCATTAAAAGGCTTCCACTAGAAAGAATTGTAAATGAACCTAATAAGCTCTTAAAATAGTCACTGAGTTTGTTGTCCCCCCAGGGGTTCACATGCTTTTGCTTCACACAAATATATAAGATTGGATAAATTTCCTCAATAAGTAAATGAATAAGTTTCATGTTTTTGTCTCATTTGTTTAATTGAGTTCCCTTTATCTGGGTTTAGGACTTGTTTAAAAATCTGATCTGATGTTTTAGGTCATATTTATGCAGAAATGGAGAAAATTCTAAAGGGTTCACAAACTTTCAAGCAGCACTGTATATATGGTTCTCAAGAAATAATAAGCAATCCGCCCATTCTGAACAGACACATTTTGAATGGGCACTGCACTAGTAGTAATAATTTCTAGATCATTATTCAATTTTTAATTAAATTTAATTCCTTTTCGTTACTGATACATTTGTCAATTAATACATATATATGTCGTTCCCGAGAAATAATAAGCGATCAGCCCATTCTGAACGGCACGTTTTGGACGGGCACTGCGCTAGTTCCATTAATTGTCCCAGTAAGCCATTTCAGTGAGTGAGCATGCGCAATATCAGAGCCTGGAACTTAACATTACTAATTCCACCTATGCTTTTCCTGCTTTGACAAGTCTAAATGTCTGCTGTGAAAAGGGTTTATTCCTCGCCAAATTCTGGTGGGTGTGGTCTACTTGCCAAACTGCTATATCTCTTTCATATTAAATGACATTCATTTGGCAGCCACTCTAACATGTATTTAATGCCACTTAACACAAAGTGGGAAAACTGCATGTAAAAAGAATTACAGATTTAACCAGCATCTCTTTTCTTACAATGCTCTCCAGGATGATGTCGTCGCTGTCAGAGGACTCCTCGGAGCTGCTGCTGCCATCACTGAGAACACAAAGGCTTGTATTTAAAAACAAAGTATAGGTTAAGCAGAGAGAATGGCTCAGAGCCCAGAGGTGAAAGATATCATTTTGCTGGTCCAAAACAGGCAGTGATCAGTGTTTCTGTTACCCAGTGTCGTTGTGGCTGTGCTTGGCTCTCTTAGCCAAGTGCTTGTTCTCCAGTTCATTCATCCCAGATTCATTCATGATTGCTTGATACACTAGAAGAGATGCCCTTCCATTAGTGTGACTTTAATGTTAATAAATAATCACTGTTAAAAAACACATTCAAGCAATACAACAGTTATAGAGTAATAATACATCCATCTACTTACCTTTCTCTACTTGAATCCTGAAAGCTGTCTTGTTTCTTCTACCATACTCCATTCTAAAGACACAACATAATACTTATCACCGAATACTTTATGACTTTTCATTAATATGAAATGCACCAGAACCAACACGGTGGGTGATACAGATAAAATCCTCTATCATGGTATATGTCATTTTATATCTCAATATTAACATACAGTACACTCAGTGTCCAGTTATTAAGTCCACCTAGCTAAAACTAATGCAGTCTAATACAGCAGCTCTGTAATAAACCCTTCATGGAGGTTCTAATGTTCAGTCCTTGTAAAAAATGTTTTACAGGTGTTGACTTTATGCTAATTTTGCAGGCTGTACTTTGTGCTGATGTTTAACTTTATTGTGTTGCACTGAAGTGTTGGTATTGAGATATTTGATCTTCTCCTGACTACTACAGTCAGGTTGTGTGTAGGACAGATTGAGCAAAGTTAGTCACCACCTTTGCTTGAGTCTGTTCTGATGAACTTGCCTGTACAGTTTTTGAAGTTCCAGGGCCATGGCTGACAGGTCCACATATTCATTGCTGCTGGACGCCAGATACTGAAAACAAAATTAACAAAATGAAACAGGGTCAAGATGACTGACACTGATATCAGATATTCAGACCCAGTCTCTGATCACATGTTGTAACTTAAGACCATAAATAACATGAAAACAGAAGAACTGACTCAGGATGTTCTGATGGCAGGACAGTGTTACCATACTGTCCTGTGACTTACAGTCTGAAGAGAAGTGCTGTATAAATTAAGTTTATTGTTGTTGCTATTTTGTTATTACTATTCCATAAAACAGGTTTAACAAACTCTGAGCCTACCGCTGAACTCTGAGTTGATGAACACTGAGGTGGAAAACACTGAGTTTTCAGTTCCAGAACATCTGATCAGAGTTTGTTCAATCAACAGAGTATGTTCACTCTGAGTTCAGCGCATACGTGTTGAATGAAAAAAATCATCATCAATGGAGCTCTGATACCATGATTCACCATGGCCAAAGGTAAACAAAAGACAGGGCTTTTGATTTAATCCAGCGGACGTAGAGATATTAATGCATATATATGCGGACTGTGAACATTTATCTTAACAAAGATAGCAGCAGTAACAGAACCTGAGTCAGAGCGGGGGAAAGAGTTAAGTTATCACAATTAAGTTTTATTCAGCTTAGTCTGTTATATTCATCATTTTCCAGACTTGAATTTCCTTAACAGATGACAAAGTGGTGGAATGTGTATCAGGCCTACATTGCATTGTTAAATATATTTATTCAGCTTCAATCTGACAGGGACAAAACACAGGGGGCAGCAATCGAAGATGAAAAATATAGTTGAAGATTTAAAATAACATAGATGAAACAGATACAACATATTTTACATAGAGACATACAATTGTAATCTCAGTCTGATCCAGTAATAATGAGTTTGGTGATTTGCAGTTGAAAAGGCATCAAGGTTCAAACGGACATTACGTTTTTAGTCGTTGTGGATCTCGGCTCAGCAGCATTCAGTGTCATAAAAATAGAACTTCCACGCAAAAATAAGCACATGCATAAGTTTTATTCTAAGCTGAGGGTGAATTCACGCTATGTAATATTTGAATGTGAGGGCAAAAACCGCTGTTCAAATACACCCCTGTTGAATGACATAGGTTTAACTATATAACCATTTATATTCATTTGGAGTGTGTGTGCATATGTGTGTAAAAGAGACACTTGTGATGCAATAAACTATAGGAGAGGGGAAAAAAAGCTGTAGGAGAAACACCCTATCTGCTTCATTAAACTGTGGGATGGTACAAACATTTCCATTTAGGCTTATTTGTTTAATTAAGAGCACTGAACTGATAACATGCCGCCCTGGGAGAATGGGGAGAAACAGATGTACCTGCTCCACTCTTTGTCTGAGCCGACTGTCTAGCCAGCCACCACCTCTGTTCTTCATGTCTGAGTCTTCTCTGAACCTGAGGCAGGACACACATTCAGAACAACTTTAAAACAAAAATGTAACCACAATTCTACACTTGATGAAAAAGAAGAATTTCCAACAAATTTTGTTCTATGAAACCTGTTATAACATAAATACGTAAGAATACCTTACCTCTCTTATCAAGTTTATCACTGATGTGCTTTTGGGATCAATGATAAAGGCAATAAAAGACAACCAATCAGGGAAAGGGAAGGGGTTTATTGGAATAACAAACTCACTGGCAGTGACAAAAATACTCTAAATTCAAGGTACACTTACAAGATTTGTTCAGAGTTTCGAGCTTGTAGTCAATGAGCAGTTACACACTCTGATGTTACAGAGCATTCACACATGACAGATACTGTCTTCTGCCTTGCATTCAGAGTGAACATTGATCTGTGCTCTCTAAAGAAATGTGTACATCAAATACTGCAAATATACAATCTATTATTCTGGAAGTCAGTATGACGAGCTTGCTGAACATTTCCACACACACTGTCAAAGCAGTGACACGTACACAAATTACATACAATATATGCATACGTGTGCAGGAATAAGGATGATTTCCGTTATCAATTTAATGATTTAACCGTCATATTTTTTATCAATAGATAAGTGATACAATCTACAAAATGTAGGCTGTGGCTGAGGAGGTAGAGCGACTCGTCTACTAACTGGAAGATCGGTGGTTCGATTCCCGGCTCGTCCAGTCTGCATGTCGAAGTGTCCTTAAGCAAGATACTGAACCCCAAATTGCTCCCAATGGCTGTGCCATCAGTGTGTGTGTGTGTGTGTGTGTGTGTGTGTGTGAGTGTGTGTGAATGAGCATTAAAAACTCCTCCTGATGAGCAGATTGGCATCTTGCATGGCAGCCTCTGCCATCAATGTATGAATAGGTGGATGTTGGCATGTAGTGTAAAGCGCTTTGAGTGGTCGGAAGACTAGAAAGGCGCTATGTAAATGAAGTCCATTTACCTTTTACCATTATTGTGTTCGGATTGCAGAGAATTCCTCACATCTGAGAGGCTGGAGCGAGCTAATGTAGTGGACTTACACTGGTGAAATGATTTTTGATCGATTATCAAAATTGTCATCTGTTGATCCTCTGTGTACAGAATCATATTTAAAGTACTGAATATGTGATTTGTTGTTAATGTGTGATTTACATCTACGTCCCTATAGACATAGAGGAGTATGAGGAAAATCAAGCTACAACAAATTTACTTTTAAGGCAAAACGTGGTGAGTTTTATATATGACATGGTGGCATGTTTACCTCAACCCATACACACACACTCAGTAATTTACGTCAAAGAAAAGCTGTCAGTATGAACGTGACATCGTACCATGCTTCCTCTGTGATTACTTACCTCAACAAACACACCAACACATGGCCCAATATTCACGAAATCGTCTTTCAAACTGTCTGTTATCTGTGTTTGGCGTCTGGCAGCGTAACCACGAGACACACTACCTCACCCGGAAACGGAAACGAATACATCCGAGTGAGGATTTTCAAAATAAAATATGGCCATTTCCATAGTACCATTGAGACGTTTGAAAACGTCTCAACATGGAATGTAAGACATATATAATTTCAGCATTTTATTCACATTTTGTTCCCGACATTCTACAAGCTCCTAAAATGTATGGTTGTATAAATAAAATCTAAAATATCAGTAAACTGTACAACTACAATGCAATGATGTGACATTGTCATTGTACAACATGATGCAGTTTAAGTAACGCCCCTCTTGAAGTGGTGAAAAGTGTACTTTTTCGTTCTAATGTAGCTGAGTAAATATATTATACTAATACTGTTATATTTTATAAATTTTTATTTTACTATTTTTTATTTTATACATATTAGCCTATGTATTTTTAATTTCATATTTATTTTATATTTTAAATAACTATCTGCTGTTCAACACGTTTACACTATCATGTAAATAGGATATGATGAGTCGAGTAAAAAACATAAGTAATGTCAATGCTGCTCTCACTTTCACTTCCTCGTCAGGTTGTGACAGCTATACTTCCTCGTCATAGTTTGATGGAGACTAGTTGTGTGCTTGTCGGTGAGACAGTCATGAAGGACGGTACCGGAGCAGGAGAACAGGCGGAGGTTTCCCGTCAGGAGGTTTATGAGGATTATGTGAACTATTACCTTCAGCTGTGTACAGAAGTTCGGCCGTGCCGTGATGCCCAGCTGCTGAAGAAGGCGGCTCTGTATCTGCTTCAGGAACCAGAAGCTACAGGGACTTTCACCGTGTTTCCATTCTACCACACTGTGATGGAAGGCACTGAAGCCCTGAGCACAGACTACAGGAAACACCTGTCAGCTTTTATCAAAGCCACCGAGCTGCTGGAAACTCTTTGTATCAATCTGTTCCTCCAACCCTGGAAGAAGGAAATCAAGACACTTAAGGTGGCTCTCTTTCTTTTATTTTATTTTCTTTCTTTCTTTCTTTCTTTCTTTCTTTCTTTCTTTCTTTCTTTCTTTCTTTCTTTCTTTCTTTCTTTCTTTCTTTCTGTCTTCCAGGTAATTTTAATAATAATGACCTCATGCCTGGAATTCAGAAGGCGTGTGCTACTGTGGGTCAAGGTTCAGTGTTCTCTATATAGTTTCCGTTGGGGAATAAATTTGTCACAATACTGAGGAACAATTTTATATGCTGTATGCAGTGCCAAATGTTGCATCTGAAACAGTAATTCTTTACATTATGCACATTATTTTATTTTAACATTTTATAGGCAGTTTAAAACTCCATTCCAAGGAGACTTTCTTTTGGAAATCCCCTAGAGGCTCCCAGTAAATTAGACACAACACCAAGGTGTTCGACTAAGCCATAATCATTTCTCAACCATCATTTCTACTGAAACTGGTCTCACCAAGGAGGTTGAATTCATGGCAAAATTCACCCATTCCTCCCCCTCAGTATGCAGTTTTTCTACTCTAGAATATTACTTGGCTCCAGGTTTGCCTGTTATAATTTGATTAAAGACAAAGTAAGTTAAGAAAGTGCTACATGTAAATGGAACATCAGATGAAATAATGACAGTATTAAAACTACATTTGGACACAGGGACCCTCTTCAAGAACTCAAGATCAGGTGGTAAAGCAGGACCGACCTGAGGACTCTTATCATGCTTATTATATCAGTTAATACTGTTCTTTAAGCATGGAATCACCAAGGGTTTTCTTCTTGGTACCATGGATGTAGTCAGTTGCAACCAGCCTGTTAAATTATGTAATAAATTATGTGCAAGTAGAAAAATTTGCACAAGAGTTTCATTACAGGAAAGGCCATGAGATCACCAAAATCCATTAAGATCATTCTGTTGGATTCATTATTTTCACAGAAATGTTCATGTTATAGAGGTTAGTTACAGTATAATAGTAATAGATATTTTGCACCAGAACAATAACTTGGCCTCAGGATGGTGCTAAAAGGAGAGGTCATGTGAAAATGGAGAGGGATCCACTGGAAGCCTGATACTGTGAAGTTAATTGAATTGAAATCAGTAAGAGTTAGATTTTGAGATACATGTACAGTACAACTGGAAATAAAGGTGGCGCTCGACGGGAGCTACCTCCAAAATATTGTTGTTGCTATGGACCAGATTGTCTGTCAAAGAGATATTTTATTATGAGTTGTTCCAGTTCCTGTTTCTGTGCAGGATGTGGAAGACAGTGGAAATGCCTGAAAGCAGAGTGATTTTGCAATAAGACACTGAGACAAAGAGAGTGAACAGGTAAAGAGACATTTAGGAGTTCAGAATATGAAAATGAAAACACATTTTCTTCACTTCCAATGTCTTTGGGTGGAGGCAGGAATCTCAGAGAGCGGTATCTCAAAACCAGGACAAATAAAACCAAAACTCTTCATGGAGAGATATAAAAGGGAGTGAGGTTTTCTTTTTTTTTTTTTTTTCTTTTGTAATTTTGGTGAATCTTATTTACACATCCTGCAGTTATGGAGCAACATTATCATTCATTTGGAGTCGTGTTTCTGTCCTGGTGGTGCTGAGCAGGTAGTGTACAGCGGCTTTTTAGAGCTTTTTCTCTGAAAACAGCCAAAAACAACGCTATGAGAGCGCTGAGAGTGAACCAAAACAATGAAGTTTTAGCTGACAGCTAAACAATGAACTGAAACTCGCTATAAAAATCTGTAAAGCTGAGGGGAGCTGTGGAGTCACTGATAATTCTGTGTAGGTTCATCACTGCGAATAATACCTCTGACATTACACACAGTCGTTTAAAAATATCCAATATAGCCGCTTTAGAGCTTCATCATTTTAGAATAAAACATGATATGTTATCATTGTGCTGTTGAAACTTGGCATTTGCGAGAGATGAAAATGAATCTTTTTTCATATATGAAATGTATTTGTGTCTCTTTCAGTGTTTTACAGGTCCATTTGTCTACTGTCTCCTGCCAGTTCTCAGTAGCTCTACCATCCAGTCAGTCTTGGGCTCTATTGGCTACCTGCCACATACTGATACTCCACAAAGGTAGGGAACATAGGGAGGAAGAACAAGAACAAGAGCGACAATAAATACTGTGGACATCTAGTCACAAGGCCTGTTCTTACAACTGCTAGGGTGTCTAGGTATAAATAACATACATCCAGCACCTACTACATGTACACAATGTAATAAGACTAGAACTTGTGTTAAGTGAGTGGAACTTCACATGTCCTCAATGCAAAGCATTTTTTTTAAAAAATGGACCTGAGAGATATTTTTTATTATCAGAATATATTTTCCCTCTTAATTAAAGGTACCCTGTGGAGTTTCTGACCTCTAGGAGTGCAGTGGAGCAGTTTTTTATGAGTGGGTCCCGGTTTTGTTTCTTTGTCAGAAGGATGCACGCAGGTGACATGAGACACAGTCCTGTGTATCCTTTCACACTATTCCAATAATCTACAGGTGGCTGTAATGCACAGAAAAACTCAGCAATGTGCCAACAAAGGCAGAGAAGAAGAAGGCTGCAAACCAGTAAACACTGATGTAAACAATGCAGGTTTTAAAATACTTTAAAAATCAGTTTTGCAAATGTTTCATGAGGAAGGAGATGGATTTAACACATTTGTTAGACCACAGTGCATTTGGGTGAGTAACAGTCAATGTAAACATAACTTTTGTTTGTTTACAAAAAAAACTCCACAGGGCACCTAATGAGGGACAAAATCTCCATATCTCTATAATCTCTAAATTTTTTAAATGTGTGCCGACCACAGATTAGTTCATATTCTCATGTCAATGTTAACTTAACGCTTAAAGACCCCCCCCCCCCCCCCCCTATTTTTGTTATAGCATTCTGTTAAAATTTCCAGCTCATTTTTAATGTTTGAAATTCACAGTTCGCAAAGCTAAATTTCATCAGGAAACATCAACAATTCAGTTCAGGGAATCTTGATACAGATCATCATAGAAAATCATCAATATCTCAGATTCAAGCTTTTGTCATTTGTGAAGGTGGCATCTAACCTGCTATACTCATCACTTTTTATCCCGTTCTCTTCAGTTCTGCTGTATTTTTCAGTGAGTACAAACTCAGCGTGGATGCTAACCCAGACAGAGCCATGCTGCTGGGTTTTGAGCTACTGCTGGCCAGGGTGGAGTGTCTCCACCTCCTGGAGCTCCTGGAGAAGGATCAGTTGGGACCACACGTAAGATCAGAAATCAGCGGCATCCAACCAACTGCCATATATGATCCCTATCCTTATGCACTCTAATCATTGCCTTGTTGCACTGCCTGTTGGCATCTACGTCCTATCAGGCCCAAACTTAAGCTTTATGGCACTTACTTGTGTTTTTGTCTCCTGACTAGATCCCTGCTTGTGTTGTATCAGTCTCATATGTATGTCGCTTTGGATAAAAGCGTCTGCTAAATGAAAAATGTAAATGTAATCCTCTGACAGAAAAAGAACCAGATTAAATAAAAAAAACAAACAAGTTACACTAGCGTCTCTGTGAGGCTAGCAAAATGGTGCTTTGGGAACCCTGAATGTAGGTATCAGATGTTTCATTGGATGAGAGAAAACTGTTGACCTGCTGATGGTACAAGGTGAACAGATGATCACTGAAGGAACACAGTGAGGAACATGAATGTCTGTACAAAATTTCATGGCAATCCATCCAATAGTTGCTGAGATATTTTAGTCAGAATCAAAGTGGTGGACCAACCAATCGCATGACCAACCAACCAACATTGCCATCCTTAGTGTCTGGAACTAGTGTGGCTAAAAAAGAAACACTTTTATCATACATCACACACAACTTTTTGATGTTAATAGAAATCTTTCAGTGCTGGTTCAGTCTCTGGGTCTCGGCTTGACAGTCAAGTGGCTGGAGACTCTAAATTGTCAATAAATATGAATGTAAATGTATATAAATTTTTGATAGTGAGAATGAATGGGGACATGGGGTATCTCTGCCTTCTATCCAATATAGAAATAACAATATAGAATAATAATAGAAATAGAGGTCACAGGACATGGTCAAGGCTTACATGATCTCAGTTTTGTTTCATGGCTTCCTTGTGACAGTGTGATCTGGCATTACAGGAGTGGCTGGAAGTTCTCCAGAGGAGAGCAGGGCCTATGAAGACAGAAGAACACACAGAAAAGAAGACAATAGTGCAAATGGAAGATGAGAAGAAGAAGAAGGAAGAGGCAAATACAAATGAGGTAGGCTAGAGCAAAGAGGTCTGTTTGACTGTGTGGAGAAGGAAGAGAAGAAAAAGAAAGAAGAGGTGCTGGGAGTCAACCAGAGAGAAATAAATATCAAGGCAAGATCCATGAGCAATAACAGAGGTTACAAAGGTAACTATGGTTCTCTGAGGTCCAGGATGACTGCCAGTGGCAGTAAACAAAGTGAATAGTTGAGTGTGTGATATGCAGGCCACCAAAAAATAAAATTTGGCCACAATGTGACCACAGGATTGTCCGCAATCTACAACCCAAAAGCACGAAAACAAGCCAAAAGTCCACAGGATGGACAGAACTTTATCAACAACCCGAAGAGGATAGTTAAGTATAATAGTAGGTCATCAGCATCTGTGCTCCAAGCCTCCTCTATGAACACAGGCAAAAAGTGGGGAGGATTTGAGAGCAATGGAGAGTGGCTCTATTTTTAAAGCAAAAAGAATAGGAGACATGTGGCAGCCCCAATGGGTACGCATGAGAGATATGCAGAAATATGCAGACAGACAGAGAAGACAGACATAAACTGTGACCCAAACCCTAGTCTGTGGCTTTAAAACGGAAAAAAGGCAAGCCATCTAAGATGTCCTTGGGGCAACGGGTCACTAAATCCAAAGCAAAACATGGTGCAGTCAGTCACTTGCTGCTCAGTATCAGTGCAGCAGTACTGCTATGAGAACAATAATTTTGTCTGTCACGTTCAAAAAATATATTCTGTTATCTAAGACAGTATAGTTCACATTTATCGATTGAAAATAGCTCTGCCATTCTCTTGTGAGTCAATGCACACCATTCAGCGTAACCTGCAGCCAGGCAGCGTGCAATGTTCAAACTCCCTGCTTGTAGAACTTAAAGGATTACTGTGGTTTAGAATTTAGTGGCATCTAGCGGAGAAGTTGCAGATTACAACAAACTGAATACCCCTCCCCTTGCCCTTCCAAGTGTGTAGGAGAACCTACGGTGGTCACGAAACTCGCTAAAATCGTGAAAGGCCCTCTCTAGAGCCAGTGTTTGGTTTGTCCATTCTGGGCTACTATAGAAACGGCAGTTCAACATGGCAGGCTCCGTGGAAGAAGACCCTCTCCCTATGTAGATATAAAGGACTCATTCTAAGGTAACTAAAACACAACAATTCTTATTTTCAGGCGATTATACACTAATTAAAACATACTTATGAATGTTATATTCCATTTCTGCCAAGTCTGTTCCACTAGATGCCACTGAATTCTACACACTGGACCTTTAAATTTCACATTGTTGAAGGCTGCTCATTTGTTGGCCACCGGTTCAATGAAATCCTGAAATCTAATGTTGTGCTCTTTGAATGAAACATCCCGATGCTCCCTTGCCCACAGCAGATTCAGCTCCTTCTCAACGTAGCAATGAAAATTCACCGGTATGGGACATGGTCGCTGGCCATGGCACTGTCTGGACCCAGGCTGCAGTGAACTCGGTCAAGTTTGGGCAGGTCGGGCAAGAAATCCCAGAGTAATTCTATAAGCAACTTGCACATAAACTGCCTTGGATCATTGCCTTTCAAACCTTCCCGACAATTTGCAGGTTCTGTATTTTGGACCATTAACCCTCATAGTGCTGCGCTTTCCTCAGTTTGCTTACTCCGCAGTGTATCAACTTCTTTCTGTAGTTGCGTGATGTGTTCGCTGAGGGCCGTTTCTAAAGTTGAGATGGTGGCAGTGGGATTTGCCACAGTAACACTGAGGGCATCAAGAGAACTATTGGTGTGGCTGTGAGCTCCTCTGTCATACACTTTCTAATTTTTTTGAGTTCTTTAACCACTTTGATTACTATTTTAATTGATTTAAGATTTGAATAACAATAAAACTGTTGTTTGATGTTTAAATTACTCTTACCATGGTTTCAGAGCAAGTCCTGGCCTGTGCAGTAAACCAGAACATAGACCTGGTAGCTGCAGTGTAAGTTACAACATTGCAAGGCCTCATTAGGCCTCCTGTAGGCTACAGTCAAAGCCAAACAAGCCAGCTATTGATAAAATTCACTCTCAAAGTTTTAAAGATAAATGGACAGAGAAGTACTTATGTGTTTGTCTTACCTTCATTTTCCAACAAGAAGCCGGTGTGCCTTCTTTGGGGTGTGCCTGAAACAGTGGCCCGAAGGACAAAAATTGAGGCATTGACAGCCAGCTACTCTTATATTACCTGGGTTTTCGTCCTAAGTGTAACTCAACATACAAGAGCTATCATGGCATCCCTAAAAGCTACCTGACTTCTAACCAGGCACAATATGCTTTTTATAGATCCCAAGGCACTAAAGGAATGCAGGGTTAGTATTTTGAAGAACTTGCTATTGATAAGTCCATGGATAGTGTGATTGTTGTGGTCAAACAGGTGCTTCTGTCTGTGAGATCAGTGCAGTGCTGTGTCAGTGGCAATGTTTACAGGTAATTATTGAGGAGCTATGTTGAGCACAACTCTAGTGATGAGAGTGTTGTAGCTCAATTGTGCATTTTTGTTTGTTATTTTGATGGAAAAGAGTTCCCTCTTGAGGAGTGTACTATGACTTACATTCCCAAAGCTGGAGGAACTGTTCACTCTGCATGGACTGTTATTTGAAAAAGTAAACTTTGCCATAACTGATGGGGCTCCAGCCATAGTGGGAAAACATCAGGGGGTTTGAAAGAAAGTTGAAAGAAATTGTCCATCATATCAGTGGATTACACTGTCTCATCCTTCAGAGTGTGCTGTGTGCAAAATGAAGTGGTAAACTTAATTGTTCTGGATAAAGTCATACATGTGAACAACTTTGTCAGACAGCTTTTGAACGAATCAGAGGATGCGACGTGCCATGATCTGCTGTACAAAGACAAGCACTGGTTAAGTAAGGGATATACCCTGGGGTGCTTTTTGGAACTGTATGACCAGGTAATACATTTCCTTCAAAAAAGCAAGTTGTGAGCTTCACCTGACCACCTTTGCAGTCTGAAAAATGAGGACTTCATGGCCCATATTGCATTTTTGGCGATACATTCAGTCACTTGACATTTTACTACCATGGCCATAGAAATGCTCGCTCTTTGGATGTAGCTGCAGTTGAGGCTGAATTGGTTGAATTTCAGTCATCAAGACAAATCAAGCATGCCCTCAGGAGCACAGAGTCAGTCTGTGCTTTTTGGATAGTGTGTTCAGAAGCGTACAGTACAAGTAAAAGATTTGCATTATACTGTATGTGCTAACGATGTTTGGATCAACATACACCTCCGAGTCCTAAATCATGAATAATGAGAATACTAATAATAATTTTATTTATATAACACTTTTCAAGCTTAAGCACAAAGTGCTTGCAGATTGTATTAGATAGTAGATGTCATTTTTCACATTACTCAGTATGGCCGAACAGAGCTATTGTGGTGTGTTAACACTTTGGGAAAAAAAGACTTTGCATAAGAGACTGGAGCTTTGATTGATAGCTCATCCACAGACGATAAATAATGACCTGGTTCATTTATAGTTTAATTAAAGTGTTATTATTGCTGCTGCCTTAAAAAAACTTATCAGCATGCCATTTCTGTTCAAATACCACCAATTTCTGTTCATGAGACAGACATTTTTTGTTTAAATAGTCAAATTAAATCTGTGTTATATACATGGCATGTTTATTAGACGTCATTTCAGCACCAGGCGCTATTCATATAAGCCTACAGTACAACCTGAACAGCCTGACTTAGAACGTGGTGAAGTGGCCTTACTTTGCATGCCTCTTGTTCACATGGGAGTATTGAATATTATTAGATGACACAAGGTCATATTTAACAGGAATTACATGACTTGAATTAATATAGCTATCTACAGCAGATACATGAAAAATGATGTTTAAGTTTTGATGCAGACTATAAAAGGGGCCAAATATTTTTGTTGGAAATCTGGATTTGGCCCACAGGATGCTATTTGCCAACCACTGCCTTTCCCCAACCATGAGGTGAGGCATGCATTGTTACAACCTCCATGCACCATGCACCAGGAACAAGTCACCCTGACTCTCTTGTGTCTCAGAGGGTTCAAATGAAGGCTGTTGTACTACCACTGCAGGGTGCGTAGATGCAGCAGCCCCAAGGGTGTAATTGCTGAGGGTGCCCAGACTGCAGGAGGCTTTGTATCCTCTCCACAGTTGGGCTCACCAGCATTAACACTGAATTCAGGAACAGTCATATGATGGTCATCTGCTCTGTTGGATGATGAAGGCAATGGACGTGGTTGTGGATTACCGAAGGAGCCCAGCCCCATCTGTCCCTGGCCTTCGATTCCCCTACCATGAGGCCTGATTCGATTGTGTCTTGCTCTTTCGCCTCTGGCCCAAACAACTGGCCTAGCACAAAAGGGGAGCTTTTGCAGAGTTTAGTGACAATGATCTGACATAGGTACCTATGCAAGCCACACCTGACTTTGGGTCACAATTTAGGTGGACATCTAACAACCCAGTTCTCTGGTCATTAACCAAAAGGCGTGGAGTGCAGTGTTATTTATATAATTTACATCCTAGACTGGGCGAGCAGGAGTATGGAGAGGTAATTGCTGATATGAGCCATCCGGGCAGAGGTGCCATAGGCCCTTGAGAGAAGGCTATCAGTGAACTGTCACTGAGGCCTGGAACAGCAGGTTTTGTCCCTAAGTGCCTCATCTGGTGAGAGGACAAAAGATCCTCGGGACCCACAGGAAGCATATGGTCCAGGCCATATGCTCCCTGTGGGTCCTGCAGCTGCACTGACTGCACTGCCTATATTTCTGACATTGGTACAAAATGTTATTATCATTGAAATGTATTGAAGTATTTGAAGTTAAGTGAGGGGGTGTGTGGAAACAGGGCTGTACATCATAAACAGATGCCCAACAACAACAAAAAACACAGCCTGCAGTCTGTACTGAACTCTCTTTTATCTCTTCAGGTACCTCTGTCTTTGGATACCAGGTCTGCAGTGAACTCCCAGCCCAAGTCTCGATGCTGCCACCTTTCCAGTGTAGACCAGTCCATCATGGAGATGCAGATGACCTATGATGACCTGGCCATCAGGGGCCGCCCTCTGCTACAGGACAAACTTCACAGAGCAAACAGCAGCAAGAGCAGCAGTAAATTTGTTCATACTGCCAGCACCAATAACAACAGTGATGACAGTAAAGCTGTTCAACCTCCTGAAAGAGGCTGCATTCGAAGTACCAAAGCTGCTGGTACAACTATAAGTAGTAAAATTAATGGCAGCAAAGTTTGTGAAATGATTGGCAACAATAGCAAAAGCAGTGGCTGCAATGATGGGAACAGTGGTGGGACCACCACTCCAGGAAGCAAAATTAGCAGCAGCTTCAAGAACAGTGATGGAAGCAGAGTTGACGATGAACTCAGTGGTCCTCATGACACCTCCCTGCACATCACACTGAGAGCTGGGTCTGATGCAGAGCAGAGCCTGAAGCCTGGAGAGCCTCAGGCAATAGCAGAGCATCCTGCCTGGACACAGCAACAGGCTGCAGCAGGTAACACACACACCACTGTGACAGCAGTGTATGGTAATCAATACTTATTACTTACTGTCTGCTGATGAAGTGGACTATAAATTCCCCTTCTTCCATAATACCAATCAGTTTTGACCCAAATCTCATTACATAATCGTCATGATTATCACTATTGTTATAATGATAACACAATCCTATTTTTATAATCACAACACAATCCTATTTTATTCTTAGGTCAGGGCTACAACGCACCTGCTGTGTGATGATGCTCTGACAATTTCATTATGAGCTACTGTTTCTACAGTTCCTCATCAATTACATACTTCTTATTTATTCAAAACTAAACATAAATCTTCCCTGTCACACACCAACAGCTATTTTGGACATCATTGTTATTTTCATGCCAAGTGCACTGTATATGTGTATTATTGATCCACAGTGAAATAATTGAATCAAGACATTATGTACACATCTTGAGTACTTTTTGCTAAACCAGCAAGTTACAATATCTGACAATCATTGTCCACAATGGTCTAATACAACCAGAAATATTACAGAAATAGCTACCACAGTATGAACAGTATGGCAAAATGTCTAACAATATATTTTGTCTAATGGTATATCATGATATTGACCACCCTGAATTTTCATTATGTTGTTACACTACAGACATTACTAGAAGTGGACCGTTCCTCTGTGCACTTTTTATGACAGACATATGTTTTATGTGCAGATTATTTTTGTCTTGGAAAATAAAGGTTTTGTTACTTGCTGTACTGGAAAGGAATTGCACCCTGCAGTATAAATGTGAAGCCCTTCTTTTCACAGACTTACAAACTAAGAGACCGACCAAACCAGAGCATCCCTCCCTGACCTCCATGGACGAGGAGCAGGAGCTCAGAGAGCTGGCAGAGAGGATGGGCCAGCTCCATGCCCAGGAGACCAAAGAGGAGGTGAAGAAAAAAGATGACTACAAGAGAGGAGGGGAAAACACAAATAAAGAGAGGAGAAAGAAAGGGAGAAAGGCAAGCATAGAGGGAGAAGCAGAGGAGCAGAACCTCAGGAAGCCAGTGATGGAGACAAGTCCAGCACAGAGCCATGCTGCCAGTAGATGCACCAGATCCTCTCACTCTGATCCCACAGTAATGAAAGAGCAGAAGCAGCCCAGTCTGTGTTACCCATCACCAGTGACCGTCAGTACAGCAGACTGTCAGTCTGGAGGAGGAGGCAGCACAAGTAATCAGGAAGGAGAAGTAAGGGAAACACATACTGACAGAGCAGCAACAGGCCGAGGAGAGGAAGAGCAGCTGGCACAGAGCTATGTTATAGTTGAGCATCACATGAAATAGCGTGATCTCAAGGGTAATTGACACATATGGCAGTTATTAATAACAAAACTACTGAGCAAGCTCAAAACCAATACAAGCTGTAAGCCGTGATTCAACAGTACACAAGGACAGATTTATAAAAGCAGAATGAGATTTTATTGCAGAATCCCATGTTGTTACATATCATATTTTCTCTCACCTTATTTACTGTCACCTCGCTACAGTGCTCTCAAATAAAGACTAAAATGTCGGGAAAAAATATTTGAAAAAAAGAAATTCCCCATATCTCCAACACAACATTACAACTAGGAGGCTGATGTGAACATTTTTCCCACATGCCTGTTCCTATATGATGTGGACAGGGCATTCAGCTAATTTCTTTTTCACTGTTAAAGGCCCAATCTTAATTCTACCATATACATGATACCTATTTACATATATTATTGAATAGTTGGAGATAAAAAAACAGCATTTTGTGTGTCTCCCAACTGACCATAATTGAGGCTTGTTTACTCCAGTACACACATTTGTTTAGAGTTAAAAGACATGCCAATTAATTGGCATGAATGATTGCAGATTCCACCCTTGTAATTTAAAATTTGATGATAGGGCAACCCTTTTGTTTTAATTTGAATCGCAGATTATACCTTGACAGTCTTCATTCACAAAACTTTAAAGGAGATTGTAAGAAATCTTATGTTACTGAAAGGTGCTGTGTGAAGTTTTCTTGTAAACCAACAAAAGTTATGTTTATTTTCAGTGTTACTTATTAAAATGCATTGTGTTTAACCTTGAGGTTCAACAAACATGTTGAATGTATTTCATCCCTCAAAAGACATTGGCAAAGCTGGTTTTTGCAACATTTTGTCACCTGCATCGGGTACATGCCAATTCCCTTATTTGATCCTTCTACCTGTCCAGTCAGTCATCATGAAGGCCAAGGATCAAGGAGTAAGCAGGATCCCTAAGACTTGAGTGAGGATACACAAGACTAGCCTTCACTGTCTTTTATCAGTTTGACAGACCCCATGATTGGATGCTGCAACTGACCAGACTGTTCTGACACCGCATCAAATCATTGCTTTTTATACCAGAGTGGACAGACAAATAACATGTTGAACTCAAGTGTGCTAGTCCCAGATTTTATATTTTATTTGTTTTCTGATTATCTGGTTATCTGGTTATTCTGTGGTAATGTATGGTCTGCTTAATGTAATAAATGTTTTGTTAAGGGTAGTGTAATGCTTTCACCACTTTTGTTAACCCATTCTGGTCAGGTGTCAGAAGCAAGAAAATATTCACCACAACAGGTTTATGGGACAAAAACATAGAACCCCTTATTAAAAAATACAATTAATTAAAGCTGCATAGTAAATTCAAAATGGCCGACTTCCTGTTGGACTTAGGGCAACAGTCTAAGAGGCTTTTTTGTGCGTCTGCACATGATATATGTGCCTACCAAATTTCGTTCATCTATGTCAAGGGTGGGTACTTTTAATTTGAAATTTTGTAGGGGACAATCTGTTCAACCTGCTAGGCACAGGGCATAAAAGTATAGCACCTGCAACTTCCTGTTGCCAGTAGGTGGCGCTATGAGAATGACTCAATATTAACACATAGATGTGTTCAGGTCGGGACCCTCATCAAGCATGAGAAATTTGGTGCAGATTGGACGACGTACTTTCGAGTTACAACTTACTGTTTCATGGCGAAACATCGAAATTCGACACATTGCCACGTCAAGGGTGTTCAATGAAAACTCAAGATTTTGATAACTTTTCATCGCAAACGTCTTTAGATGACGCTGACCAAATTTGTCGTCGGTCGGGTTAAATCTCTAGAAGTTCATTAAAATACAAAGCCTGGAAATGGCAAGAAGTGCGCAAAAATCACAAAGTAAAATCAATATGGTGGACTTCCATTTGGACTTACGGTATGGCTCCAAGAGGCTTTTTTGTGCGCCTGGACATGATACATGTGCCTACCAAATTTCATTCATCTATGTCAAATTTAAAAGTGGGGGCTTTGACTTTGAAATTTTCTAGGGGGTGCTCTTGAGTCATTTTGCCACTTCCAAGCTAGGGACCCTTATTAGACAACTAAAGTCACCCCTTCTGATGCGTCTGCCATATTTTGTGAGTTTTCAAGCATCCCTAGCCCCTCAAAAAAGCTTCCTATTTCATGTCAAATAATGTGTCACCATGGCAACAGCTTTTGATGAAAACTCAAATGCCTCATCATTTAGCATTATCAACGTCTTACAATTTAGCTGACCAAATTTTAGGTCAAGCTGCTAAGAGTAGTCAGTAAAAGTATGGGGCCTATAACTTCCTGTTGTTACTATGATTCAACATTGGCCTGTACATGTCTTCAGACTGGGACTCTTGTCAAACGTGAAATTTAGGAAAGATCTGACCATGTGGAGTCGAGTTACAACAGCTTTTTGTTTTTTCATGGCAAGACAGAGAAATTCGCTGCACCGCCACTGCAAAGGAAAATTCACAATCTTCACAATATAGCATCATCAAGTTCTTAAAGCTTTTCTGACTAAATTTGAGGTGGATCAGTCCAACCTGCTAGGCATAGGTCATAAAAGTATAGCACCTGTAATTTCCTGTTGTCAGTAGGTGGCGCTGTGAGTATGACTCAATATTGACACATAGATGTGTTCAGGTGAGGACCCTCATCAAGCATGAGAAATTTGGTGCAGATTGGACAATATACTTCTGAGTTACAAAAACTGTTTTATGGCGTAACATCGAAATTCGCCGCATCGCTAGGGCAATGGGGTCCAGTGAAAACTCAAGATTTTGATAACTTTTCATCACAAAGGTCTGTATATGACACTAACCAAATTTGAAGTCGTTGGGGTAAATCTCTAGGAGGAGTTTTTTCAAATACAACGCCTGGAAATGGCAAAATCGAAATTGAAATTAAATTCAAAATGGCTGACTTCCTGTTGAATTTATGGTATGGCTCCAAGAGGCTTTTTTGTGCGTCTGGACAAGATACATGTGCCTACCAAATTTCGTTCATCTAAGTTGATTTTGAAGGAGGGGCTTCAAATTAAAATTTTATAGGTGGCGCTATGGAGCCATTTTGCCACGCCCATGCTCAAGACTAAAACAAAAATTTTCACCACTTCTGACGAACGTGAAAAAAGTTTCATAAGTTTTCGAGTACCGAAAGTACCGAGGCTCAAAAATTTTTGAGGGGCTTAAGGTGGGGCTAAAAATTCTTTATGGAGAAGAAGAAGAAGAATTCCTTGAATTACAATAGGGCCTTCGCACTGTTGGTGCTCGGACCCTAATAATAGCTTGAATTCCAATAGGGCTTTTGCACTGTTGGTGCTCGGGCCCTAATAATAATTCTTTCAGATACAATAGGGCCTTCACACCACTAGGTGCTCGGGCCCTAATTAAAGCTGCATGCTGCGATGATCGGGCCCTGGCTCCTTTGCGCACATTGGGATGTGCCGCAGTTGAACTACGCCACATTTGAGCTGCTGTTATTGCAGAGCAACAAGATACAGCAATACATTTAGTCATTGGCGCCTGATTATGTACTGAAATGGGAGAGCAAACTTGGAAAGATACATAATTTGTGGGGTGGTCTGGGGGTCCTCCCCCTCCCTAAAAATTGGAATTTATAACAAATTTCCTGCATTACTACACCACCTAACCTCTTGGATTAAGTCAAGAAACAGCCACCTGCACTAGTCTAGATTAGTTGAGGTTGAGGTTGAGGGTGCTATGTAAACCAGGAATGCATCAGAACAGTGTATAATTGGGTGGATCAGGACAGGAAATGATTATTAGAAGAATGGCTATTTCATATTTGAAATTATATTCATAAAAACATATAGCCTAAAATGTTAGTAGGTTGCAGGCTACTAGGCCATCTTCAAGGTTAAACAAGGGCAAACCATTCATATAAATGAAATAGTCTTACAACACATCACAATATGATATGGATAATTCAATCTGGTTAAACAATGTTAAACCTGAGGGTTGCTATTCTCAATACTCACAAGTCATCTTCAAAGTCTAACAAATGCAACAAAGCACAAACAGTTTGGATGAATGAAATGGCTTCACAACAACTATCTAATTCCAATCGCACACACAGGTTCTACTGGTAGCAATTAGCACCACCAGCTGATGTAGTTGTAATGTTATACAGGAATGAATAATAATCACTTCAAAAGCAGATTATTTTAAACTACATTATCTCAAATCAAGGACTATTTTAATGCACAACTCAGAGGGTAATTTTTGCTCCTCAAGACTCAAAGGGGCCATTTTAGTTGATGACTAGACCTTACTTCCCCCTAGAGTAAACTTGCACCTCTCATTTACCCTGTATGAGAAAATGAGAGAATAATCATAATAATGAAAGCAGAGTGCAGTGATGCTGGATGAGAGATCATTACATGGAGTGATGCATCATCATATTAAAAAATAATGCCTTCCGAAGTCTGACTAAAACTGAAACTGAAGCAAAGTAATCTGCAGAAGTCTAAATGAATTACTTTCTACCGCTGAACATTTGACTGTTTGTTAATTCGGATACTTTGGCGATGTGAGGAAAAACTCTGCTCGGTTGGACTGAACCAACTCAAAGGATGGTCCGAAAACATCAGATTTTTTTATTACTTGTTTTTTGTCAATTGCTGAAAGTATGATCATTGATACAGGCTACTTAAATATAATCATATGATTGTGGGGACTGTATGATGATAAGGTTCTTATTAAAAAGACAAAAAGTGGGGTTGCAAAACAATAATTTGCTCTATTGCTCAGGCGCCTGTGCATTTACCAAAGGGCACCTGATATAGATACATATACAATGGTATATACGTTTTCATGAATATTGGACATTGCATGTAGGAGATAACTATCACTTCCTGTGTTCACAATGTGGCACTAGAGAACACCCACTTATTATACATCATGTTGCTGTATACCATGATTAGACCACACCATGTAATTTTCATGTAAATGGGATGACGTTTGTCACGGAAGACAGACTTCCTGTTGTCAGTAGGTGGTGCTATGTCCATGACTCAATATTGACATGTAGATGTGCTCAGGCCTGGACTCTTATCAAGCATGAGAAATTTTGGGCAGATTGGACAATGTAAAGCCGAGTTACAACAATTTCCTCTTTAATGCCCCAAACATATTTTGAGCAGAATTGTCCGCCACGCCACACTGCGCCGCGTCACGCCACGCCACATTCCATGGAAAATAAAAAGCTTGGCCATTTAGCATCACAAAGGTGTTTAGGTGTAACCTTCCAAATTTGAAGTCGCCTGGAGGAGTTCATTAAAATACAACACCTGTCAATGGCTTCACTTTGCGAAAAAAATGCAAAGTAGATTCAAAATGGCTGACTTCCTGTTGGATTTAGGGTATGGCTCCAAGATCCCTTTTCTTTTTTAAAGTCTGGAGATGGTGCATTTGCATATCCACTGTGTGGCGCTAGAGAACACCCGCTAATTATACAACATGTTGCTGTATATCATATGTAGACCACACCATGTGAATTTCATGTAAATCAGATGATGTTTGTCATATATGGCTGACTTCCTGTTGTCAGTAGGTGGTGCTATGACTATGACTCAATATTGACATTTAGATGTGTTCAGGCCTGGACTCTTATCAAGCATGAGAAATTTGGTGCAGGTTGGACAATGTACATTCAAATTACAATAACTTCCTACTTCAGTGTGAAACATTAAAGTTCGCCATATCGCAACGGCTACGACGTTCAATGAAAACTGAAGATTTTTATAACTTTTCATTGTAAAGGTCTTTAAATGACACTGACCAAATTTGAAGTCGGTTGAGTAAAATTTCTAGGAGGAGTTTGTTAAAATACAATGGCTGCAAATTGCAAAAACTGTGCTAAAATTGGAAAGTAAATTTTAAATGGCTGACTTCCTGTTGGACTGGGGGTATGGCTCCAAGAGGGTTTTTTGTGTGTCTGGACATGATTTATTATTTCATTTACATGAAAATGAAAGGAAGGGCTTTGAATTTGAAATTTTGTGGGGGGTGCTCTTGAGCCATTTTGCCACAGCCATCCCCTATATAAAAATAAAAATAATAATCTTTACAAAAAAATAGGTTCCTTGCACAACATAGGAATATAAATTTCAAACCCATCTCATCCCAGCCTGGCAACAGTAACTAATGTATTCTTTAAATGGATATATTTAATTTAGGATCCTAAAGGGCAGTTGTTTACATTTAGGCATTATAGGAAAAGCTAAGTATTTAGTTCAAACTGCACTGATCTCTTTTTGTGTAAAGTTCATTCAAATAAGATTTCTTCTTGCTGGGCCCAGGTACAGGACTTTTCTGAACCTATTTCTTAAAAGATTGTTATTGCATATTTGGTCCAAAACATGTATTCCTCAAATACTTTGCTTTTGATTTACAACTTAACATATTATTTAATACAATAAAACAAATGAAAATGGCATGGCCAAAAACATTGGTACCCTTAACGTAATATTTTGTAGCACAGCCTTTGGAGGCAATAACTGCAGTCCAGCACTTTCTGTAACACTGAATAAGGTTTCTACACTTTCCCTGAGCAAACTGCTCCAGTTCTCTCAGGTTTGATGGGAGCCATCTCCCAACTGCAAGTTTCAGCTCTTTCCACAGATGGGAATGGGATTCAGATCAGGACTCATAGCAGGGCACTTCAGAACGATCCAACGTTTTCTTCTCATCCACCCTTGGGTGTTTTTTGATGTATGTTTGGGGTCATTATCCTGCTGAAAAACCCATGACCTGCAACTAACACAAAGCTTTCTAACACTGGGCTGTATGTGTCACTCCAAAATGCCTTAATAGCATTCTGATTTCATTGTGCCCTGCACAGATTTAAGGCACTCAGTGCCTGAGGCAGCAAAGCAACCCCAAAACATCACCGAGCCTCCTCCATGTTTCACGATAAGCATGGTGTTCTTTTCTTTTAAGGCTTAATTTTTTCTTCTGTAAACGTAGGCTTGGTGAGATTAACCAAAAAGCTCTAATTTTGTTTCATCTGTCTACAGCACATTCTCCCAGGACTGTGGCTTGTCAACATGCATTTTGGCAAAGTCCAGTCTGGCTTTTTTGTGTCTCCCTCTCAGAAGTGGGGTCTTCCTGGGTCTCCAACCACGGAGCCCATTTTCATTCAGACAGTGACGGATGATGTGACTTGAAACTATCATACCTTGAACTTGAAGATCAGCTTGGATCTGTATTTAAGTTTTCCTTGGTTCTTACTCGACCATTCGAGCAATCCTTCTGTTCAATCTCAAGCCAATTTTCCTCTTACAATGATGACTGATTATAAGATTGAAAACACCTGTGATACTAATTAAAACCCAATAGTCTGCTTGAAGTGTCACTACAAATCAATTATTTCTTACAACTTCTAAAGGGTATGAATAATTTTGTCCAGGCTATCTTAGAATGTCTTTGTGGAATAAGCATTAATTCAGTTATTAGGGATGTGCAGAGGGCCCAGTATTTGTATTTGTATCTAGATTTGTTAAGGCAGCAAAATTATTTGTATTTGTATATGAATGAAAGTGGAAAGAGACTTAAAATCCTGTTTTTGTTTTTTATGATGCTTTTAATTTTAGAGAATTAAAGTGTTACAATAAGTATTCATGCATAACTACCTAAGAAAGGATGTCCCCACACTGGGTCTTGAACTGGAGTCTCCCAGATCATAGATGGTTGTACTGTCCACTAAGCTACAACTTAACTCATTGCCTCATTGCAGGCACGTATTTATACACCCAGAATACAGCTGTAGGAGGACAACCACGTGTTTGTTAATTGCATTAACTAATCTTTGATTCATAAGAATAGGAAAGAGACAGACTTGCCTGGATTCCAAAGTTGGTAAGAGCGGACCCTCAGCCTGCAGAACTGACCTTTGTAACCTTCTGAGTGGGGGTTGATCAGTGATGCTCGACAGACTCAGGAACCATTTCTGACCGACAATTTGAATTATAGCTTGAACTAAAAGGATAATATGACCCGAAGGCCACTTGGACCAGAGAAAAACAACTCTCACCTTAGATGGAACACAGACTCTCTTATCTCACCAAAGCCATAAAACTAACCCACATTCCTAATGACAAGAGTTAAATTCCCTTGTGTTAAGAGTTAATGAATGTTTGATAACCATGTATTTGTATTTCAAAATCATCCAAATGTTTAACTTGTGATCTATCAACCTCATAGACAAACATATTTTAGTAGTTAAATTAGATAAGTAGTTGTATTGAAAGGATGAAGTTTCTGAAGTAATAAGAATGTAGTTATATACGAAGGATTTCAGTTGAAAGTTTTTTGTTGTTAAACAATAGCCACATTGAATGCGTTTATATTATGAAGTAAGAATTATGTTGAACTTATATTTAAATATGTTTCTGAAAGTAATCTAATCATATAAGTGTTGCCTAACTATTTCCTTTCACTATAGTATTAAACTTTATTTCACTAGATGGTTTGAGATGTGTAAATAGTTTGAAAAAGTTGAATCCATGAAGGTTGTATGCTTAAACATCATGAAGTGTTAATCAAGGTTAATGCTTGTTATGTTTATTACTTGAACTGAACTGACTTATTATGAAACATATGTAAACCTAACTATTTTCTTGAATAGTTGTACAAATATGATACAGGCTGCAGGACTGTTATTAATCAGAAAATATCATGAATGCTTGAACATTATGAAAAGAATGTGTTTACAGCTTTAATGTGAAATACTAGGCTACAGTGACCTGACGTGTGATTTTTGCGTGTAGAAACTCAGAATTAGACTTCCCCAAAATTCCTTTATTTCAGAAGACGCAGGCTGCAAAGCACCAGCAACACCTAAAGCCCCTAGAACAAATAAATTGAATGTTCATCAATAATTCAGCACAAAAACATTTAGAACACACCCAAACTCCTCCTGTTTTATTCTAACTTATAAACAACAAAGGTCTGCTGCCAAAATTGTATGGAACGCAGATTAGACCAAAACATCTAGTTTGGTGCATTAATACATCAGATTTGTGAGAAATAAAAATATCTCATAAATAATGTTGCTTCTGCTTCTTCTACGCATGGATTCAACGCCACTCTGCCATTGCAACCCATATTGTGGTCAGAGATGGGATTACATCCATAGTGATAAGAACTACCCTAGAGAATGAATTGAAAAAGTTTAGAGAGTTAAACTTTATTCCCGTTCCTCACGCACAGGAACTTTGCATGTATGTTCAAGACAGTGCAGGATGTCTTCAGATTAGGTACCATTCTGGTTCTTGAAGTAAACAGGACATGTTAAGGGGTCGAAGGCCACATGTGGCTTGGGGCTCTTCCCTTCCTGTGTCTTTAGGAGATGTGGCTCTTGTCTAACATACATGTGCATGTATATCTTGTGGCTGTTTGCCATTGGCTGTAATCCATAAATTTGTATAATTTGACCAATTGATGATCATTTCCTTGTCTCTTAAGACTATAAAAAGGTCTGTTTGGCTTTGTATAGTGAGACAGAGGAATGATTCACTTTGTGTGAGTTCAGTCTCATTATTGATCATCATTAACCTTCAGATCAACCAGTGTCTGTGATTTTATTTCTGTTTGTGTCCAAGTGTTTTAGCAGCAATTCCACGACAAGGCATTTAAGGAGCATCAGTAAATTGTAGTGTCTATGGATAGTCTGCATGAGAGGCATTTAGGGGACGGGTGCTGTCCTCTTTAGGTATTGAGAAATTGGCCCATTCTGAACAGGAACGTTTTGAATGGCACTGCACTAGTCTCTCTATAAAGCAAGGAATCTCTGTCTGTATCTATGTTTGTCCTTCAAATACCTCAAGAACCGTTCATCTTATCTACTACACACCTGGCCAGTGCATTGCTGGGGACAAAAGGGAGTGCAGTATCGAATTTGGTACAATTTGGACATGCGATATGTTGAATTTTAATAGATTTGGAATAAACAAGCCAACAGCGAGCCGCTCAGCTCCATGTCTGAGCGCAGCAAGGGCTGTTTGATATAAACACCATCACATCACAGCAGGGTGGGGCTTCTGGGCTCTGACTTGCTAAGCGGGACAAAAGCATGCCTCTGCTCAGTTAAACTGAGAGGAAAGAACGAGCGCACACAGGAGAAAAAACAGAGGTGGAGACAGTAAAACTAGCCAATAGGAACACAAACACGTTTGATTGACAGCAGCATCAACGGATGGAAGGCCATAAACTGCTTCTACAGTTCAATCTCCTCTTAGTCTCACTGGTGAAGTTTCTGTCTAGATTTAAACCATTTAATCTCTTACTACCATATTGTTTTAACTGATACGTTTGTCAATTGATACATATATATACGGTAGCTTCTACAGTGCAACATCAGTTTAATCCCACTGGTGAAGTTTCTGACTGGTTTAAAACCATTTAACTTATTAAATCCTTATTTGTTTTAATTAATGTGTTTGTCAATTGATACATATATATGCAGTTCTCGAGAAATAATAAGCAATCGGCCTGTTCTGAATGAGTCTGTTTTGAACGGGCACTGCACTAGTTAACATAAAAAACATTACTGTGTTTAAGGTTACAGAATTTATTAACATGCCAAAAATGTAAAACAAAGAACAAAAGGTCCTTCATTAAAAGGAATTACAGAGAAACATTTAGTCCCTATCCTGTAGCAGGTGGAGTGATGGTTGTTACTGACCAGTGTTCACTCTACAAATCAAATACTTGTGCACCTGCAGTCCCCTTGTGAACCACTGCTAGCTCCATTGACCACATCCTGTAACTCATTGAGGTTTAAAACCCACACAAATCACGTACTGTAACATCTGGGTAACAAGACTAAACTCAAATGCATTATGTTACAAAGCAAAAAAAAAAGCAAACTAATAAATAACAACTCAACAAGAGATGAAACAGCACACAATGAAGAATGAATTAGTTAACCTTCAGAGTTTGAACTGACAGCCTGAGGAGCACTAGGAACATTCTTTGACACATACTTTTTCCAAGCTCCTTTAAGACTTTTTCAAGTTTTTTAAGATGGTTGGTGGAATGTTTACTTGGTATCTGAGACACTATCTGAGAATACTTTTAATATACATTTTGGGTAAGAAAATGATCTAATTAAAAGCTACTGAAATATCCCTTACCCTTCAGAAACATGTGACTAAACTGTAGTTGGGTATAAAGTTGTCCCATGTAGAGAGATGTTTTTTAATTTAATTGTTGTTTAAAATTAAAATCTGTCTCTTAAAGTTCTACTGTAGTTGGTTGTGAAAAACCATAAATGTGTCAAAGTCAAATGTATAACAATGTGTTATACATTTGACTGTGTAACTGTAGGTTTGGGTATCAGTGGTAGCTAGCTGCTAGGATCTTGTCACGGTTCTCTTCGTACCGGTGCAGCATGCTCTGGAGATCGTGGTCAGCAGGAATCACCTGCACACACAAAAAGACAAAACATTTTTTTTCATTTTAACTATTAGAAAGATATTAGAATTACAAGCCAGGGATGGCTGCAGGAGACAAAGCCATGTGTTAAAAGGGCTACATCTCCCACACAGTTCTTTCTATATTGATGTAAATCTACTCAAATTAAAGCTGACACATGGCACTTTAATGTAGTATCCATTATAATTTTATATCCATTACTTTATTTCATATTGAATGTGCTTAAGCACAGAGCCTGAAGAACAAAACATGTGTAACTGTCCAAATACTTTCTGTCTGGACTGTACTTGCTGTATGTACAGTGTCTACACAAACCAAAGTAAAGACTTGGCTGGATGTGTATGGTCACTCACCAAAACTGGAGCAGGAAGAAAGGAGGAGGTACGTTTGATGAGCCACTCCTCATAGAGCTGGTGGATGGACTCCAGATACTCCTGGTGGGTAGACGGACACATAAACAAACACAAACACAAACACATACACACACACACACACACAGAGGAACAAACCGCAATATTCTCAATTCTATAACCTTAACCATTAATTTCCCCTCAAGATTGTCAATTTGTCTGTTCTGTGAAGTAACACCATATGTTTGAGTTTGTGGCCTCACCAGTGGAATGACCTTCTCCTCCTCTCTGCATCTCTGCTTCAACCTCTCATAGCAGGTCTGAGGAGATGTCTGCAGGTAGACTGGAACCAGAGTAAAAAGTCATAGAACACATTAACAGACTGTTGCAGCTTCTAATGTGATTGTTTAAGTCATGTAGGAGCTGCTCTGCTGCTACACTGGAGGTGTTCAGATACAGTGTTGAGTGTAGGTCACCTACGTGTTGGAAGCGTTTAGAGCCCAATACACAATGACTGTAGTTATGCGTGTAAAACAGAGGAAAATAGACTTTAAGTCTTACACAACTTCCAGTGAGTCAAAGGGAGTTCAACATGCTTTTATGACTGATGGCATGATAACTTTGATAGTGATTATATGTTCTGTGGATGATGACCTGCTTTACGATTTGCAGTGTGAAAAAACTTTTGCAACTTCTGTCAATGAAATGTATTCAAGGACAACTGATTCAGACTAACCAATGTGCAAACCTGTTCATCTGCATATTATTCTGGACTCACTTCTTATACTCTTCTGATTGCTGAAATGTTGGATTGCAGAAGAGAAAAACATGTTTCCTTGAATATGCAGGCATTCTGCTGTCATTAGAATTACACCAACATTATTTTGACTAAGTGAGCAATGAACTATCACGTTACCTTTTTGAATATCTTGCATTCAGAGCTGTCTGTGATCTATTTCTGTTGCAGACATGGAGCCATGTCTCCAACCCTCCATCACATACAGTATGCAGTAGCATAAACCAACTTATCTAAGACTCTGCCTATATGATTCCTGCACAAAAGGTTTTGTACTTTACCCAAGAAAAACTGCTATTAAGTCTATCAAAAGAACATTTCTTATATTTTTCTTAATGAAGGCATAAAATACAGACTTTGTGTAAAACCAAATGGTAAATGGTCTGTAATTGTATAGTGCCTTTCTAGTCCTCTGACCACTTAAAGCGCTTTTACACTACAAGCCACATTCACCCATTCACACACACATTCATACACTGAATGGGTACAGGGGCTACCATGTAAGGTCCCAACCTGCCCATTAGAGAAAACTAACCATTCACACACATTCACACATTGACGGCACAGCCATCAGGAGCAATTTGGGGTTCAGTATCTTGCCCAAGGACACATTGGCATGTGGACTGGAGGAGCCGGGAATCAACCCGCCAATCTTCTGATTAGTGGACGACCCACTCTACCTCCTGAGCCACAGCTGCCCCAAACCAGTATTTGTTTTCTCTGTGTTACTGTGAAAAGTGTGTTTTTAAAGCTGTAGACCGTGATGTTTCACATATTAAAACAGAGAAAAGAGATTGTAGTCTGATGTTGCACTTTCACTACTGTTGATGGACTGACAAGGTCACATGAACATGAATATATTATTTAACATCGTCAACTTTTTTACCAGACAGGTGTAATGTTTCATCACATTCCCCAATAAAGATAGATATGAATCATTATTAATGATTTATTAAAATGTCACAGTCACAAGTTATTTCTGACTGGTGACTGAACCTGTCAGGTGGCAGATGCCAGAGAGTGCCGTATTGCCGTTAAAAGCCACTTTCACTGAGATTGTGACTGGCAATGAATGATAACCCTTATCCCTGCAGTATTTTGGTTTAGTTTTTGTAATTAAATCCCCTAGATATAATAAATCCCCCTACGTACCAATAAATCATTTTATCTGTACTACTTGACAAAAACAACTAGAGATTTCAGCTTCCAGTCAGTCTACTGAATATCATTTAATTGTATTCACAATGATTTCATGAATGTCTGTCAGAGATGCTACAAAAACACTTCAACTGCTGTATTTCTAATAATTATCACAATCATACATGTGTGCTTGTGTTTCTGCTATGTGTATTCTCACCAATCAGATCAACAGGAATGGATATGTTGGTTGTGATCCAGTCAAACCACTCAGTGAGAACAGCATAGTCCACCTCTGGCATCTTTCCACTGGAAACCAACAAACAGGGTAGTCAGTATGCTGCTGGGGAGGCAATGTGACACATTTTCTACACTGTGAAAGATTCCTGTAATATTTCTGGCTGTATGAGGTAATTTTGGGCAATGCTGCAAATCAATGAGCATCATGGTAATACTGGATTATGTTTACGTTTACATGCACACTAATATTCCACTATTATTCTGAATATGACAATATTCTGAATTTGATACGGGTCATGTAAACAGCATATTCTGTTTGGATATTATGAATAAGGCCTTATTCCGGTTATAGCTTTTTCTGATAAAGACGTGGGATATGCTGGTATTATTCTGGTTTTAGGAGCATTCTTTGGACATGAACACAGTGCATTCGGAACAAGCGTTTTAACTGGGGTTTTTACCGCAGTTTGTGACACACGGCCCTCTTGCCTGTTTACCCCTACACACAAAATGACATATACTGGAGTAGGACGGAATGAGAGGAGAGTGGAGAGCTATTGAGGGCAGACTGTAAAAACACAGTGCGCCTTCTCAACGACAGGGATGGAGGGGTTTGGTTATTATCCTGATTGACAGTGACGACTCGGTGTGATGCACTAAAAACACTCAGCAGTGTAGTAAACATCATGGGACAACTTAGGTAGGCCTACTGGATGTGTCTGCAATTATAAATGCCTAATATCAGTCATATCAATATCACTTATAAATATCAGGCAACAGCTCACTAATGTTTTTCCTCTCATTGGTTTAACTCACTGCCTGTGGAAATCTTGTGATTCCTGTTACAACTGGAGCAGAGGGAACCCCTGAAAATCCTTTCCACGTAAATGGGCATATTAGTGGAATATTCATTTTCATTAGTAAACAGCTTACTAGGAATATTGCCCTTTTCAGAATAAGGGTAAAAAGCAGAATTTTTTGTGCATGTAAGCCTAGTCATTGTTGCATCAATGTAATGAAGTACCATAATCAGTCAGGTATTTAATTCACAACATAATCCAAGTAAACTGACAGTCAGTCTGTGTACTATATATAAATAGTTTATCTACTGAGAGAATGTAATGTACTGTGATATATATTGATATTGTGATAAGATGACAAACCATGAGAAAGGATTTTATACATATTGCCCAGCCTCTGTGTGTTGTTTGCTTGTTGTAGACAGTCTCATCCTTACAGAGAACATCCCAGCTCCAAGAGCTCGAACTATTGTGCAACAATATCAAACTAGCTGAAGCTGTACGTTAAATGTATTTATTTATGTATTTTCTTGGTCTGATAAAAGACACTTAAGTCTCTCAAAACCACTTAGACAACAATACCTTCTGAAGAGATTCTCCACAAAGATGTACTTGGCACTGAAGATGGACCTTTCCATCATCCTGACAGGAGCTGACTGGAACCAACAAGAAACGTTTAGTACATACAGCAAACTTCTTGATGAGGTCATATGCTTGCATCAACAGTCCTGAACTACCAACGGGTTTGTCAGCACTGCAGGTGGACCTTGTGTTTATTAAAAGGGGACATAGTGTGCTTTTTGTGATTTTCTGTTATTTATGTACTGTTATATATACCATACAAGGTCCCAACCTGCCCATCAGAGGAAATCTAACACATTCATACACCGATGGCACAGCCATCAGGGGCAATTTGGGGTTCAGTATCTTGCCCAAGGACACTTTGACATGCGGACTGGAGTAGCCGGGAATCCAACCGCTGATCTTCCCATTGGTGGACAACCCGCTCTACCTCCTGAGCCACAACCAATGTCAGATAACAAATGTAGAAATGCTCCCTGAAAGTCAAAAGTCAGGGTTTCAACCTGCTCTGAATGCTTCATTTGCAACAGTTTTTTCTACCTTGTCGATGAGCTGATGTTGGCTCTTTGTGCATGCCCATGAACGGCCGCCTGTTCTATTTTTAAGCTTTTTGTTGTTAAGGCTATTGCTGAGGTTCTTCCAGGGCTTGTTTAAATTGTCCAATCTAATATTTTGGGCCGAACTGGATGGATTTGAAAAGTTGACATTTTGAGTTAAGAATGAGAAAAGGTAGTCAAATCCTACTACTACTGTTTGTTTCACGGTTTGTTGATGGAGCCTCCAAAGCCGCCTGAAAGTTGGCCGGGATGCAGCTTCAGGAAGCTAACCAATTAGAACAGAGTAGATCAGATAAGAACAGCTTTTTATTTCTCTGACGTTTTCTCATCACAAATGATGAACAACAGCATTAAAACACGAGTCTTGCAGGTAAAACATGCAACTCATGTAGCTGTTATATTTAGTTTGGGGCAGCTGCTCTGCAGGTGTGCTTGATTTGACTGTAACTGTGGTAACTGGGTGGAGATAAGCCTCCTGAATTTGCACTCAGGAAAGTCCCCAGGTCCAGGAAAGGTGCATGCAAATAACCATCATCCTGACAAAAGAGTGAAAAGCGAGAGACTGAAACAGATGAAAGAGCAGGGAGAGTTAACAGATGGGTAATTAGAATAGTTCAATTAAATTAAAAGAAGTTCTATTTCAAATCAAACATCCCAAGATGTAAGTGGAAAGTATTGTTCTTGCAGCTGCATTTATACCTTTTTTTTTACTCAAACGTAACTTAACCATGTCATGCGATATGCTACTTCAGTATACATTACCAGCTAATATTACTGGGTTAGAAAACATAAGATGCAGATGAACATTTAATATGAACATTTAATATCCAGGAATTCATATCATAGACACTACCACTGACTATCCCTGTAACAAACTGGCCATAATTCTGCACACTGACCATACATGGTCCAGCCATATACTAGGTTTTGGCCTAGTCTTGCTAGACAGAGGCTTAACCAAGGGGCTAGGTAAAGGTTCAATATGAGTTAAATCATTTTGAACTGTAAATCATGCAAAGATATTCCAGTAGAGCCCTAGACTAAAAATATAGACCTGGAAATGTACATAATATGTCCCCTTTAATGAGAATACAATAAAATGGGTGTGTTTCTAGCCAGCAGTACACTTACTATGGCTGACACATGTCTATCCAGCATGGTGAGTTGAACATAGGTCTGCAGTGTGATGCCCCAGCGCTCAGGATCCTGGTACATAAGAGCCTACAGCAGACATACTGGGAATCAATTAAACAACAACTAAACTAAAACAACTGGACACTCTTCCATGAGGTTTGATCTAGATAGTCATAGTCCCCAGAGGATGAATCCTGATATTTTGGCGACCTTTCTGAACCACCATTAGGCCAAAACTTCCACTTTCTAGGCAGATTGCCCTAAAATTTAACGGTTGGTTCATAAAAATTATGAAAACAAATTTTCTCTATTCTTGCCTGCAGGTAGTATTGCAGTGTATTGCAGGCCTGCGTTGATCCCCTGCTGGGCCTAAGCATCAGGGAATATTTTTTAAAATGTATTTTAAGATGTTTTCTAAACTGTAGCATAGCTCTTTTAAGGAACTAATACCTCAGCACATAGTAGAGCTGTAGTCTCCAGGTCGACTGGTCGTTTAGTTGGTTGATATGCTCTCGTCCGACTAAATTCTCATTGGTCGAATAATCTATGTCTTATTTTCATAAGAAAAGTGCTACATCAATAGCTTTCCAGGATTAATCCATTATTTCCTGCACCTGGGACAGACTAACAAATTACCTGTGAAAACAGGGGTATATTCAAAACACCCCCGTTGTTTTCACAACTTTGAACTTGCCCAACCTAACGGAGACTGCTAGGTCTAACTGTACTCAACGTTTACTGTACGTACTGAATGTTTACTGAATCGGCATTTCTCCTGTAATAATATCAACGAACCCCTGCCAGGCCAAAAGATATTTTTTTAATGCCAAAAATAATGATGAATATCGGTAGCTAAAGTGATCCAGTCACAGTTCAGAGGGATACCGGTTGCTCCTGTGTCCTGTAGACTTAGCAGTGAGCTCTGTGCTAACTCAGCTTCATGGTTCCTGTTGCTTGTGGCATCAGCTGGCAGACTTTGTGTCATGGTCCTTCTCAGGGTTTTGCACAAAAAGTGCAGTGTTTTGTGTCATTAAAACCTTGCTTTTAAGAGTACTATTTTATTTAATTCTCTCCAAATTTATCCTGCAAACAATTTTAGCTCATGACTTGTGGCTTGAAAACACTGATTAAACAAGTGTGATGTCAGGTCAGTACAATGATACAATGAACAACATTGTCTTGAACAGCACCAGAGGGTTGTGTCCACGAACATTCCTCCATTTAGAGACTGGTTCTGTAAGGACCTGGAACAAACAAGGGAGGAGAGAGGAATAATACATGAATGGACATGTCTGATGTCCATTTTCATCTCAGAAGCCATAATATAATACAATGTAATGTATAATATGATGTAATAAAAGCTGGATTTCCCAAATCATGACTCAGCAGTAACACTACTGACAACTTCCTGTACTTAAACACTGGATTTAATAATTAAAATTTCATTGCTTTTCATGTTTTTTTCATTGAAGTTGACTGCAACTCATCTGTTGCTCAGCCCATTTTTAGAGGAAGTATGTCTGTTCAAAGTGCATTTTTGTCAGTATAATACCACAGTTAACATAGCAAATCAATCCCCTCCTTTACCTTACACCTTGGTGTACATTCTAGGGCTGCAACTAACGATTATTTTCATTACTGATTCATCTGTTGATTATTTACTCGATGAATTGATTAGTCATTTGGTCTTTAAAATGTCAGAAAATGGTGAAAAATGTCTACCACTGTTTCCCAAAGCCCATGGTCACATCCTCAAATGTCTCCTTTTGTCCCAACAGACAGTCCATAACCCAAAGATATTCAGTTTACTAACATGAAAGAAAGGTAAAATCGGAAATTTGACATTTTGTTTTAATGAATCAATTACTAAAATTGTTAGCAAATAAAATTATCTGTCAATTGACTAATCGAATAATCAACCAATTGTTGCAGCTCTAGTACATTCCCTTCACCCAGTGAAAGCTTCGCCAACTACAAAAATGTGAAAATGGATTTAAAAAAATTACAACAAAAAACGCTTAAGAAACCTCACTACATCATGATTTCATGAGGAAGATGAATAAATAAAATGGACTAGAATCAGAGTTACAGGGACCTGTAACCCAGGATGAATGCAATTATTGAGAGGGTGTTGAACCTGAATAAAATCATCCATTTTTTATTATAAAAGCCCAACCTTCACCTTCATATCAAATGGCAACTATTTTACAACTTGGGCCAAATTGTGCACCAGCTGGAGTGGTACTTCCTGGTGGAAGTACTTTACTATACCTCTATATTGCTCGTTTTGCTGAAATACTCCAAACATGTCGTCTTCCCACTGGCAATGTTCCCCTCAATACAGACCTGAAAACAGTGAGAGAGAGAAACAGATGTTAATAAGCCTGTTCACAGAAATTATGAAGAAAATGGAAAGATGTTGTTAATATGGTATGAGCTGATATTTGAGTATATAAAGCACAAAGATTGATTTATTTATGTATTTATAGGGACCATGTACAGTGATGAACATAAATGTTACCATTTGATGTACAGAGTTAGCTTATAGCTAATTTTCATCTGCAGTCTCTTAGGCAGGTCACAATTAAAACATATAACAGCACAATAACACTGCAAAGCAAAAAACACATAGGACACATATACAAATTACAAAGCTACACACAATAACACATCACATACACTCACAATGTCAACTAGAAATGAATAATGTATGCTTTTAATCAGTGTCAATTAGGTCATAAGGGAAATCCAACACTGTGAGTGTAGATCATTTTCAGGTGTACTTTACTGTCACCAACTGAAGCACAAAGAATGCTCAGATTACAGATGACATTTTGGAGACTTACCACTGCTTTCTTATCCTCTCCATTCCGTACCAGCTTCCCTTGGAAGGAAGACAACATTATGAGAAAAGACTTCACTTCCCAACTCCGAGTGCTGGCCTCTCTCAGGTCAGCAGGCTACATCGCAGTCAGAGGGACAGAGAGATGTTCATTTGTACAACAGGCACAGTATAGTGTGTACGTATGTTTGTTCTGGCTCTTTACAGAGCAAAAACAACGATAGTTACACTTACAGACTGCACTGAGGGCTACAAATATCGGTCAAAGGAGAGGAAGTATGGGTGTGGAGGACAAGTCAGGGCACATCGCAACTACTGTACACTTCCGCTTGTTAGGATTGGTAGGATGTAGGCTGTAACTTACTGGCATATTACCTGATTTGAATACTTTGTTTGGGAGAGGCCAAACAACTAATGAATTTAGAAAACAACTGAACAGAAACTAAAACTACTTTATGTAAATACTAAGTGAAGATTTAAAGAAAGAAAGTGACTAAATTGCATAAAACATTTAGACTGGACTGATTATAGGCCAGTAGCAAAACCCTGAGAAGGACCATGACACAAAGTCTGCCAGCTGACCCCACAAGCAACAGGAACCATGAAGCTGAGTTAGCACAGAGCTCGCCGCTAAGTCTACAGGACACAGGAGCAACCGCTATCCCTCCGAACTGTGACTGGATCACTGACTGCCCAGCAAAGCCTGCGTTTCAGCAGTTCTTCCCAGCCTGGCTCACCCACCACTGACAGCATCGCTGACTCAACAAAGAAGCAACCAAAGCACCTCTCTCCCTCCAAAGACTGGTTACATTAAACTGGGCATAGCATAGCACAGCTAACTGTACATGTATCTGAGTTGTTTTAATGCTATTCACACAGCTTTGCTGTTCTAAGGTCTGCTCTTTGTCAGCAGCATGTTAGCATACTTCACACACACACACACACACACGCACCCATAGCACTAGAGGGTTAGGGTGTGGGTAACCTACCTACTGAACACTTTTGAATATACATGCTATCTATTTAATGTTGTACAGAAGTGATTATTGCCAACCTTGGCTCTGCAAAGAACTCAAAAAACCTTCAACCTTTACTAGCAATTGATATGATCATTTTGGTTATAGTTATTAAATTAAATATTAATTGACAGCTGAATATATTTTATGAGACTGAATTGGCTAACATTTCCCTGTCTATCTAATATAATGATTAATTATTTCTTCTTCTTTATATCTAAATGCCCTACATAAAATGGTACCGCCACGATGGCAATGACCTACATAGGAATGTCACTGTCAGATACTGTTCCCCCTGTGTTTCATAAGAAAGGAGGTTCACACATCCATTAAACTGATACAGGTGACTTGTTTTACCCAGAACAGGTAGATTCTCTGAGTTTCAGCCTATGATTCATTTGTAAAATAATAACTTACCAATTATAACAACAAATTTAATAACATGAAAAAGAAGTAAAATCATGCAAACTTAGGTCAGGTCACTTCTCTGAGTTTTAGCCTTCTATTACTTAACATGTCTATTATAGCAGGAGGAACTTGGGTGAATATAGAAAGCAAAAAATTAAAACCTCACAAATTATTTATGTCCTTTTTTTTTTTTTACAAAACACAATATTAAAGTAACACATTTTCTGATATATAGCACAAGTTGCAAGTTATTTGCAAACAAGAACCCTATTGATGAAGGACAAACAAGACATGGTTAAACAATAATTGACAACGTAACATTGCAAAAATCAGACACATCCTGTCTCAAAAAGATGCAGCACTACTCCATGCATTTGTTACTTCTAGGCTGGACTACTGCAATTCCTCATTATCCCTTATTATTAAATTATTCCTTATTAAAAACTCGCCAGCTGGTCTGGAATGAAGCTGCACGTGTACTGACAAAAACTAGAAAAAGAGACCGTATTTCTCTCATTTTAGCTTCTCTGCACTGGCTCCCTGTAAAATCCAGGATAGAATTTAAAATCCTTCTCCTCACCTACAAAGCCCTTAATGGTCAGGCAGCATCATATCTTAAAGAGCTCATAGTACCCTATCACCCCACTAGAACACTGTGCTCCCAGTATGCAGGCTTACTGGTGGTCCCTACAGTCTTTAAAAGTAGAATGGGAGGCAGAGCCTTCAGCTATCAGGCTCCTCTCCTGTGGAACCATCTTCCAGATTCAGTCCGGGGTGTAGACACCCTCTCTATGTTTAAGAGTAGACTTAAAAAACTTTCCTTTTTGATAAAGCTTATAGTTAGGGCTGGCCAGGCTCGCCTTAGATCAGCCCTTAGTTATGCTGCTATAGACCTAGACTACCTGATAATCATCAAAATATGCTTAAAACTCTTAAAATGGCACTAAAACATAATGGAATCACTTTACCTTACATTTTGTTAAGAAACAAATATTTTTATGGCATTAAAGTGCACACATCTTTTTTTTAGTGAAAAACAAATAATCAAACAATGACTGGAAAGATGCCAGCTTCCCCTTGTGGTAATTCAAAGTAATTCAGGAAATCAATATAGGACTGTATGTTAGCGAGTTAGACAGCTTTTTTCAAGTCACTTGTGAGGATATTCATGATCATCCCTATTCACAATTATCCCGATAATGAAAATTCACCACAATCAACCTATCGTGAGTGTTTTTTTTTTTTTTTTTTTTTTTTTTAAATCGTGATACGTAATAAAATCTTTTATCGTCCCATCCCTAAATATGACCAATGCGATGAGGCGTTGTGCCATCAAAACACTACAAACATTTTGCTACCTTAGTTTCAACGTATAACTAGACGAGTGTTATGTCTCAACTGGTTTTCAAGCTAACTGAAACCTAACAGCAGCAGTTGTGGTTTGCCTATGTCAGTCACACATTCACAAACATATTACTGGCGATTTCAAGTCACATCTTATATCTACTGCTGCGAATATGATTGTATAAGTGAGCACTACATCACAGCCACCAACAAAAAAAATATAATCTGTTCAAGATTGTATCAAGCTGGATTTGATCTCACTAGAGCAAAAGTCAATGGCTGCATCCCAAGTCTCTTAAATTGCATCCACATTTCCATCACTTGTGTCTTTTCCTCGCGTCTTAGTCCCTCCCACCTTGGATTCATGGAGAGACGCAAGGAAACCAAGCGAGGAGAGAGGAAACGAGGAAATTTGTTTTTAGAGACATGAGACGTCCTCTCCTCTGAAGCGTCACGTGAGGTGACGTCTGTTTCTAATGATGGCACCAGCTGATCACAGCTGGATCAGCTGTCAGTCGGCTTTAACAGCTGTAGAAACTTCTGATGGAGTTTGTGTCTGCACACATGAACACTGTGTTAATACTAATAAAAGGTGCACAGTTATCACTGCTAGAGCAGCTGTTTCCTTTCTGCAGCCTGTTACCTGTTAAACAAACACCTAAATAAAAACAAACATAAATAAAAACTTGCGTTCAGTATTTACACTGTGTCCTGCTCAGAGGCACAGGAACCATTTCCGCTCGCAGAATGCATTTATACTATTTATTGATGATTTGCATCTATATTTTTTGATATTCTGATTGTAAAATTCATTATTCAATAACCCAGAATATGATCATGATGTCTTTTGAACACTGAAAAATATGTATTTGGCTAAATGTTTCAGGAAAAATGGAAATTATGAAACTCATAACAAATCCAACGCCCAGGAATTTAAAGCCTCACATGTGACTGAGTGGAAATGACGATAAATGATGTAAAATATAAATGTGTTTAACTGTTATTAGGGATAAAATTAAAGCCAGGAAGAGTCAGTTTAATGTGGGAAATAACAGATCATGAAAAGAAAAATCTTTCTAATAAATGAAGGAATTTGATGGCTCTTTTGTTGATCAGACTGACAATTAACAGATTTTTTAACTAGATGATGAATAAGAAAACAAATACAATTTACAATTTCATGTAGCAGACGCTTTTATCCAAATTGACGTACAAATAAAACATAAAACTTGGGGGTGATACACTTGAGTATAATCTGTAATCTGTCTCCACGTCGGTATAAAACTGCAGTGATGTTGTGATGTATCAGATCAGTCCGATCAGCTGCAGCGTCCAATCAATAACTGATATCCATTAAGGGGGCGTGTTAGCTGGTAAAAGACTTCCATGAAGGTTGCTCTCGCGTTTCCTCGCTCCTCGGAGGAGAAGTAAAAGACTTGGGACGCCTGTGAAAATGGCGCACCGGGAACAACTTCCGGTTCAGGCGAGGAGCGAGGAGACATAAAATAAGAGAGTTGAGATGTACCCTATGTATCACTTACCACTTGTTTAGCACTATCACCCTGGGCTTGTCTCAGAAAATACAAAAACATATTTATCAAGGTTTTTTTTCCTGGAGGCTACAAACATATTGACCACTACGACACTGCACATTAGGACAAAGAATACTTATCCTACAGTACAGTGACGATCTACAATACTGTCAAAATACACTAAATAATATAATAAAAAATAAACACTGACCCACAGGAATAGTAGAATACAAGTGGTAATGTTCTACCCACAACACAGTACTGAAGGCATGGACTTAATGATTTACAGTCATTCTCCTTCCTTTTGTGTATATTTGTATAGTTCAAAACAGATGGGCACCCACTCAGACCTCTTTCTCATTAAGTGCTTGTGAATAATTAAGAGCTTTACTCCACATTAACCAAGCATGGTGTGTTATTTACCAAATGATTCTATCCAAAGCGACTTCCAAAAATGCAATCATAATGAATCAGTCCTTAAACAATTATTGCAAGAAAGGCATTAGAAAAAAATAAAGTTTATTTGTATAGGCCTTAATCACCTTACAGATAGTTTGACAGAGCCCACAATGTGTAAACAATCAATATAAAATGAATAAAATACAACACAACAGCAACCCCTAGCCTTATCCTCTACAGGGACAAGGAAAAACTCCCTAAAACCTAAAACTAGGGAAAAACTGGAAGAAATCTTAGGAAGGCACCACAAGACAAGGATCAAGCCATCTTGGATGGAAGGTTTTCAGTAACATAGTATTGACGAGCACCTAATGACAAAGAGGACTGAGTGGGTGCCCATCTGTATTTTAATATACAATACACACGAAAGGAAGGAGAATGACTGTAAATCATTAAGTCCATGCCTTCAGTACTGTGTTACGGGTAGAACATTAATTATTCTACTCATACTGTGGCTCAGTGTTTGTTTTTTATTAATATATTATTTGGTGTATTTTGACAGTATTGTCTGAGTTCGATCGCCACTGTTAAAAAGTATTTCTTTGTCATAATGTGTAGTGTCGTAGGGGGCTGCGATGTAGTGGTCAATATGTTCGTAGACTCGATTAAAGAACCTTGATGAATATGTTAGGATATTTTCTAAGACAAGCCCAAAGTAACCAGCTGTTTTAAGTAAACCCAAGACAAAGTGTTACGTGGATGGTGACGTAATTTACCTATACCTAATGGAAAGGCACGAAACCGAACCCTCGAGTGGCTCGTAGTGTTGGGAAGATGGATGGTGATATACAGTCTTTTGAGCTAGTGAGATCGAATCCAGTTCGACGCGATCTTGCAAAGATTATATTTTATTTTTTTTCATCGGTGGCTGTGATGTAGTGCTCACTTATACAATCACATTCGCCGCAGAAGATATGAGATGCCACTTGAAAATTGCCAGTCATATATTTGTGAATGTGTGACGAATCCGCTGACAGAGGCAGATCACAGCTGCTGCTAAGTATAGAGACCAGTTCGCTTGAAAACCAGTTGGGACATAAAACCAGCGGGCTGTCATCTGTGTTCTGATACATGGAGATCTTGGGAAACGGGTTGAAAAGATTTCTTATGATTTATTTCTTATGATAGTTAGAAGAGAAGAATATGTGGGTATTCTGGAAATACCTTCAGAATAGCTGTAAGTGTCTTAAACGACCCTCTGGGGTTTTCAAACATTGCTGGTTAATTGGTTTTTAGGGAAACCGATGGTTACCTCTGTGAGCCGAATGTATGCTTATAAATGAGAGGCACCAACTGGGGCCAGACCTCACCTCCCAAGATAAAGCAGCCTGAATGACAACAGGGACTGAGTGCGACAGAGAACATAAAATATAAAAACTCTCCCAAATGAAAACAGAAAGAGACCTGCTGCTAATGAACACCTCGCTGTATTGAGCGCGGTATACTCGTGTGTATATTGTATCCCAGCTACCGAACTGAAGTCCAAACACTGACCTGCAGTCGCGTGCGGCGTGCCGCTGCGTTCTCTGCTCTGGATTAGCCTGACGCTTCCAGCAGGCAACTGTATCCTACTGTTACATACAGCAGTGCTAAATGATGATGAGGCCACAGCAGAGTGAACAGATACGAGTCTAACACCCCTGAACAACAACGTTACACAACAACCAGTTATCGACATCTCGTAAAAGGAACCCTTGACTAGACCTTTCGCAATTTGTAGGAAGCCGGAAGAAGAGATTTCTTCTTCGTGTGAGACGTATCTATAAGCAACATTACAGGTGCACACCGCCACCTGCCGCATCTTTTCTAATCCCGTCTCCACAAAATATCACATTATCCCTTTAGCGTTTCCTTGTAGCATTTCCTTGATTCATGCAAAAGAACATATGTACATATTTTACTATATTACACCCTTGGCAACGATTTGAAGGTGTCTTTCCAAGAGAAGGTAAAGCTGAATTAATAACAGCATGTAAGCCTATATGACCTAGTCTCTCATCCTCCCTCTTGGCTTTACTGTATTCTGTAATCATTATGTTATATTCTGTGTTCCTTTGTCTGTATCCCATTCCCTTATGCCAGATGTTAATCAGGTTAATCCCCCCCCCGCCAATTTTCCTGTGTGGGATCAGTTGATCTTATCTGAACATATTGTTAGGAATGGTTGAATTGCTCTAAAAATAAGTCACTTTTGTAAATTAAATTTATGGTATGTGTGTATTAATATTGGAGAATATAACAACCATGTGTTCTCCAGAAGATTCAGTATCTAAAACTAACAGAGAAGGTTCCAGATAATTTACTGGATTACTGAAACTGAAAAAACGGACACAACAAGTCATATTTGAACTGATTAGGTATTACAACGGAAGAATATGCCTATACAGGTACGTCTAAAGAGTGACAGCAGATTTGGAAACAGGACACTAAATGGTACACATATTATTCTGTTCAACACTTTGCACAAACAGGTGGTGTGGCTATTACATAAGGGGCAACAGGACTAAAATAAGAACACAAATAAGTTAATGGTGGATATTAAACGGAACATTATTTGAATGTGAATGAGAAACAATCCATCACATAATTAGTAATGTAGATCACATTTAGGAATATCCAAAGGAGAGAGAGGAGGTAATCAGGAAGGTAGTGGTACTTTCTTGTCTAATCAAAATGCTCATTAAAATATGTGCGAAAAAGTCCACATTTTTTCTTCTGGATTATTCAGTCTGAAGCTGGAATTCATCTTCGGGATTTTGACTGTAGTGTTAGTCACCCTGCCACACAACAAAGAACATCCTGACTTCAGACCAGAGGAGGGCGGTAATGCGTATTAGCCAAAGCGCTGTGTATGCACAGTCACGAAGAAAAAGGAACTAGAGCACATATGTATAAATGCATGGACGAGAACCAGAGAAGTCAGAACTGATCCAGTACTACCACACAGGTACACCATGGCAGCACGCTCAGAATCCAATCTCCAGCTGGTTCACGGAAACATCCGAGCTTTTCCAGACTTTCCGAAGAAAGGCATCCTGTTCAGGTAAGATACTAATCATGCTTCTACCATTTAACCCACGTGCCGTGTACAAACCCTTTCCCCCAAAGTCTTGTGTAAAGCTTTATCTGTGGAAAGGGTTTCCACAAAGTCCGTCTCTTCCACGCTACCCATGTGTTACGTATATGGGCAGCGCGTGGAGAGTTTGACATGCGGTATAAATGCTCTTTCACCCGCATTCCTCCATACAGCAGGGACCGCGCACAGGTACAGGACAGACGTGGGCATGTGGAGTTAGCCTGACTGTCCTGACTGGAATCAGTCAACAGGTAGCCTATTGGTGCGGAAATAGGGGCTCTCTCTCTATATATATGTGTGTGTGTGTGTGTATGTATGTGTGTATGTATATATATATATATATATATATATATATATATATAATTTGGTGTCATGACAGATAACATTCTGAAGTGGTGGCCCATGAAGTTATGTAGCAGCCGTTACTTTCTATTGACATTCTGTACCCACCCACCTATTGTTTGTTTCAGTCAAATAACCTAACCAGTATTTGTGTTTATCTGTTTGCTGTACTAACTGTCCGTCAGGCAGACTTTAGTCAGTTGATGCCTTAGGTAAGATAAGTTACTGCTTTGGGGGCTACCATCACTACTTAGTCACTGAATCAACAACTGTAGAATACAGAACAAACAAATAAAAGGCTATCAGTGATTTTTGTCCCTTGTCTCAATATTTGATTCAATTCAAAATAGCAGCAGCTGACTGGAGTAAGTCAAGATTGAGATGACAATATGTCACCACTCTGGTACCAGCTTGCTGCACTGTGTACTATATACATGCACTTGAGTGGACAGGAAGACAGCAAAAACAATGGAGAATGACTAAATTATGAGAATGTCAGTGCAAAGCAGGTCTCAGTTTGCAGTGATGCTGTCTCTACTGTAACCCATTTACACCGGTCCACTTCATCTGGTAGTGTGTGGTGCTGGGACACTGTGGAAAAAAAGTCCCAGTCCCTATGTGTAGAATTCCAACTTCTTGAAAATGGGACTCATTTTGATTTGACTAAAACCTTTTTAGCATAAGATCCACCAACGGGAACATTTTCAGAGCTTTTAGCCACATGGCTTGGTTGTCATCATTTCATGGAGTTTTCTCTGTGGTCATGGAGATGGTTCATGACCTATATGTGATCTATACCTCGTATACAACCACCTGTTTTTGTAAGTGGTGTCCTCACAGTTTAAAGAAAACATTTTTACAATCTTTGTACAATTATTCCTGTCAATTCTAACACTTAATTCAACAGCTTTACTGCAGAGATGTGAATGTTGTGACTGAATGTATGAGGCCACAAGCGGTCAAGGATCATATTGTCCATCTAAAAAAAAAAAAAAAAAAAGGATTGTTGTGAAATTTCAAAGGGGCAGCCCAGAGAGCATTTGGTCAGGTGCAGGAAGATAATGGCAGAGCCTAGGAATGTAGAATACTTCAGATATATTTGGTTTACAGTGTACAATGCTGTAGACGAGAATCTCTGAGCTTTGTGTCAAAATATGTATCTAATCATTTTTGTATTCATTTATTACATCTGTTGTTAATACTGGATAGACAGTGACTTTATAAGCTCTTACCAGATGTGTAATTTTACTTTCTGAAAGTAAGGCCTCAGTTTAGTGCTGAAATGATTAGTTTATTAGATGATTCATCAACAAGAATTTTGATTGTTGGTAAATTGTTTAAATGATTCATAGCAGAGAAATACCATCTATTCTCAGGTTCCAGCTTCTCCAGTGAGAGGATGTGCTGCTTATCTCTCGTTTATATTATTGTAAATTTAATTTTGGATGTTGAACTGTTCTCTATTTTCTGATAATCAGTTAAGTGAAAGAAATAATGTTGCAACCCTACATCTTTTTATGATTGACATTGTGAATAAAATCTTAATTACCATGACATATAATTCAGTTTAGTGACTAGTTTAATCAGGTGTGCTGGTGGAAGAATACATTAAATATACAGTATATGAAGTGGAAGTTCATAAATGGTTCACTTTACGAGGAAATGTGCTCTCACAATATAAATGTATTATATATTGATATCCATTTTGGATGACTGGATGATATATAATTTAATGTAATATGTGCATACCCTGCAGAGATATCTGTCCCCTACTGAAGAATCCAAAAGCCCTGACAGCAGTGATCGACCTCTTTGAAGAACATGTGAGGAAGAATTACCCGGAAGTCGAACTGATAGTTGGTAAGAAAAAAAAGCAAAGCACCTTTTTAAACCAATATACTTTACCTGATGAATCTTACAGGACAGACTAAGGAGGGTAATACAGTGCCTTTAAAAATATTTACCCCCTTCCCTATGGACTTTAACTATTTTACTGTTTTCTAGAACACGGAACCACTGCTCAACAAAGGAAATATCAATGCCAGTGTAAAAAATGATTACAGGCTGATCTTAATTGAATACAAATGAAAAAAAACCAGGTAAAAGACTATGTGTATTTATCCCCTTTACAGTGACACACCTAAATCATCTCTGCTGCAGCTGGTCAAGTTGAATAAGTTGAATGAAGAGTATGTCTGTGGGATAAATGTATGACAACTCACGCTTTACTTGTGACTTACATCTTCTTTTATATTAGGTCACACATACACCTGGATCTGGAAAGTCAATTTCATGGTAAAAACTGTCACAAGGACAAAGAGCCTATTGAAAAGGGGAAAATGATGTTGGGGCACCAGTATACTCATTTTTCATAAGTCATGTCAGTGGTTTTATAAAAGTAGAGAAGTGATCATGTGTTAAGGTTATGTCTGGACTGTTATGGCCTGCCCTAATGGGTCTCTCTAATGCATAGATTGCTGGTATCACCTTTGTTCTTGTGTGTGTGTGTGTGTGTGTGTGTGTGTGTGTGTGTGTGTAGGTTTAGATGCTCGTGGTTTCCTGTTTGGGCCTCTGCTCGCCCAGCGCCTGGGGATTGGTTTTGTCCTGGTCAGAAAGAAAGGCAAACTGCCTGGAACCACTGTGTCTGTGGCATATGATTTGGAGTATGGCAAAGTAAAGAACGCACGCACACACACACACACACACACACACACACACACACACACACACACTCAAGCACTAAGGATTTTGTTCAAAGCAGTGCTTTACTCTGTATTTGTTGGCCTTGCAGTTAATTTAATTTACATTGTAGATCAAATGGAATTACAGTCATGTACAGATTGATTTATGAATTGATAGAAATTGACAGAATACAGTAGATGCAGTAGAGTTTTACATGGACTGCTCATAAAACCACAATGGGCCTCATACAAGGAGCACTCGTACGAAGAGATACGTTAAGCGGCATGTATGAGTATTATTATATAAGAATATTAGTGGCATTCCTACAACACTTGAAACACTTGTTTCTTAGAATTATAATATAAATGAATGAATTTGGAGTTTCAATATGATATCAAAATCAACTAAAATAAAATGTTAAACTAAAACAAACAAAAGCAAACTTTGGTTATCATCATCATCAACCACATTATTATCATCATCTGGGCTGCCAATTTACTGAGAATGTTTTTATATCTTCTTATTTTTATTGGCATATTTTGGCACAGCATCGTCTAGTAGTTGCTAAGAAACTTCTCTCACTCCAACAGCTGCCTCAGTGTTTTTCTGCAGGTGTCTGTCCAATATCATCCATTGCACCTGACAGTGTAACATCACCTGCTATAGGCTATAATATTCCCTCCTCTAATATATCTGTGTTCCCTAAACTGACACAAACTTGTCATGTCTTTGTCTAGTGATTTCTGACCACAGGACTTGAAGCTCTGCGGTGTGAAATTCTTGTTTTTGGTCTTTGGTAACATTTATGTGAATGAAACTTGCCCATAAACTGAGTGAAACATGTAGACTTATATGGCAATTTTAGGGACGTTGATTTATGCTAATGATCAGACGATGGCGCACCTACTCATGCACAGGTGAGACTTCTCAGGCTGAAACGAGTGTTTTACAACAAGTTCGGGCAGTTAAGAGAGTTTGTTGAATCTGACTTGGAACATTAGTATGAGCAAACCTCACAGAAAAAAAGTCAGGGAGTTTTAGGATAAGAACCTGAAAATGCTCTTGCATGAGGCCCATTATCTTGGATTTGCATTTCTATTTCTATACATTTTCATTAAACAGCATACAGTATAATGCATACATAAGAAGTTATTAGAAGACCTATTAATGCACAAATTGATTAGATCTTCTCATAGGAACACAAGCGTATTCCCTAAAATATTAGACTGGTCCTTCACATGTAGTTTTTTTTTTCTTTGATGTGCTCTTTACCTGTTTTCTAACATTGTAAGAAGAGTATTCTAGACCAATCTTCCGGCCTGCTCTGTTGTTGGAGCCACAGAAGAGGATAGAGTGGGCCTAGGTCACATTGGTCAACTGTAGCCTCAACAAGGACTTTGCAAGTGTTACATAACACTAGATTGAATTTGTGTACATATGTCTGTGCACATGTATTCTTTCTAGTGGAACTTCCTACTGTGTGCTGGCTTTCTCCCAGTGGGCTCACTCATGACTGCTGCACCATCACAGGTTCACTTTCACAGCTGTTGCTGAACTCAGCTTTACAGCCTTCTGGGCTTCAGGTGTCTTTATATGAGTAAGAGCTACATTCACTGTCCCATCTGTAACATACAGTGTGTTGACTGGTGACAAAACTATAAACACATGCAACATGTAGTTCAAAGTGATACAGTAACTTTATATCCTGAATTTGTAGTAAGTTTTAACTGTGGCAGTGGTCTCTCCTAAAAATGAAAAGTAGTATTTACTTATTATTCACTTTCCTGTAGCTTGAAGTCCTCTTCACTCTACTGTTTTGGTGTCCGGGTGTGAGGTGTTCAGGGGGGTGGATTTAAATAAAAAATCTTCTAGTTGCCATTTGGCCTTAATGACAACAAACCATAAATGTTGTCCGATAATTCCTCCAACTGAGGAGCATCTCAAAAATGAGGTCTCTCCTTTCTTGCACTGAAACTGCTGAATTGTTACTCCCCTATGAGCCAGAATGCAGGCTCAGGTCCTCAGATAGGGCTCTGCTGCCTGTTCCCATATCCTGGTTCAAGATTAAAGGTGACCATGTGTTTGTAGTCAGGGCTTCTCAGCTCTGGAACTCTGCCTGAAGAACTGAGGCTGCAGACTCATGATTATTAAAGCCTTTTATTTATGTTAGCCATCAGTTTTATATATATTATAGTTATTTAGATTCTACATATGTATTTATATTCCAGTTCAACACTATTTTATTGTTTATTTCACTCTGGCTATGTTTACACTTTGCATTAAAATACGTCTTGGGTGATCCAGTCACAAGTGGACAGCTCTAGGTACATCTGTTCACACCTGACATTAACATGCGTCTCCACGTGTCTTGAGTGACCACTTGTGATTGGATCTCACGTCCCTGTGCTATATGTATATAAACACAAACATCAATTCTGTTTGCAAAGACCAAATTCATTGTTGTTTTTAACTGGCAGGAGGACGGAGGGTCCGTGTACCCTGCATCCAAAGCTGTGTTCAACTTCTTTGATAACAGGATAAACAAATATGCAATGCATTGTGTGAAAATCAAATAGTTGCCTCGTTTTATTTACTTGTAGTACTGAAAGTTTTTATCTTACATGCTGCTTTACCCACATAAAGCAACTTGTGACTTTGTTTTGAAAGGTGCTGCCAGAATAAGGTTTATTATTTTTAAATGATTTTATTGCTTTTGCTCCAGGCAGAAGCAGAGATCCAGGAGGATGCAGTGGCTCCAGGACAGAAGGTTCTTCTCATTGATGACCTTCTGGCTACTGGAGGTGAGAAGTCCAATTGTTAAATCTGCTTTGTAACCATCATGTTCACTGGGTTCAGTTTGACAGAGGAACATTTGTTACATGTAAACATAATACATGAAAACTGTCATATATTTTTCCTTACTTAGGAATTGCCCCAACACTTTATCATTCTACTCTTATTTCAAAATAAGATGATTCTGCTGACATAATGGGTTGATCTGAATTGGCCAGTCTCTGAGTTGGGTTCAGTGTAAAAGCTTAATTCAAATTCAACCTCTGAATCAAATATCAGATTAAATTCCCTAAAGTGACACTTCAGTGATCCTCAAAAAATAAAAAAATAGGTTATTATAAATGGGATTATTTTTATGCCAGTAAGCCAGTCAAACTGAGCAAATCCTCTGTTATGTAAGTGGTTCACTAATGGCACTAGGGAAGTGTTAATGGTATTACATTGGTCTAAACAAAGTATAATGTGTATAAATTGTGATCTGTGCCACTGGGATGAATATAGACTTGTAAAATGTTCTAAAAAAATTTTAACTATTGAAATTTATTCAATAGTAATAATACATTTATTTTAAGCTGCATTTAAATGATGCATAAACTAAACAAATATCTCAACATTGGGCGATTAATTATTCTATTTCCTGATGTAGTTTTAAAACAATTAAATTTTAAAATGGATTTGCAAAAAAATTTGCTTGTAAACTTGATTTGTTAGTCCATTCAGTAATGTGTCCATCTCCCAGTTCTCCTGTTTAAATGTTTTGTGAGTGCTTTCATGAAAACACTCTCTCTTAAAGTAGTCTTAAGAGTAGCAGCAGGAGCTCTGAATGGCTAGCTGGTATGTGTTGGTAGGAGTTGCGTGGGGTCAGGCCACCATTATCAAGAGGTTTTTTTACACAAAGGTCCCAATGAAGGTAGAGGTTGAAATACCTTTTCCCTACTTCTTTTATGCATTCAGTGAGAGACTAGGACATTTTAAGGCCATGTAAGCAGTTTGACATGGTAAGTCATTGGAAAAAGTTATTCCCTGGGCTACAGTAGGAACCCCCTCTATTTAAAACATTCAGATGAGTGTGTTTGTATGTTGCAGGGACTCTGTTTGCAGCCTGTGAGCTGATGAAAAAGCTGCAGGCAGAGGTTTTGGGCTGCATGGTGGTCATTGAGCTGCAGGAACTGAACGGAATCGATAAACTGAAACCACAAAGTGTGTTCTCCCTGGTGCAGTACTGAAGGCCACTGCAGCTGTTACACTGGAAACTGGAAGTCAAACATTTATTTTATGAGTAGGTGCTTCCAAGGAAACAAGAGACCTCTTCATTTTTTACTTTTTTTTTTGCAATCCGTTTATTGACATTTTCCAGTTTGTTAGATTAGTTAGATTGTCAAAATAAATCAGGAAAGGCATCCAGACTTTCTTGAGCATATACTTATATGCCTTAAGTTATTTTAGTCATATACTATACAATTTTGTAATTAGTACTAAAATTTACTTATAAATGTTCTGTCATTCGTTTATAAATCTTGGTAGTTAGTAATATCCTGGTTGCAGGGGCTGGAGCCCTGCCCAGCATGCTTTGGACATATGGCAAGGAGGACAAGATTTTATGGACCCTTTAAGAGTGTTAATGTCTTTGATTGTCTGGAATGTTTTTTTTCCTTTCACCTAATGTATGCTGGGATCATCCATGTGTTCCAGCAGGAAGAAGCAGGTACAGAGGATGGATGGATTCATATTTATTAGTTAGAAAGAAATAACATTTTTCTCTGCATGATCATATGTTTACTTTTTTGCACAGTTTTTAATTTTATTGTATTATATACATTGTAAAAGTACATTTATATTCTTCATCTGTACATCAGCAGCTTAGTCTAGCAGGAGAAATAGGTTCCCATGTAACCTGCATGGCATTTCTTTTTAATCTATTTTTTTTAGGACTCTAATGGTGTTAAGATTTTTCCACGTTGCCAGGGTCAACTAATGGCTCACGGGGTTCATTTGGCGGCCATCTTCATTGATGTCCATTTGAGTGACAAAAAAAAACTGATTTTCATAACTCCTGAAACCAGACCACTTTTTCATATAATTTTGACATCAGGAATCATAAGGCTCATAACAATATAACTTTTGCTATTTTGTTTCACAATAGCCAAATGGAACTAGTTTATATATAGTTTATATAGGTTTGTCGGTCTTGGCAAAGAATCCATTAGGGAGGGACAGGAGAGAGGGACAGGAGAGAGGGAGTAGCACATCAGTTGATCAAGTTCAAGATGTTCCCTCCGGACCTGTTACTTGATGAGCAGCTGGAAGGCCAGGTTGTTCTGCTCCTGGTACCAGATGAGCTGCAATACAAGGACAAGCATATAGCACAACCAATGCACCAAAGCATTAAGCTAAACAGGTGATTCTGGTAGGGTATTGTGCAAATTAATATATCAAAGCATAGAACATATAAATTGCTTTAGACCTCTCTCCAAGGATGTGAACTTGACTGGCTTGCTGCAGGCCTCCATCGTCAGCAGCTTCTTCTTTCAATGCAAAGATATTGATGAGGTGGACATTGATGATGAGATGGGCAACAATGATCAGTGAAATGGGGTTTTAATGACTTTTGCTTTCAATTAGCTAATATATACAGTTAGTGATTACCATCCATTTAATAACCATGCAATTGATAAAGAAGAATAAACTAGTTTCATTTGCTATTGCAGGAAACTATTGCGAAACAAAACGGCAAAAGTTATATTGTTATGAGCCTTATGATTACTGGTGTCAAAATTATATGAAAAACAGGGTTCGTCTTTGTATGTTGTCTGGTTCAGAAGTTATGAAAATTGGCATTTTTCACCACTCGTGTGGACATCAATTCAAGATGGCCACCAAACAAACCCCATGGGCTATCAGTTGACCTTGGCAACATGAAAAAAATCTTAACTAGACACCATTAGAGTCCTAAAATACAGGTCAGAAAAAAATACCATGCAGGTACATGGGAAGCTATTTCTCCTGCTGTATCAATTTCACTTAAATAGAAATGTCTTTGTATGATTATCCATGTATGATGCCACAGCTACATGCTAGCTGTAGCATGGTATGCTAACTTACAACAAAACTAATATTTTAAAAACACTGTATTGTAGCTTAGTTCTTGTCTAACTTTGTTTCACGTGTCTTAAAAGGGGTCTTGAAGTCTTTATCAAAAAAGTACTGATGTTGGAAACCCTACACAGAACACCCACCATGTGTACTTTCACTTGTCATGAAAACTGGATTTGGTTTGATTTGATGTGGCATTGAGGTACATTGCCGTAAACGTTTTTCCTTCAGTGCATAAATGATATTCCATTCACTTCCATTATACTGTGGTAGAGGCAGAAACCTCAAAATTTGTGAAACCAGACCAAAACTGCAATACGATGCCACAACTGGTAAACGCTTTACCATCCATGACCCCTTCCCTTTTCTACTTTCTCTTGTGTAATTTTAAAGGACACAGCTTACCATCATTCTCAGATAATTACAAGCAGTTAATGCCTTATGCTTTGTTATATTTTAATTGTATTAAAAAAAAATGGAGACAGCAGGGCTCTGACACATGCTTTGTATTTCTTCAACAATAATCAAACTGAACTTTTAAAAATGTAAACACTCAGTGTTCTACACTGTAGAAAACTGATCCCTAAAAAGACTGGAAGCAGATGAAAACACCTGTACACACCAATTATACACAAAAAACACCCAAAACAAAGCACATAAGTCACTATAACAGAACTGCAGTTAAAATAACCTGTTTACAACACAGGAGGATGGTAGGAATACCAGAACCACGTTTGGTCAGTCCCCTGCGGCCCCAGGATATTAGGTTGTACCGCCCCCCTGGACTTGTGTGTATATTCATCTGACTGTTTTCACACTCATATTCAGCCTGGAGCACATCGTACACCACAAAACACATAGCGTCCAATATGTCAAACGTGCCAGTTTTCCAACACGTGAGCAACATTAACTAAAAATAAGGCACAGGAGCCTTCAGTCTGTTAGCAGCACATACAGCAGGGACCTCAGAGGTGAGCAGGTCACTGTAAAGGGCCACAACATTGCGCAGTCATCATTCTGTCATTTAAATCAGCTTTTCAGCTCTCTCAGAGTCTCTCCTCCTCTCGGAGTCTCTTGCTCAGTTTGTCCAGAACCACGTTGAGCTCCATGTTCTTGTTCAACTTCAGATAGATGTCCTTCCTGATTGGATGGATAGTCAGCCAATCAGCAGCCACTTCTGCCAGCAGACGGATGTGTTTCTCCATCTCGCCTGTTCATTAGAGAGTAAGAACAGCAAATCAGATATTAAAAGACAGCGACAACAAGTTTGGTACTGCAAGTAGAATGTGGGTTACCTCCGTTTTTTCTACCTGCCTAACTAGATCTCTAGTGGTTAAAAAATATTGTTGGTTCCCAGCTACACCCACAAGCCACAAAATTCCCAAACAGCTCAACTAATAACCAACCTGTGCTGAGAGCAGATCTGTAGCTGGCTACCATCCTGTTACAGGCCACTTCCATGATCAAAGCAGGTTTCTTCTCAGCAACAAACACGTTCCGCAGAATTCTGGCCAGCTCCCTGAGCCGTGACATCATCAGCAGGCGATCCTCCTGGGTGGGGTTTCGAGTCATGGTTGCCTGGAGCTTCTGGGCCTCCTTTGCTCGAATCTGAAACACCAACCAGACAGTCAATGAACCACCCAAAGCAACACAACACTTTGATAAATAACAACATGGTTCTCTGATTGGGCTATGGCACTGCACTAATCAACCTCGCCCTTGAAGAACCCTCCTCCTCCTCCTCCTGGTATACATACCCTGTCCAGCAGGGACTGGGACACTCCTTTCAGGGCAGTTGGGACCCCAGTTGCTGGGGCAGGTGATGGAGTGGATATTTTGGTAGCTGGTGGGTTGCTTAGAGATTCTGGCTCTTTGCTTTCTGTATCCTCTGTCTTCAGAGCCAGAGAAACCAAAGCCTTCTCCATCTGAAAACAAGAAAAAAAAAAAAAATCTATAGGCACACTTATACTGGATTGATATACTGAATAAAGACTGTTTATGAATATTAAAATATCACAAACTCAGATTACATTCAAAAGCTTTTTCTCAAAACTCCTGAACCTCCAGGTGTTCATCTGGTGAATATCTAACAAGTATTAAAAGTATAAAATTAAGTATGACTTTATTAGCCATTAATCATCTTAATTTGACAACAGTTCAGAACAGTCACCAGACGACCACTTTAAAATCCACACAGTACCTTGGGTGTGATGAGTGAGCGGGCCTTGTCCAGCACCTCCTGAGCAGTGACCCGTTTCTCAGTGTGAGGAGGCTGAGGCAGTGAGCTGTTCTGCACAGCTGGTACAGTGTCCACATTAAAGCGAGGGTGCCAGCGGGTCAGTTTGTCTTCTGGTACAGACACTGGAGGAACCAAAGAGGACAGAAAGACCTGCAGACAGAGAGGTGGCTTTAAAACTAGTAAGCACCAAAATGCTTCTGCACGAGTCTGTGGGGACATCCATCTCAGCTCATACCACACACTGTTTACTTGAAATTTTGGAATTGTGCTATGCTTGAAATACTCCCTGTTTTCTGCCTAAGCCTGGCTGTGATTCTCTCAATATGAAACCAAAAGGAAGCAATATCAGAGCAGCTGCTGACCTTGTGGTGCTGTTTAACAATGGAAACCAGATTCAGGTGGAAGATGCGTCTTCTCTCCAGGAGACATGAGGCTGACAGAATAGGACGAGCTTCGTTCTGGTCTGTGGACAACCACACACACACACACACACACACAGGAATAAAAAATAAATACACAGCATTGAACACAGTCACGTCCCATTTAGAGAAAATGTGTTGATTAAAAAGGTGAACAAAAAAAAGCAGAGAAATAGTAGGCTCTTTTATACAGAGATCCTGCACTATAGCTGTAAAGGAGATCAGTCATTAAGTTGCCTGTGCTTTTACATGGAATGCCAGCGTTCTAGATTCAGTGTCAGCTCCCTGTCCCCACTGTGCCGGCTGTCCCTTTTACACAGACATCAGTCTGAACGCCAGTCTGAACAGGCTGTGTAAAAGGGCCTGGTGTCCTTACAGACTGAAAAGCAGTGTGTTCTAACCAGAGTGAAAGACGGGTTCCATGGTCAGTTGGTAGCTGCCCTTCTTAATGCTGCTGTTGAACGTTGGGATGTTCTTCTCTTGTCTGAATGTATATGCCTCAGGAAACACTGTCCTTATCTGACCCATGTGGCTCTCCTCAAACCGCCTGAAAAAGGGGACAAAGAGAAGAGGCAAAAATAAGCTTCTGCAGCATGACGGCCAGTGCAGACGAAAGGCCTCTTCTAACCTCCAGAAGCTCCATGAAAATCAAAGCTATAAGTGTAAGAAGGCTTATCTACGTGGTGATAAAATACAAAAGGGTGCTAGAGTGAGCTTAAACTGACAAAATAGTAGTTTTTGCTGCATGAAGATAAGGAACAGTATATGAATTGCAGGTTCTATTCCAGATTATCAAAGAACCACTAAGAGAAAGACTTACTTACAAACCTTCCGTGCACAAAAGTAATCTAAAATTTTATATCCATATTTTATAATTCTTCTAAAAACTCACATTTAAGAAAAATTAAAGAAACACTGAAAAGCGAGTACAATCAGACCATCTCCCATCCCTCCACCTACTTGTGCATCATGTCCTGAACTCCCTGTTTGATCTTGGTGAAGGTGGCTGTCTCACAGCGGTTGTACAGCATGGCCACCACAGTGTCCACACTCCTGAACATCTCAGCCAGGACCTTGTACTGGTATGGCAGGGATAGGCCTGGGGGGGCTGCCTGGGCAAGGGTGTGGTACCGCTGGTATGCTGGCTGCTCAGTACTGGGGGATAAGAGAAGAACAAAATGTAAGCTTCTAATTTGGACTTAACTGTAAAATGTAACATGCCATATAAACAGTACAGATGGGTAGTGTTTGAAACTGACAACATCTTGTCTCCAAGTAGATTTTGGCTCAGTGCATGTGTGTACGTGCTCACCTCTCCTGGGATTGTGTCTCACTTTTCTTGCTCTCCTCTGACTCTTTCTCCTCCTTCCTCCTCTGAGCTTTAGCTGCAAGCTCTTTGGCTCGTGCTACAGTGGACTTGAGGGCCTTAGCATCAGAGGTGGGGGGCATGGTGGCAGCAGGATAGGTGCTCACAGGTACTGAATCCACTGTAGAGGAGGAGGAGGGGATGGAAACTGATGCGGAGGAGGCGGCGCTGGTTGTTTCCTCTGCATGTTTCTTGATCCTCTGAAGGCGAGACTTGAGGGCTGTGATGTCCTCTTTACACAGAACCTGAGATACAGTGGGATTGTCATGCTCACGATACCAGTGGCAATATTCTGCATTTTTCTTTTATTTTCTTATTCCTCTGTGCCATGGATATCTATCCATTGTTGTCCTCAAACTATTAAAAAAACCACATCAATGAGCTCAATGTACCTTCATTATCATGAACACACACAATAAGTTTAACTGGACTCAGTCACACACACACACACACACACACACACACACACACACACACACACACACACACACACACACACACACACACACACCAGAAATACTAACTTGAACAACAGATGTGGATTCATCTGCCTCTGAAAATATTCCAACAAATGGACTATATCTCCATCTGTTTGAGCAATGTTTATTAAAAACTACAGTGATCAGCTGTTTTAGGAAACTATTGAGCCATTTAAAAAAAAAAAAAGAGCAATTTTTAAAAGATTTACATCTTCAGAGGGAACGGAGAGCCGACAAACCTAATTTTGCTTTTAAGGTTAATAAACAATAAATGGCCACCCCTCATCCTAATATGGACACTACAGTACTGCCTTCCTTGTTTTATGAATGAAGCAGCCGTGGTGTCATTGACAGCAACAGTTGGCCCTGAAAATCCCACTCCTAAAGTTCCTGCACCTTTGGAAAGTAAAAACCTCCCCAGAGCAGAGACTTTTATTTACAACTAGAACCATCATACAGGAACTAAATTTATGGACTACACAAGTTTAGTTTATTAGTTCCTCAAAAGGTTCTTGTTCCCCTGGAAAAGTTCCTGTGGTGGAAACACTTTACAACATATTGTTGGTTTTGGTCTTCTCATGGATTATTTTTTTAACAATATGAGACACACCAAATGTGTCATTTCAATTACAAACACTAGATCAGCAACAAAATGTTGATTTTCCACATCCATATTAGACTGTTATCTCACTCACACTACACTACAGTTAGTCAAAGTTATACAGATTTTGCAATTATATAAAAACAGAAGCAGCTAATCATCACACTGGAGACACTGAGTGAGAAAATGACTGCTTGATAAACGACTTAAACAATTATCAAAATTATTTTCTGTCAACTGATAAGTTCAAGTAAAAGCATGATAAACCCTCCTCCTCCTCTCACAGCAGTTCAACTCATTTATATGGGAACTTAAATAGTTGAGCCTTACAGTGCAAGGAAAAGCTACCCTAAAAAAAAAAAATACTACTCTAATACATGTTGGGTACATTAAGTATTGATGGCTGTGCAGTTACTCAAACATCAGGGGCTTCATTTATTTGTGTAGGATCCATACCAGACACAACAGAACACACTTTACCTTTATAAACCACAATCAACTTGGAAATGTGTTTCTCTAATTTATACAGTCAACATGAGAGCAGGTGTAAGATGAGGTGACTGGAAAAGGCAGAGTGTGTTTCCAGTGTGCCTGATGCCCCTCACTCATGTTAACTGAAGCGATTTTTCACACAAAAACTAAAATTAACTGAAAACTAATTAAAAATCATTCTTGGTTAAGTCCGTGCGGTATCAGAAACTTGTTAAAAACTACTAGTGTTCTGTACTAAAATTCTATGACAAGTTTTGTTCAAACTGAGATCTCTATAAATGATGATCATTTTGTCAATAAATCAATGTGGTTGGTGGAAGTGAAAGACAATATTTGCAGTTAATATGAAGGAATGGCTAGCCAGGCTTTCAGCCCACACACACAGTTACCTTGCTGGCCTGTGCTCTGCTGTTGTCTTGACTCCTCTGTGGAGAGCTGCTGGTTTGGGTGTTAACATGGTTCTCAGACGTAGGGGCTGCAGGAGCTGAGGGCTTCTTGCTCACCTCACTGGGCAGCGGCTGGGCTGCAGCCTGGGCACATAGCAACAAACCTTCATGTGTATAAGTGCTACACACGTACAATGTGACCACATTAGCATTGCATTAGATTCACATATCCAAACATCACAACCTCTAACCCTCTAACATGTAAATACTGGGCGATGTTGGAAACCCTCAAATAGTCGTATAACGCGCTCTGAAGGTATTTCCAGAATCTAACCACCTGGGTAAAAACATGTTTCCGTCCGCTGCAGGATTAGAAAAGACTCTTTATAACCCTTTTCCCCACATTGCGACTCGGTTTCCTGATCTAAACAGATGATAGCGGGTGGCTACCCATAAACAATAAGTGTTGCAATTTGGAAAAGTATTTTCTCTATCGTGCAGCGGAGTTGTATTTTTTTATCAAGCTGGTTAAGACGATTCTATGCAGATCCTGGAAATACCTCAAGAACAACAGTAGCAATTTACAGTTAAGTCAGCGGCTGAAATCAGCCAGACCACAGGCCTACCTGTGGTGTGTCTTGAGGGAGGACCAGTTTCTTCCTTGCAGTCCTCCTTGTTGCTTTCTCCTCGTCTCTAACTGCTTCGACTTGCCGTCTTTTCTTGGCCGTGCTGTGGTCGGCGGAGGCTGAAAACACGGCTGCCCCGAGGTCAAATTCTGCGTCGGCAGAAGTCCGCTTTGGTGTCCGGGGACTGCAGGGGGGATCCTTCGCTGTGTGCCTGGTAGCAGTCTCTGCTTCGTTCAGCCCCACTGCCTCGTCGATAACTCGGACAAACTCTTCGTGGACGGAAGATGAAGAGAGGAAAGCGTCTTTGTTTTTATCGGATCTCGGCCTTGGGCAGATGGTGCTAATCTTAGAAGAACCGCGACTGACAACAGCGTCGCTGCGCTGCTTGGCTAGTTTCACCGGACCGGCGATTACTTTCTTTCTCTGGGAAAAGAAGTCGGTAACTCGAGCCTGAGACATGCTGCTGGTGCTCGAGCGGGATTGAACGAGAAGAAACTAAACGAATCTACTGTGAGCCGGCGTCTCTAAAGATATAAATAGCGTCCATCAACAATAGATCTCCGGAAATGTTCACACTTAACAGGAAGAAGAAAAGAAATTTCGCGCGAAGTGAACAAAGCCACGCCCCATCCGGTTTGCGTCAGAGGGTAATACATTTTTTTCATAGGATAATAAAAGAAGGATGAGCATGTTTATGAATTTAAGTTACAGGCGTTTCAAATGTGTTCTTTGTTCTTTTCATCACAGAAAATACTAGTTGTGACTCTTTTGATTATTTCTCGATGTCCCTGAAATAAAAGAGATATTTGACTCATTCTAGCAAAGTCTAAAGCTGAGGAGTTAAAAACATGAATTCCTCTCTGTGTATTGTGCCCTGACTATATATTAAGTTTCCACCTTATCAACCTCTGTAGCTGAGATTGTGTAATCAAATGTTGTTTTATTTTAAGTTGCCTATACTCATGTACTAAATGGACTGTACTTATATAGCGCCTTTCTAGTCTTCCGTTCACTCAAAGCGCTTTTTTTTTTTACACCACGAGTTACATTCACCCATTCACACACATTCATACGCGGAATGGGTACAGGGGATACCATGCAAGGTCCCAACCTGACCATCAGAGGGAAGCTAATCATTCACACGCTGATGGAGCCATTTGGGGTTCAGTATCTTGCCCAAGGACACTTCGACATGTGGACTGGAGGAGCCGGGAATCGAACAGCCGATCTTCCGATCGACCTCCTGAGCCACAGCCGCATACATTTTGCATATATTTTGAGGATATCTTAAGTACTAGATATACTGGTACTTCAGTACCAATATATCTATTTTGTTATAATGTAAACAATAACCCAACTCAGAGGTACACCATCAAGGGCATGATTAATCATTTTGGACAATCATCACCTGCCCTCGCATATCATGAGCAATGGAGCACAGACAGAGCTATATGTATATTAATTGACAACAAGTTATTTTCTTTTATTATTTTCATTCTTTACTACTGTTACTTTGTCCTTTTGTGTTATTGGTTACATGGAATGCTGTTTGCAAATCAAATGTACCTTAAAAGCAAAATAAAATACTGATACTGAAAAAGTTAAATTACTTTACATATTAGAGTTAATTTACTTTTGAAAAAAATAATAAAATCATAGATTATAATGCTTTACTATAGTTTAAACTAGGAGTTCTCAACCTTTTGTAATTTAAGGCCCACTTATGATTGTTAAAAAAAATTCTGAGGACCAACTTCCCAAATAAATGAAAACAAAAAACAAAAAGACATAACATGACCAAAAAAACAAACAAACAAACAAACAAAAAACCCAAAACAAACTGGGCTGTAAATATGTGTTATGCTACGGTCATCTGTAATGACCAAAATAAATATTCAAATATTCTGCTTACCCTCAGTGAGACACTTGGGTTTGTTTCTTGGAAATAATGAGATTAAGTCATGGTGGGATGGGTGAGAGGCTGACATGCAAAGTAGCATTCCAAGCTGCGTTCAGTCTGTTCCTTGCCCTTGATTTTGGAAAACCCTGACTCACATAAAAAGATGGGTGGTGAAAGGCAATAGAAATTTGATTGCCCGTTTTGACAGAGGGGGATATTGACTGGCAGCCAGTCTGTAGAATGAAGCAAGGTCAACTTGTGTGAGCTGAAGCTTCAGGTTGCTGTCTGCTGATAGTTCCATCAGTTCATTTTCCAACACAGTGGATAGAGCAATGTCTTCTGAAGTAGGATCCACAGAGAAAAATAGCAAGCTAACAGTTGCAAAACACGTTTGTCTCTACTTAATCATGTGTAATGATTTGCGTGGTGATATTAAAACGTAACCGGTCACGGAAATTATGCATTTTAATGTGATGTTTTTAATTATGTGAATTCTTGAGCACATTTAGATATAAAAATAACTAGCTTTGTAAATTACCAGAAAAAATAGTTTTAAACATGTGGCAGTACCATTACCTCGGCGGCCCACTAGATGGTGCTCTGAGGCCCACCTGTGGGCCGCGGGCCACTGGTTGAGAATGGCTGGTTTAAATGACCCAAAACATTCAGGAGTTTGATCTAGAAAACAAATTGACCTCACTGGATCACCCACAACATAAGATACTACTTTCTCATGAACACATCAAGTACTTTTATTTTTGAGCACTCTGTGTTAATCATCTCTTAATCTATAAATACACACACTCATTAACGATTCAGGGCCCCTTCAATTACAGCTTTGTGCCTCAGTTTCTTCTTGCTTTGCAAGCTCAAGGGACTGGCACCTTGAATACAGCACATGTATGAAAAAGTAACAGGATTATATTCAGTGTCTTTGCCCCTTATAATTTACTTAGCCTACTCCATGCATAATGGGGTGTTAATATAAAAAACTTAAGAGAGATTTAAGATATAAAATAAGAGATTCTTCTCAATACCATTTAAATTTACATAAGATGTATTTTTCACTGTCGTATTACTTATTTTACTGAAGTAGCCTGATGGACTGAATAGATAGGGTCAGAACCCCTACAGGGATCCCAAGAAAATTTTGAGCAGTCACTAGATGATGAAAGGGATACATATATGTATATGTATGTGTGTATGTATGTATGTATGTATGTATGTATGTATGTATGTATGTATGTATGTATCTTTTTACACACAGATGCTGTTGCGTTGAACTCACTAGCTCCATGTTTTTACTTATTTGTAGCTACGCTAGAAGGCGCTACTGACACACACACACACCACACTAATAGCATTAATTTTAGGTACACGTGGGGTAGAAACATTGTGCCTGCCAGTGGGACCTATTTCTGGCGCCTGCATTGACTGCCGTGGTCATAAGAAACGTCGATCTATAAAAACAAGCCGAACTTATAGAAACATTCGCCACCAAAGTGCCAATAAACGAATAATTATGTTTCGATGCATTTTCTGCTAAGTCTTTATATCAAAACTCTGTAATTACACACAAGATGTGAAGCAGTACAGCAGTATGGAGTGTTATCTGGACTGTACGTTACAGGAGGCCTAACACAGTGTGTTTGCAGCAGGGAGGAGACCAGCAGCAGCAGCTCAGTGGAGAATAGCTCCTCTGTGAACGCCCTTCGGACTGACTTGCCTCTGAATCACATTTTCCACCTACAACAGTGTTACTTAAGACTGGGCCCCTCCAACGGAACTCATGCAACAAAACTTTTTTCCTCCTCGCCGAGAGATTCACTGAAACGAGTCGTTCTACTGCTGCGCACTCACATAACCCAAGAGGATCAATACAGTCAACTACTCAGAAACTTTTGTTTCAAGTTGAAGACTTTCCACTAAAGTTGTTTTGTCTTTTTACGGGAGATCATGAGCGCATATCGGATTAATGGCTGTCATTCTTCTGTCACGTTTGATCAATCGGTCCCAATGGAGCTGTTTAAGTTAACGAGCACAGTGTTTCTGCCGTGATCGATGACAGTTAATGGTAAATCGTTGCTGATTATCGGGGGAGTGAGTATTGATCTTTCTGCACTGACATGGATCTTCAGGTGATTGTCTGGCTGTTCTACAGCTTTCTACTGCCCACTGCGCTGTTAACAGGTAACTACTTTCCACTTTTAATCAGAGGAATTGTAACGACATGTCACAATAAAAGTCACACATCCACGTAGACGTGAGCGCTGAAACTGTCTCGTAATATAATGGGTGGTAACTGCAGAAGCAGCTAGAGGGAAACGTGTAAAAAACCTCGCATCAACGTCTGTCTGATTACTGGGAGCGATACGAACCAAGACAACGTCAACAACTACAATGTTATTCAGGATTTCATATGTCCTTATACACCACCATATAGGCTGCTGAAATATAAACTAGCTCGTATTTTAAAATCTCAGTCAGTCTGTTCTAAAATGTGACAGAACGGATGAAGCCGTGGAAAACATGAAAAATGAAACTTAAATATAACGTTAATAACTGCTTTAGAGTTGGAATATCGGTCGGATTTGAGAATGACTCCAGACGTATATAACAGGTCATAAGTATTTTCTACGAGTACACGGGTTAGCTGATGAGAAACTGACTGATATTTCAGTTAGGTTCGGCGGGGATAACCTTTGTGCGCCTTAGCCAAAAGTGGATGTGATCTGTGACTGGTGCATGTGAAACACTAGTGGCCAATATGTGGACACTGAAGAATCCCCTTACTGTTTATATAAACTGAAACGATTTTTAAGGTGTGTAGTGTGGTTCATAGAATATATGTTTTCGTTTATGTCTTGGAATGCAGATTACCCAGAACAGACCTGCCACCCCATCTGTGCTTCCCTTCGTGCTATAGTCTTCTTTTGTTGTATTTTCAGTCTGTTGCTAAATGGTTTCAGCTTCAACAAGGTGGCCTAATCTCAGTTAAGGTAATAACAGGAGCTTTTATATGGACATTTTCAGCATTGATAGAGGTGACTCTTATATGACAACGTGTTCATTGACAACTGACGGCTTGAGCTAGCTAACAAGACACATGGAATTTACAGTAAGAATGTGAACCAGTAATGACGCAAACCTGAGCTGCATCAATAAGGTATGACTATTTTATATCCTCCATACCTATTTGCCACAGCATACAAGCGAATTTTGCCTGACCAGTTAGAGTCTTAAAGGGCAGGTTTTCCACACAATTATTTCCTCCACGGGCTCAATAGGGAAACACTTGTCCGAGGAAACACAAAGAAAGAATTTGATGCTAAAAAGACTGTAAATGTGGCAGATATCCACTTGATATCAGTAACTCAGACTGCTTCGGCCTCATATAAGCTTCATATACACTTTTAAATGGATTTCGGATCCCATCACTTACATTGAAAGCACATTTAAAGGGGATCTTTTAATAGCCAGTATGAACGGGAGAAATGATGAGCGAGGAAAACCTCTTTCGCTGTTCGGATGGGCACCTGACTGTTGTTTTACGACAGACCTGACAAACTGAGTCTATTCTTTAAAGCAACGTCTGAGAGTCCTTTCCTAGGCATTGTGGGATAGTGATGTGGGAAAAAAGGAGGGGTAGAAAGTTTAAACGTGTACAAATAGAACTTTACCGGAAGTTCAGTAGTGATTTGCCAAAAATCTGAAAAAGAAAAAGTGATGTTGTGGCCAAGGAAGTTTTGTCTTCACAAGCTGTGAAAAGACAAAAAAAAGTGGTTTGTTTATTTACACAGATCCTGTAAATAAGCAACGCTTTCTTTGGTTGTGAGCATAGAAACACCCAACAGTGACTGGTGAAAATGTGGTGGAGATAATGTTGAGAAATTCTTTTCACTTCGAGTGAGTATGTCATACTGTATCATTCTCAGTATGGAAGCTATCTCATTGGCAGTGTGTCTTGTCAGTGTTTAATGTATTGACCTGTGTATATTGTATTTATCACTTTCAATCCTGTAGGGAATAAAAGAAATTCAGCGCAATCCTGTAGAACTGATGGCTCTATTTTGCAGTGATTTGACTGATCAGTAGCCAGACAGTTGAAATTCTTTAATCAAGTCCCCTTAACTTCTCTGGGACAGGTTAGCTGTGCAGCTGTGCAGCATTGGTTAAAATTGGTAAAAGAAAGATAGCTCCATGATGCTGGAAAGCCTGTGTCAAAACCAAACATAGCTAACCCGCTAATCTCACTCTTTGATACAAACTGGAATCTCCTAAAGCACGTCAGATTTACACGTACATGCGCGCGCACACACATACACACACACACACACACACACACACATACAGAGAGAGAGAGAGAGAGCATTGATTCCATTCCATTTGGCTTTGAGATTGTCCCTATCCATACAACAGCCTATGAAAAATCAGTTTCAGTATTTCTTAATCTCTAATCAGAGAGAAAGAGAGAGAGAGAGAGAGAGAGAGAGAGAGAGAGAATGTCTTCCGACAGGATGTCACTAGCTAGAACTTGCAGTATTTCTGTCTAGTGTTTACATCAGTTCCTACTGAGTCTAAGGAAGTGAAAGATGCCAATAAAGTTGCCAAGCTATTGCCACACACTCACAAACACACACACACACACACACACACACACACACACACACACACACACACACACAGTCTGCAGTTGGTAAAACCATCAAGTGCATTGTGACATGTTCATTGTCAGTGTGTTGTGTGGATTAGTGTAAAGACTTTGCAGATTTTTTACACTAATGCTTCTGAAGGTTTGTCTTTCGGAAACCATTTGTTGTATTGGAATTATATAAACCTGAATATTAACATGAATGAGATTATCATGTTGTAGCTTTCTATAAAAAGAGAAAACGCATCAACCACTGAACAAACATCCATCCATCCATATATCCATACATCCATACATGTTGAGGATTGTGAGAGGGGCAGCTTATCATATAACGCATTTGCATATGTGTCAGTCCATAAACAACTGTATATATTATCAGTGGTTGTGTTTCCACACTTGCTTTGCATGTAACCAGATAACTGTGAATCAGCAAGAAGTGTGATCGATCAGACTTTTAAAGGTATGATGACAGGCGCCAGGATGGCAGGTTGAGCATCACCAAACCTATAGAGTTGTTGGGCTTCTTCAAAGTGGGGTTCGCACTTATGCAGCTCATTCAGTTTTATTTATACAGTGCCAAATCACAACAGAAGTTACTTCAGGGCCCTTTTCACATAGAGCAGGTCTAGACCGTACTCTTTATTTTACAGAAACCCAACATTCCCGCTTGAGCAAGCACGAAAAACTCCCCTTTAACGGGAAAAAACCTCAAGCAGAACCGAGTTCTAGGTGGGTGGCCATCTACCTTGACTGGTTGGGTTGAGAGAGAAAGTGGGAGGATGAGAGGGGAGAGAGAGAGAGAGACAGAGAAGCACAGCAACAAAAATAATAATAATAACAACAACAATAATAAGAGAAATATGACTGATAATAATAATAGCAGGCGTGGGTGTCAAGCATGACCACGGCAGAACGGGGTCCCTGCAGCCACAGTCCATGGAAGCCTGCCCTCCATAACTAGAGGGTCCATGACCTTGACGCATGGGAACCTGTGAGACGAGAGAGCACAAAAACACAGAGGAAGAAGCCAAGTTAGTAACATGCATTAACAGTACATGATGGAGTGGGAGAGGAGGAGAGAGGAGCTCAGTGCATCATGGGAAGCCCCCCGGCAGTCAAATTATAGCAATAATATAATTAGCAAATGTTCACACATTGCATTGCATCATCAGATAACAGAAGGTGTAGTTGAAATAGTTGAAAGGAGAATTGAACAGTGGAAGAGAAAGATGCCACAGAGTGGTGACCACAGTACACAGAGGGTATACAATATGTGCATGTGTAGCAATATTATAGAAATTGTAAAAAGATGTGGCCTGATGAGGTTGATTTTACACAGCAGAGTGACGTTATCTTATTTTCTATTTTAATTCACATAAAAGTTTTTATTTTATTTTAAGTCTCACATAGTGGCTTTGTTTACATACATACATACAATATATTTTGTAAACTCCTTCACACCTGCTTTGTTTAGTTTGTTGGATCATACCTTGGAGCGTTTCCCCCCTTGGTGCGGTTCATTTGGGCAGGTGTGAACACAGCAATAACACTTGAGTGCGGACTAAAACGACAGGACCAATACCTTGTTGAAGAGGTGGTGTCTGTCTAGTTACAAACTAACTCTGGTACAGTTTGTTTGTGGTATGAACGTGATCCGACCGGACTGCAGGTAGCATTGCGCATTTTTTGGATGAAACCAGCTCTCGTAGCCAGCTGCGCTGTGCATTATATTATTGTTATGTTATTATGTAGGCCTACAGGTATGTGCTCCCTTGTCCTCTGCAGCCAACTGAAGTCAGCACGTCTTCTTCGGGTAGCGTGAAGCAACATATTGTTCTCTAGACGTTGCCTAGAAGTGCGTTCAAATTTACCATTCTACTCACCTGTCTTGGCTTGGTACATGGCCGAAACGATGATCGCAGTTATGAAGAAATGCCAACTCTGCCGATGGTCCGTTTTGGGTGGCCAAACCAGAAGAAAAACAAACTCTCCTTTCTCCGCCTGCCAACCCCATGAGATTTCTGATCAATGAACAAAGTGACAGCTCCCAAATGGTTTTTGTTGATACATTTTGGTTTGCTCGAAATTTTGCCATGTGAAACCAAACCAAACCAAAGGGATTTAGAGATATGACTTAAAATGCAAAGGATATTTAATGTTATGTGTATTTTTGTGTTTGAAAAATGAATAAAAAAACATTTGAAACAAAGGGAAAATGCAACAAAGTAGCAACTCATCCACTGCTACTGACCAAAGCAAATGAACTATAGGTGTTAAAATGCCCTAAGTGTATTTCACAAAGCATTTTAGCACTAAAAGTAGCTCCTCAGTCTGAGAGGAGGAAGTCCAGAGGACACCTGAGTCACTGAGACCTGCTCACATTCAGTCAGCTGCTGCAGGTAATGATCCTCATCATGTCAGTTTTAACATTAAATAATCACCTACTGCAATAAATAAAGCTGATTTCGTGGCTATAAATAAATAACTATAATTGTGGACTCTATAATAGGGCAAGGAAAATCCTGTGTCTCACTGTGCTTTGTACCACGTGTTCCTTATGTAGTGAGTATGTAATGGATATGTGTGCAGTCTTATGGAGAAATGGACAACTATGATCGACACTTGAGGTGTGTTCACTTTCGATAGGTGACAAATCATAGGAAAAAAATCATAGTTAATACATGAGTGTAGAAATGGCCCCTACAGTCACCAGATCTCAACCTAACTATGGGAGATTCTCCACCACCATCATCCGATCATCAAATAAGGGAATATCTTTTGGAAGAATGTCGTTCATTGCTCCAGTAGAGTTCCACACACTTGGAGAATGTATGAGAGGGAGCATTGAAGCTTCTGGAGTCTTGTAGTGGAACATCACCTTACTAAGGCTATTTATGTTGGGGCTTTTTTGGTCACCTATTTATGTAGTGGTGTCTCCATGACCCAGATTCCCACAACTGAAGTGTGGATGTCTGTGAGGATTTTCAGTCATCCATGTCATGGTATATCCAGAAGTCGAGGGTGACTGGACTTGCTTTTAGATTCTTGAAGACGTTTGGCCTCTCATCCAAAAGGCATCTTCAGTTCAGACTGACAAGTGGGGAGTACCAGGCATTTAACCTCTGTCGGATCGTTTACACCTTGAAACTCAATCAATAAACTGAGACAGTATTCACTTTAATTTTGTATGAATAACCCAATCAGCAGGCTGATTTTTGAGTTGTGCTCTCTTTTTTTTCTAATTTTATTGTGAAAAGTTTACATTTTTTGCCTTGTCCTTTAGGTTGGTTCTTTAGAGCATTCTTTAGTGTAGTCATTGGTTTGATAATCAGCTTGATAAAAATGCGGGCTTTGAGGATGTAATTGAGATGAATTAAAGTTTAATTGACTTCATGGAGCAGAGGCTTGTAGATGTTGATTTCCATGTTTTGTTTTGTTTTTTCTAAAGTTGAAGTTCATGGCTCAAGTTTATAGCTGATGACAGCACAGAACAAAAAAGACGTGTAGTAGTTTATTAAAACTGGAATTATTTAGACTCTAACCTTTATTTAACTGGCAATTTGATGACTATATCTTCAACATATAACAGGTTCTACAAGATCTCATGGACACATTTCTTGGCAAAAGCAGCAGTCCCAGTATGGAGATAGATTTGTTTCATAAGGATTTATGTGAACAGATCAACAATCTCTGTGTAAATGTGTAATCTGTAAATATAAAAAACCTTCAACAAATACAATACATTTACAACTTTCCAAGAGGCATTTGTGAACTGGATTGTGGATTTGCTTTCTACACACACGGAGTTTTAAAACAAATTTTCCGCTGGCCCGAACGAAAATCCACACGTATCACTCAGCCATTTTCGGACAGCAAGTGATCGCCTGCTGATGACGTAATTTCCCACCCTACTTTCGTGCCCCCAACATCAATGTTTACTGTTGCCCTGGCAACAGATGCCGGTTTAGTAGCTAATGTTAGTTTAGTGTAATCTACATATTAATAGTGAACAATAAAACTACAATACGACATTTCTAAACCAAAACAACTATCAACACCAACAGCCATTCTATCAAAGACCTTCACCAGAATGCTGCCACTTCCGTCATATCTTACAACAGTTAACGTAGCCTCACTGAAACAATGTAATCAAACTAAACACAGTGCTTTTCAGCAAAGACATTACAACTACATTAGTAAGAGTACACTACTAATAAGATGTGAAGTGCCTTGTGACTTTTACCAACCTGAAAGAATAAATGAAAAATATAAAGGATGAGGTGGCTGATAAGTGCTAACTGAAGAAGCAGCCAAACCACCGCTTTAGATAACTGAACAATGCCCTCAAGCATCCTCGTGCCTTTCATACTCAAACAAAAATGTATACGGAAGTATGTGCCAGATAATATACATAGAGCAAATAAACACACACTAATACTCATTGTATGACATTAACATAAAACAATGAATGCACGCTACTTAACACTGATTATTAAAAAAACAACTCTTACTTTGAGATGCGAAAATGAGGCCAACAGCAGGCGATCACTTGCTATCCGAGTGATACGTGTGGATTTTCGTTCAGACCAGCGGAAAATTTGTTTCAAAACTCCATGTGTATAAAAAGCAAATCCACACGCGTAGAAATGAGAACCACAAACGATTCACAAATAAAAACTGTGTTCACAAATGTTGTTGTTTCCAACACAAATGTTGGAAAGTTGCAAATGTTAGGAAGATATTCACAAATGCTTTTCATGTATTTACAAATTAATTTAATGTATTCACAGATATTTTTTCATTTGTGGAATTTGTTTGTGTATTTGCAGATCCGTTTTATATTTGCAAAATATTTTTGTGAGTTCACAAATCTTTTTTTTTGTATTTGTGGAAGGTGTTTATATTTACAGATTACACATTTACACAGAGATTGTCGATATGCTCACACAAAATCATTATAAAACAAATCTATATCCATATCCCTGACATTACAGGGTTATTGTGCAGGTTTACAAGTGACATGCCAATGCAGTAATGGTGGCTTGTTTACTTAAGGCCTAAACGCACTGGGAGCGATAACTGCGCATCAATTGATGCTCCTATGGCGCACTGCAAGCGTCAAATTTGAAATTCCAACACCACAGAACCAACACAAATTTGTCATTTTCTCCTTGTTTTAACCGCTAGTTGGATGTAATGAATGAATGAGAAGGCGAAATGCAGAGGAGGAAAATGAAACTGAAACTAAGAGCGTCTGTGTCCACAGTAAATCATTTGTTGACTGTTTGATGGTTATTTATTTGTGCGTTAAAAACTGCCGTGAAATAATCAGAATATAACGTTTTATGTCTCTCATTCAGAGGTTTTGTTCTCACTACCGCTCGCTCTCCTTGCTCGACCACTGCCGCGCTGTCTCTCTCTCTCTCGCTCGCCGGTGCTCAGCTGACTTGCGCTTTCTCTCTCTTTTTCGGCTGCAGAGAAAACAGCTTTTGGCGCTGGGTCCCCATTTGACGTTCCAAAAATCGAAACAAGGTCGGAGTAGGCGCGTCAAGGCAGTTTGACGCGCGTTCTAACGCTTCTAGTGCGTGTTCGGCCATTGATAACAATTGGTGTAATTCAAAACGCGCGCGTCATCTTCCAGTGCGTTTAGTCCTTTAGTCAGTGCATATGCAGTGATGCACTGACATGATTTACTGGATTAGTATTGGAGCTGATGTTGACAGCATCAATGAAACTGATCAGATATCAGTCAAACATGACATTAATTCCTGTTTCCTATACACTTTCATCATAAAAAAATACGTTTTACAGGGCATGTAGAAAAAAAATACTTAAAATCTACACAAGCTTAAGAAGAATGTTAGTGTTAGAACTTCTCCAATTATAGTTAAGAAGTGTAGTTACAGCTTCATGTGGGCTTATACATGGAGGAAAGATTCCAATCAGTGCCACGCAATGAAGATGAGGACAGATTTTAGATTAAAAAAAAAGAGAGCACTGGTATTGGCATGTACAGTCCAGACAGTAAATATTTGGACAGTTACACATTTTTCTTCTTCAGGCTCTGTGCTTCAACACATTCAAATTGAAATAAAAGAATGGACACTACATTAAATGCCAAGTCCCAGTTTTAATTTGAATAAGTACAGAGCCTGGAGAACAAAAAATATCACCTTACGAGGCAGCTGGATTTGTGAGATCATGAGATCACAAGATCACAAGAGAATCCATCTCTCAGGCTTCAAGTTATGTGCTTGTGTCCAAACCACCACTGGTTTGGACCAATCAGCATCGCAAATCCAGCTGCCTCGCGAAATAAGACGGTGATAGACAGTGATAGACAGATGGTTCATCCAGTCACCTGCCAAGTATTTTTGAAAGTGCCTGCCTTTTTCCAAACAGTTTCCATGGATGACTTCTCAGATGGTTCTGTGTAACAAACCAATTGGTGTGTCAGGTTACAAAAAATGTGTAACTGTCCAAATACTTACTGCCTGGACTGTAGCCTGAGTCTTTGGATCAGAAGAGAGAAAATGGGGTCTTTGCACCCTCATATCAAATATAAAAAAAACTACCCTGTTTGAGAGAATGTTGTGGTGTGTGTGCATTATGCATTAGCGTTCCTAAGCCAGTGAGTCATTCCACACCAGAACAGTTAAACAAGAGCTCATGGCTTACTGAGAAATACCCAGGGTGTGTGTGAGCTGTGGGGTGTGTGGGAATGTGGCAGAGAGAGGAGGAGGGATGTGTTTAGAAGTTATATCTCTATTCAGAAGAAGGGTAAGACAGGGATCTGATCATTAGAGACAGGGTTTGTGCCTTTATCTTGACACCATCAGGAGAATGAGCTCCTAGTACTTCTAATGATGTTAAATGATGTTAAATTCTACAACCTTGTCTTGACTTTGCAGAGCTTTGCAAAGTCAGATTGATTTTCCTTAGTGCAGGCTTCTTTTTCCTCACCAATTTTAATGGTAAAGACATTCTATGACATGTTTGAACCAGCTTGCTTAGAGCATGGCACGTTTGGAGAATTCAGAGTCAGGACAGTGTCTGCTCCAAATTCTGACTGGCCTGTCTATAATGGAGCATTACCTCATGGAATATCTGACCACAAAAGTGACTTTCTGGGAAACATACATGCCCTTACCTTTGTAAACCAGGACAAAAGTTGTTGAATTTCACACTATTCCAGGATTGGTGGACAACATAAAGGATGAGCTTTCCTGTCAGGTTTCTCTCAGTAGTTTATAAGTATATTATAACACCAAATGTAGCCATCTGTGGTGAACATAAATGTCCATGGGTGAAGAATGTCATCTATTATCCTGCACTCAAAGTGTTGTATGAGGTGAGTGGATAGATGTCCTGTTTCAGGAAAATTAGAAAGAATGTCTCTGACATGTGCAATACACACAAGCCAACTCTCCACCACCAGAATAGTTGAAAATATGGACCCACGTCAAATGCTTGGAAATAATATTAGCTTACTGCTTTGGTTGTTAATTAGAGCATGTTTTAACATATTTTATCTTAATATACTACTTTCTGGCATCAGGTTTAGTTGTGGTGTTGGCTGTGTGTATCAAGTCGACAGTAATGACATTGAAAATGTGAATTAAAAATAATGAGCTGTTCCTCTGGCCACCATCTCAGCTACAGATGTCATGAACCTCATCACAGTTCAACAGGAATGTATCTGTAAAATTCATCAGCCAAACAAATCAAAATACAGTTGGCAAAAGCAATCTTAGCTCAAGGTTCACTTGTTATATTACATGATTCTTTTCAGCAAATTGAATTTGCTCAGTTGCCATGAAACTGTAGATGTTTATGAAGAGCATATGTGATATGGTCAAAGGCTCCAGAACAAGTGAGTGGGTGGACCTTGAGTTGAGATTGTTTTGTTGACTGCTGTTTCCAAGAATGAACTGTCAAGCTCAAAATCATATACAGCTGCTGACAGGAATTAAACTTAAAATATAAAGAATGTCTATTTTATTTATTTAGCCAATTTTCTGTGTGCAGGTTAGGCAAGTAGTGGTTATGGTTAGGGTAAGTCTCCAGTAAATAAATGTAAGTCTGTAAGTCCCCAAAAGTGAGCTAGGACAGTGTGTGTGTGTGTGTGTGTGTGTGTGTGAATTCAGCACCAGACTGCTGAACCAGTTAGGCCGTATTCAGACCAAATCAGGCAGTGCGGCGAAAACGCTAGTTCTCCCTTTCATTTGAATAGGGGTAGTGTGTTTTGGCTGCGGGTGTTTTGGCTGCTGCGGCGCCGCACCAGACTGTAGCCGAAAAGTTGAGCCAGAGTCAACTTTTGGAGAAACGCAGCCCAACGTCACTGCGGCTGAAGGCTGCAGTGGCCAATCACAGCCGGAGATCAGACTTATCAGAGCTGTAAACTCTGCCGTGAGGGAGTAAAAAGATGTTACTAGGAGGAGGGGAGGACATTTTTCTTCGTTTGATAACATTAAAAGTGAAGTTAGACTTTGCTATTGGCTTCCTGACTCATTTTAAAAAAGATGAGAGAAGAGAGAGAGAGAGAGAGAGAGAGAGAGAGAGAGAGAGAGAGAGAGAGCAGCTGTGGTTGAGGGAGCTAGAGAGTGAATGAAGAGAGGGAGTGCTGGTAGCGAGAAAGCCGGTGAATCAGATCAATAAAACTTTTTTTCAGATTGTTTCACGGTGGTCAAGTTCTAGAGCACAAATAAACACGCCCACAACCCCCCCACACCTCCGCTCAACCGCCTGGTCTGGTCTGGTTTGGTCTGAATACGGCATTAGTCTACTCTTCTAGAGAGCAGACTTTTATCTGTCATGTAGATAAAAACTCTGTTCTTTGTGTTTTGATTGACTTTGTTGGATATCACTTTGTTCATCTTCGCCTACTTTTATTCGCTATATCACCACAATGAGACACCACAAGGGCTGGGTTATGTAGTCATTATTGAAAAATTAGTCATGAGATAAGGCTTTCACATTGTTGTATTTTGTTTGTTGGTTTGTTTTTTGTCATCTTTGAAAAATTATGGGGCCTATGTTTGTGGTGGCACAATGACCTGTGCAAGCAGTGCTCCGGCATTTTCCTGATCTTGAACAGTATGCAAACCATCTGCTTCAGTTCATTAAATCCTGCAGTCATCTGAAGGCAACAGGACAGATATGTTGATAAATCTCATCAAGCCAGTGCCAAGGTGAAGACTAGCATACCTTGTTGATTTTGGGCAAAATCAATTCTTGTGGGGGAATGCCAAACACAGCAATCAGCATGTTAGGCTCAGTGGGACATTGTAAGATTTCAGATATGGTTTGAAAGATTGATTTCCAAAATACAGCCTAGGAATTATATGAAGGAGTGAGGCAGGGCATGTTTGCATTTGTCAAAGATATGATCCACCTTAGGGTATGATGAAAGGTACCTGAGGACAGTCAGAATTATGAGTACGATGTATTGCTGACCCGTAAGTGCCTGGAATGAGTGTATCTTGCTAAGTCCTAAATGTCATCTGAAAAATTAAAATCTAGGTATATAACTTAGAATTAATGGTTTGAAGTGATGCTGATTTGCAATACGAATCACAGGGATGAGTTCTTTTGCTGTTAAACAACAGTTTAGCCAGAATATTTCTTGCTTTATCACTGAGATTGTAGTATGTTCTCTCCACAGACAACTCTACGCACTCGTTGGTTTGGTAACTCTATTCTACCTCAGTTACGATATGACGACCATTGACCATTTACAATGTGAGATAGAAGAAATATGACTGAGTTGAATCTTATAAATATTTTAACAAAAATATTATTGTTTCTATTATTTATTTCTATTGTCATTGTATGCTCTGCTTCTTCCATTCAAGAATATGATTTTCTGTCATCATGCTTCACTGTGACTGGCTCTGCAGTTCCAGAGCTGTGAGACCAGTGATGTGACTGGCTGACAGTGTGTACATGAACCAAAACATCAGGTGGTGATGCCCACACAGTGAATTGCACTTGTGCCATTAAATACATACAGTATATTACAATATAAATTAACAAATATATAACAATTACAAATAATGAACATCTGTGTATTAAAATATGATACAATCCAGTATCCTTGCTATTAGTTCTGTATTTTTTGGTGTTGTCTGACCAAATTGAGCTTTTCGTGACCTTTCTGTTAGCGCCTCCATCAACTTGGACACTGGAAATGTCACATATGGTCCTTTAGTGATGGCTAACTGCAGATTTGGACATATTCCCTTCAACATTTGGAATTTTCAGCTGCCCCTGCAGCTGCTGTCAGATGTCTTTCTGATCATTGCCAGTGAGCTGAGGCTGCTGTGATCATGTGTGATGTATTTGTTTTTACTGTCATGGAAGCCGTGGAAATGTACACTCAGGCCACAGTGGGAATTTTGCAGCTAGCTCAGTGTTAACATGTACACACAAGGGAGCAACAATTTTAACATCAGCTACTCATAAATTACCTTCAGCACCACCATCAAAACACGCTGTGTAATCAGACTGTCTGTGTGTGTGTGTGTGTGTATGTGTGTGCAAGAGAGATAGATGCCAATAATATCTCTTTGAATTGAATTGATAAAGCAAGGTTTTCCCTGGATTTTTTTGACAACGATCGGAGAATGCGCGTGTGAGCTGCACACAGGTTGTGCGCACACCATTAGAGTGTTGTGTGCTTAAGTTAAAAAAATCATGATTTGACAGACAAAAGCGTCCATAGGGATTTAAATTCTATACAAAGATGAAAAATAAAGGTTGTGACAAATGCCAGTGTTTATTTTGTAGACCTGGGACAATATCACGATACTTGGGTGCCGATTCGATTCATAAGATAAATGGTCTGCAAACTCTTTATTTTAAAACGTTAACTGCATCAATTAATAAGTTAATTAATTTGAAAGCATCTTACAATCTCCTGCCTGTATGAGGATAAAAAACTGCTAATAATACCTCTGTTTCACTCTTCACTTTTAAGTAAAAATTTGAATGCTTACTTTTACTGTGCAGTATTAATATTTTTACTTACTTTTGAGTACTTCTTCTACACTGCCTATAATAACTTAATAACTAACCCAGTTAGAGAAAGGGTGAAAATAAAGTAAGACAGAGTTTGCCTGGGGCCCCCAAATCACTAAACCCACCCCTGGGCAGAGTGCTCTGCTGTATCATGTCTCCAGCAGTGGAGAGCAGGCTCTCTGCTGCACCGTCAGCTCCGAGGAAAGCCATTGCTGTCCAACACACTGGGCGGGTGCTGACTGAGCATCGGGTTGTTTTCTTCACCTCAGCGTTGGTTTAAATTGTGTAATGCTGCAGTGTGTGTTAGTTGCGTTATTATGGATCCCACTGCTTTTTTTGGCAATCAGAGGCAGAGTAGGGCAGGTCACCCTACTCTGCCTCTGATTGGCTTGCCCTGATATTCTTACCCAAACCCTAACCAATCTCACTCCTCATGCCTAAACCTAACCAACCAAAACAAAGAAAGCAACAAGTACTAGCCAATGAGAGGCAGAGTAGGGCGGGTCTTGCCAAGAAAAGCAGTGGGATCCATAGAAACGCGTGTTAGTCAGCTGGTCATGTTTGTTACTGCTGATTGCTGCTCCACTAACATTAGTCTCTGAGTGATGGTGTAGAAAGTTCACAATATACTTCAATATACTTCTTTCTCTCGCAAACACAATTATTTAGTCATTAAATCAAAAAATGCTTGCAACTGTGGCCTAATGTGAAGATGAACTATAAGATAACTTGCGTGTGCGCCCTGGAGACTGTCCAGGTGCTGCACTGCCCTCGCAGTTGAGTTCTGTCTTTTTCGTTCCATTAACATCACATGCTGGAATTTTCAACAAAGGCGGTGGCCAGTAATACAAAGGCGGCCTGCCTTTGACTTAGATAGGCAGGGAGAGTCCTGTAAAAAGAGAGGGGCAGAGAGAGAGAAAGAGAGAGAGAGAATAGGCATAAATTATAAATGTCTGTTTTGCCATTTTCTTTCCACAAAAACAGGAAAGCTGGACTGATCTATACACACACAAACACACGCACACACACACACACACACACACACACACACACACACACACACACACACACACAATGTTCCATCAGCGATGGAAAAAGTTGAGTTGGACAGGACCCTCATCACATGAAACTTCACTATTCTCAGTTTTGGTGTTCTACAGCAGACCTGTTGGTTTTTCCTCTCTGTGTGTGAGGTGTGGAATAAAACACATAGACAGAACTGATTGCATTATAATTGGATGTAAAATTGCTGCCAGTAGCTTGAGCAGTGGTTGGATATGATAGAATCTCTGAAATGGTTGCTGTTATTTTGCTAGCCATTGTAGATTGACAATGATTAGATTTAAACATGCCTGGGTATTGCCCTGGATATCTTCCGAGCCAGTTCACAGCACATCGTGGTTTCTCTGTAAGCCTAATCTTCTCTGTAGAATACAAGGAGCCAAATTTAAGAGCTGCATTTAAGGGCACACTGGGTAGCCCTCTGCAGCTTGAGGCTTGTAAATGTAACTTGTTAAGAAGACCCCCCGACCCCTACCCCCTCACCTCAGCAACACATGAAGCACATGGCCCTGAACACAGCATCATCGTAAACCACAGGCAATAGTTGAGAAGAGTCGAATTTGGAAACAAATTCAACTGAAGCATCACTTAAAGAATAAGTTTACCTTTTTTCAATTCTACCTTTTTACAACATTCACATTCTGTATGTGCATTGAAAGAATTATTGGTCACTTCAATTAGCCCTCCCATTCCTTCATTGCAAAAATGTATTATTAACTTCAGCTGAGGCTAATATGAGGCTTCAGCACTCTGAGGGCACAGTCACACTGATTAAATTTGTAAACACATCCTCTTCTCCCCATTTCAGTCCTCCATCCAGACTAGTGTAAACACTGGTTTGGTATTTCAGTGTGTATGGGGGAAACTGAGCTTCATGTGAGCTGCCCAGTGAGCATCAGGGCCTGTGATGATGTTGCATACCGTCATCACATATACTGGTATACATGATGACAAAGAGCAGAAGGGGATTGAATGGAGGTTTAACGGACTGGCACAGGCTAACAGAGTAAGTGACTCTCTGTAGTCTATCATTATCAAATTCAAATAAGCTTAATTGGCATGGCAGATCAGAAATCTATATTGCCAGGGCAGTACAGAAAATTATAAACATTGACAGATGATTAATAATTATACAATAACATGTAAATATAAACAATAATATTAAATACAATATGATAAAAGGCATTTTTACAGATGTAATCACACAGAAACATTTACTACAGAGCTTATTCTCAGATTATGACAAGACTTAATATATTTTGCAGCTATTACTGCACATTGACTTTTCTCCCCACATAGATAGGGAAGTTTCTGAAGCTCAGGGAGGTGGATAAACTCAGGATATGATTAATTTTTTCAAAGAAAACTTCTCTCAAATCTCTATATTTGTCACCATATAATAGGAAGTGAGATTCTATCTCAACTTCTCCTTAATGACAAAGTGAACACAGCCTGGGCTCCCTGAGGAGCCTGCTCTGCCTGTGACAGCCTGTTTCTATGGCCAGGCTGTGTCCACTCAGTCTGCACATTGTCACCGTTTTTCTCAGTTTTCTTTCAGTCACGGTGGTCAGGTACTCAGCCACCGTGTACTCTCTATTTAGGGTCAAATACAATTCTAATTTACTTTGTGATTTTGTGGTTTCGTTCCAATATTTGATATAATTTTCTTTTTGTTTTGAGATGATTTGGTTGGGCCAGATTGTTTTAGGACTGGGGGTCGCTAGATTGGAGGTGTTTATAGAATTTGATGGCTCGCTTCTAAATTTTAATTAATAAAGGGTATTGACCAAGTTCTACCCTGCAGGCATTATTGGCTGTGTGTCTGTGGACTCTCAGTATGTTTTTGCACAGTTCTGCATGCAGGGCTTCTAGCAGCTGTTTTTCCCATTTTGGGAGGTCTTGGCTGGTAAGTGGACCCCATACTTCACTACCATATAAGATTATTGGCTCTATTACTGAATTTAGAATTTTGAGCCAGGTCCTAATTGGAAGGTCAATTGTTATTTTTCTTTTGATGGTGTAGAAAGCCCTTCAGCTCATTCACAGCCAGGCCAAAATGTCAAGTGGAACTGATATTCAAGCCTAGATATGTATAATGTTTTGTATGCTCAATTTCTATATTTCTTAATGTGAATTTGTTTTTCTGATAGTTGGATCTTTTTTGGAAAGTCAATATTTTGGTCATATTTCCAGTTAGGGCCCATGTTTGACTGAACTTGTGGAGGACGTCCAAGCTCTGCTGTAAGCCTCTCTGGAGGGAGACAGGAGAACCAGGTCATCAGCAAACATCAGACATTTGACCTCTGTGTCCCTGCAGTCACACCAGGAGCTGTGGATGTTTGCAGTTGTTCTTCAAATGTATTTATATATATGTTAAAACGGGTTGGGCTCAAACTGCAGCCCTGTTTCACCCCACGGTACTGTTTGAAGTAACTGGTTCTTTTGTTTCCAAGTTTAATTGCGTATCTGGTAGATCATAGGTTTTACCTCCTATGCCACTCTCTAATAATTGATAAGAGCCCTTCATGCCAAATACAATCAAAGGCCTTTTTGAAATCAACAAAACATGAATAAATTTTATTTTTATTTTGATGCACATGTGTGTTAATGAGAGTGGTGAGGGTGAAGATATGGTCAAATGTGTGACGGTTAGGCATGAATCTAATCTGACTTTTATGCAGGACATTGTGCTCATTAAGGAACTCAGCTATATGTGAGTTGATGATGCTGCAGAGCAGCTTGCCCATAAAGCTGCAGACATATATCCCTCCGTAATTCTGAGGGTCAAATCTGTCTCCGCTTTTAAATATAGGTGTAATAAGACCATTATTCCAACTCTCAGGAAAATATCCCACACTCAGAATTAAGTTGAATAACTTTAGAATAGCCAATTGGAATTTTTCTGTGCTGTATTTCAGCATTTCGTTTAGCATCCCATCAGGCCCACACGCTTTTTTGTTTTTCAGGGTCTTCAATTCTGTTTTGAGGTGGTTGATAGTAACAGGGAAATCTAGGGGGTTCTGGTGGTCTTTGAATATCAATTCCATATTTAGTAGTTTTTCCAGTATTTGTTTGGTTTGTAAGTCAGTTCCTGGTGGTTTTGGCCCAAATAAGGTGTGAAAATGTCCATATGTCTCCGTCTTGTATGGCCAGCTCCTCAGGCTCAGACTGACAGACTGAGTTCCACTGGTCCCAGAAGGAGTTAGACTCTATACTCTCTTCAAGTAGGCACAGCTGTTTCTCACTATGCTTTATCTTTTTGCTTCTGATTGTATTTATATATGTCTTAAGTGCTTCACAATACTGAAGACGTATATGATTGTTTGTAAGATCTCTGTGTTTCAGGTTAGATCATTTTCTAACTTGTTTTTTCAGGTTTTGATATTCTTTGTCAAACCAATGGGTTTTTTTTTTGTTGTTGTTTTTCTTTTATTTGTATGTAGTTTCAATTTAGCTTTATTTGCTGTTGTGTTGAAGATGTAATTTATATTGTGGACAGCCTCACATATGTCTTCAGTAGTGGGAGAGTAGGGGTATTCTATAAATTCTTGTAGTAATAATGTAATCTCTTCACTATTGCTGGCCTCCTGGTATTGCTCAGTGCTGTTTGGGGCCCATCTGTATGTCCTGTGTATGTTGAACAGCTTGCTGGGTTTTGTGTGTGTGATATTGTTGTGTTTGAGGAAGAGGGTGATTTGGTTGTGGTCTGATAAAGGGGTTTGGTGCTTGACTGTGAATGCAGTGAAAGAGAAGGGGTCCATGTCTGTGATCATATAATCTACAGTACTGTTGCCACTAGTTGAACAGCAAGTGAACCTTCCCAAAGAGTCCCCTCTTACCCGACCGTTCATCACTCAGATGGGGGAATGTAAACAGCACATAGATATATGTCTTTCTGTGTAGTGATAAGATCTCTTTTTATTTTCAGCCAAATATAGTTTTTTCCAGTTTTGAGAATTTGTACTGAATTGTGTAAATTTTATCACCTCTACACCATGTTTCTGATAGGATTATGATGTTATTATTAATTATACTATTTACAAAATCAGAGGTTTTACTCTTCAGACCAAAGACTGAGGAGTAAAGACCTTATCATTATACAAGGCAAACAGTGAATTTTCCATATGCCTAATAAAAACATTATATTACACATTATATATTAAATGAATATTACATAAATTTAATAGCACCAAAGACGTCCTAATATGTAAAAATGGTGTGTGTATGCTTCCTGAAAATTCCAATGGGTTTCCAGTCAGAAATGGATTACTTTTCAAAATGTCTTCCAGAGTGTGAAGTAATTTTACTTTAAAAAATAAAATAAAGATAAATTTGCTCCAATGTAAATACACAGCCGAGTACAATGTCCTAATTTTTCAAATATGATAAGACTTTTTCTATGAATAGGTTTTCAAATAGGAATTCAAGCGGGATTTGAAGAGCTGCCTGAATTTAAATGAGAACTGAACCAAAAGTTGATGGCAAACACACAATACAAGACCAAAACTTGAAGAAGCCGCCATCGGAATGGAGGAGGAAACATGGAGTGCAGATGCAAAAAATGCACTCCAGCAAACACTGAAAGAACAGATGCACTTGTTAATGAATTGAATGATCTGGAGTCTAGATCCAGAAGAAATAATCTGCAGATATACAGTATGCTGGAGGAAGCGGAAGGCAGCTTAGTACCTCAGTTGAGAAACTGCTCAAAACTGAAATGTTCATCCTGAAATGACAGATGCACAGATTTAATGAGTGCACAGAGCCCTGGCACAGAAACTGAGCCCTGGCTCACCTCCAAGATCATCACTGTCAAACTTTCTCCATTATAATGTTAAGGAGATGGAACTCAAAAAAGCATGGCAAAAGAAAATCCAACTTGGAGAATGAATGCTGTCCTTTGACCTCGATTATACTACAGCTGTAGTACAACAACATAAGGCATACAAAAATCTTAAAAACGTCCTAAAAGAGGAGGGTATCCACTTCCAGACACAGTTCATCAAGAAGTGTATTCACTGCAACAGCGGTCCCCAAACCTACAACAATGGCTGACTTCCTGTTGGACTTAGGGTATGGCTCCAAGAGGTTGTTCTTTTTAAGTCTGGAGATGGCACATCTGACAACAAAATTTCATACATATACATCACACTTAAAGGCGAGGGCTCTGACTTTGAAATTTTCTAGGGGGCGCGCACGAGCCATTTTGCCACACCCATACCCAAGACATATATCAGATATCAAGTTACACCACTTTTGATGCATGTGCAAAGTTTTGTGAGTTTTCTAGTGCCCCTAGCACTTCAAAAATGCTAAAAGTAATTAGGGGGCGCTGTAGAGCCGATGTGCCACATCCAGGCCCATTTGTAATACTGAAAGAGAGTGCTGTCTAATGTGTCAGTCCAAAATTACCCATAGATTTTCAATTGGGTTGAGATCTGGTGACTGCGAAGCATAACATAGCCACCGCATCCCTTCACTGTAGTGGTCAAGCATTCAGACCTGTACCGCTTTTTCCTTTAATTTGTCACCCATCAGTAACTGTGGGCCCAACGGTCCCTGGCACTATTGTGCTCGGGTCCCAATGATTTAAGCAAAATCTATGAGGTTAATTATCAGAAGCTAGGTGGACAGTTAAAAGAGGAGGACTCTTATTTTAGAACAGGAAAGAATAACTTATAGAATAAAAAATCAAGAACTGGATATTTGAGAATATAAGGATCACAAACAATATTGAAGGATTTATTCTAAAAGGAGGCAGATGCCGAGCTATAAAATAAGGATTCAGCCTTGAATTTGAAGAGTCAAAGATGTAATCCAATCAATGTTAAATATAAGGCCCAAATGATTTTGACATAGATAAATAAGTTAATCAATAAGCTATTTTTTTTTTTGTTTGTTTGTTTTGTTTTATTTTTTGAAAATGCACTCTTGCCATAAAGTAAAAGAAAAAAAGAAAAGGTGCTGTATATATCACTCTTGGGGCATTTTCAAGTGACAAATGTGGTCATTCAATTTGGAGGAGCACATGGATGTATGTGTGTCTGCGTCTGTGTGTGTGTATTCAAAGTGTTACATGGACATGTTATCTTGTGCTGATGCTGGCCAACTGTGGAAGAGTGTTCCACCTGTGTTTTCTTACTGGTGTCTGTTTGCATGTGTCTGTATTAATTGGCTTCCTATTAATGGATAACTAAATGTTAACACACATACAGTGATAACGTGTCTCATGCTGTGTATGGAGTTGACATCTGTTATAGTCTCAGGCTCTGATCAGACCTGATGTCTGTATTCATAAATCCACCTACATAACACTTAACTCAAACAACCTCAATGATAAAATGAATATGCTTTTAAGTATGAACTCAGTAAGTCATAACTCATGAAGTGATTTGATCAAAAGGCATGTGAAATGACTTCATGCAGGCAGATATGATTTATTAAAACCAAAACCATTATTTTAACCATTTAACGCTTTCTGATATCTGATATATGCATTGATCGTTTCATCAAAACGTTTTATCACATAATGTGAGTCCCACAGAAGACTGAAAGTAACAACATTAAATGATGACAGTTGAAGTAATGGAAATGAATGAGAATTGATTGAGAAAGTTAAATGGCAAAACCACCAGACTGTCTGAATTAATAACATTTTTATTAATATTTCTCAGTTTTCATTTGCTTCATTAGTGATGGTCGATCCCGTGTTGCAGTATTTGTTACCTATTAGTGATATTTTTCCCCTGGATAGCAGGAGAAGAGGGACACTTAGAGAGTCACAGTTACTGCTAATCACATCAGCCTCATTGTCTTAGATTTCATATTAACCCTGGCCCTGTGTGGCCCTACAGTCGAAATGATCTGATGACTTTGGGCATTTCAGTTGCAGCCATTTCAACAGAGGTCTTTTTGATCCTCCCTCCTAACATTCCTCTGTCAGTTTTCTGTCCCAAGTCTTCTCTTCTGTTTATTCTTCCTAAAAACTAGATAGAAGCAAACACATTATCTAACAATTATCTCAACATCACTTTGTATGACTCTGCTGTGTGTGTGTTCAGACTGAGAGGAAACCTGTACACCATGGGAGTAGAGGCCCAACCCATCAAAAAATAAGAAACAAAAAAACAAAAATAAACACATAGAAGACAGTGAACCACATTTATGTTCATTGTTTTAAATCATAGAAATGAATTTTATTTGTGGGAGTTCCATTCATTAAATTAGATGGTGTTCCTGGGATATATTGGAGACACCCTCTAAACTAAAAGTTCCATCTCTGAGGGCTCCCACCATTACTGGAAGACACCTCACTAAGGCAGTTGGGATGATTACATGTCTATTCTCACAGACTCAGGTTGGATATGAAACACCACAGTATACTTTTTTTATTAGCCTTTTTAGCCTTATGCACCATATGGTGATGAGAGCGTCTAGTTCTTGTTCATGATTCCTGTAACTTGGTTATACCACTCAGTGCTGCCTGTAATTTTCACCCAGATATGGTCTCCTTGAGTGGTCCCACCTTTGCTTGTTTTTACAGTGAGATTACCAAACTAAAAGATCATAACAAATGTTAGACATGGTTTAAATAAAGTAGGGAAAAATTAATCCCCTTGGTTTTCCTTTTAAACATATAATCAGTGTTGTCATTTAGCACATAAAAAATATTGTACTGAAGGTAATTCAGTGCAGAGCACGATGACGGCCCAGGAGATCATTCAAAGTCTTCCTGATTTACACACTGTGTGCCACTATTGTTAAGGAGCACTGGGCAGAAAATGACCTCAACGGAGTGATTCTAGAGAGAAAAGAGAAACAGGCAGATCTGGGCACTGGAATGTGTTGCAACATCTCCTACTGCCTGCCAATAAGGAGAGATGTGAAAAAACAAATCAAACCATAACTGCTGTTGCATTAGAGGTTGAACAAAGAGAAACACTCAGTGACTGAAAATTAGACATGCAGAGGAAGCATAACAGGACAGAGAACACAGAGTGCTGTAGATAGATAGGTGCTGTGCTTACTGAACAGTGTTATCATGTCTGTCCATAGATGTAATTTTGGGTGTGTCTGATGATTAACTGGGCAGCAGGGTGGTGCTCTTCAACTTACTCTTCAAACAGCTTGTTCTGTATGTGCAGACTGAAGTTGTGGACAGAAGTTGTGGACAATAATGTGCTGCTCTGACAATCATAGCTTTATTAAGTAAGCCCATCTGCAGGATCAGGATCAGGGCTGACCCAGGCATTTTTGATGACATAGTATCAGTTATATAAAACCTGATCCCAAACCAGTCCTTTTTTGGTCAGCCCAATCCGCTAAAATATTCTAACTCAACATAAACCTTGGAGTGAATAAATGGAAGCCAACAATTATTGATAAACCTGTAGAGTCACATGATGATTAAAGAGATAGCAATGACTGAAAAGAAGGAAAACACATTTCTATTAAAATGATGGTATTTGTTCCAATTTGTATTTATTTTTTCTTGTGAGAGACTGGATATTTTTAATCTCTTCAGGCCTCTAAAATCTTTCAGATGAAATACACTTGAAACATGACTCAATTTTAAGAAGTGACAAGCCAAAAAGGAGGCGAGACACTGCTCTAAAGTGCTGCCATTTCCTGGAAACTGTATCTGCCTCCAAAATCCAGTATCAACCTGGCTCTCCGTGCACTGCGGACATTTATTATGTAGGGAAATAGAAATAGAAATAATAAACTATTTATATCACACTTTCCAAAACATGTATGTTACCATGCTTCACAAGGTAATACAAAATTAATGAAATACAAACAAAGATACACACAATAAATTCAATTAAAAAAAATAAAACAATCAAAATATAATATATAAATATATATATATATGTATATATTCCACTTTTATGAGGCTTATTCACTGTCACTTTTCACAATTCACTGTGAAAGATGATAATTCTACTTCATGTTTATTATTGAGATGTGGTGGTGGTGATGTGCTGGACTGCATTATATTTCTAATATTACAAAATTTTTGAACAAAGTTCCAAGTGTTTGTCACAGGGCCTCTGTACTGCAGCCACAGCAATAAGTAATAAGAAAGTTACTTTAGTGGTGCAAATGTCCTGACAAATTTGCAATTAATTAAACTACCAAAAGCCAAGTGACACGCCTTGAATCGTGGCAGTTTCCCATTTTGTCTGGATGGTAATCCACTTTTGTTTCGCAACTCCTGACCTTTCCTTTAGTGCCACTTTAGACAGCAACAAAAAGCTTTTGAGATCAAGTAATTGCCCTGCAGGGCTATTAATCCAACGTATATTAACAGTAATGAATACTGCAACAACCCCAGGGTCAATACTCATGTGAAAAAGATGCCCGTTATACAGTGTGTTTAACTTTAACTACTCCTTAATATTCTCCTTTTTAGTTTGTTGTTGCAATAGTCTGTTGACATGCTGTGATCTGATGGGATAGTCTTAAAGTGATTCATTTCCCACCTGTTGGAGAACAATGAGCTGTTCCTTTGTAGCCTTGAGCTACTTGACTGGCAATGAACACACTCACAGGCTACAACACACACACACATACACATAGCATGACTAGTCAGAGTAACTTGGCATTTTACCACAATGTCAGATGATCAACTGCATGAGTCCCATATGGAAGAGAGGAAATGCCTTCTCTCTGTCAAGACCAGCACTGTTCTCTGTTCACTGTTGAGTCATAGCTGCAGAGGAACTAATGAATAGCTGCAGTGGTTTAGAGGGTTAACAGAGCTTTTCCTGTAATATGATGACCACAAAAACATCAGAATGAGAAAATAAAGAACTGAACAACAAATATAATAAATACCAAACACTTCATACTGTAGAATCACTTCACCCCAATGGCAAAAACATATTTTCTCTCTTCTCTCTAGTGGAATCTCTCCATGCAGATAGCTTTGGTTTTATTGCTCAAGGTCTAGATCAAGATATCTGTCTCTGAAATGTCTGTCTCCACCCCAATACAGAAATTTATTTGTGGTGCTCATGGCATTGAAAAAAATATGTATATTAAAAAAATCACAATGCCCCTGTTATTCCACAGAATATGCTGTTTTTGGGGATTGTTTCCTCTGTGGAAATTAATTCCACTGAAACCTGTTTCTGACCAGTGTTTGTTTCATTGTAACACTAATGACTGGAATTAAAGTAGAATAACTTTCTAAATAGCTGTGACACGCAAGCTGAATTAAATATGTCATATATTTTAACACAGCTCTGCTCTGTATTGGAGTGGATATGGTGTAGGTTAAAGGGGCATTCGACTGATTTTACATATCAAGATCAGTTTATCAGTTTATTATGTTTGATAACAGAACTTTGTTGCTGCTGGTTAACCAGTCTGATATCATTAGCAACAATAACAAACAAACTAGCTCTCCCGGTTGTTTCATTTAAATTATGTTGTTAAGTTTCTACTGTTGAGAGGAGTTCACTTCAGAGTAACAGCAAGTCGGGTGCAGCATGCCACTGTAGTCCCACCGTGGATCCAGCCCGGATAGCTGAGGCAGCGAGGCCCAAGGCTGTGCCTGTAGAAAAGTGCTCTCCATCTGCTCCCTGGCGGCATCTTGCCACTATTGTGCCCCCCAGTCCAAATCCATTCTCTCCGTTAGCTTAACAACAGCCCTTCAGGGCTGCTACAACGAGCTAACTTAAATGTAATGTCTTTCTTTGGAGAGGGGATGAAAAGAAAGAAAGGAAATGTGAGTTGGTTGATTAGAAGGCTATTCAGTAATTTAGCCCAGGATAATCATATTTTCTGTCTAGACCCATTGATGTACTATTCTGGCAGAATTTAGCATGATCATCAATCAATCAATCAATCAATTTTTATTTATATAGCGCCAAATCACAACAAAAGTTATCTCAAGGCATTTTTCACATAGAGCAGGTCAAGACCGTACTCTTTAATTTACAGAGACCCAATAATTCCCCCATGAGCAAGCACTTGGCGACAGCGGTAAGGAAAAACTCCCCTTTAACGGGTAGAAACCTCAAGCAGGTGGGCGGTCATCTGCTTTAAACCCCCCCCCCCCCCCCCCCTTCTCAAACCAAAGTTACGCCCTTAGATGGGTCAGTAACACCAGTCCCAGCCCAGGAACAGAAACAATACACATGCATGTGAGCCATAAAGTCACATGAGCTGTAGTGTCCTGGAGTTTTAGTTGTGGTTTTTCAGGGTTTGGTTTGTTTAGTCAACCTTTGGCCTTAATAAATGACTTCATCAAAAGACAAAAACAAAAAGTGAGATGGACACTCTTCAATAACATCTTTGTGTCGCAAAGTTTCTGTTCTAGGGTGCTGCTTTCACCCACAATATTGTGTAGCATTGCAGTAAATGTAATAATAGCTGACTGCATTTTAAGGAGTCCCATAACACATACAATACAACACAATAAAAAATAAAACAAACAATACAATAGAGACAATACACATAGCAATACACACATGGGTGATCGTGGCTCAGGATGTAGAGTGGGTTATACACTAATCAGAAGGTCAGTGGTTCAATCCCCAGCTCCTCCAGTCTGCTTGTTGAAGTGTCCTTGGGTAAGATACTGAACCCCAAATTGCTCCCAATGTCCCAATGTCTCCCAATCAGTCTGTGACTGTGTGTGTGAAAGGGTGAGTGAGTATAGAAACATTGTAAAACACCTTGGATAAAAAGTGCTATATTGCTCCTGATGAGCAGATTGGCACCTTACATGACAGCCTCTGCTATTGTTGCACCCACAAATCACACTGGACTCAGGATGAACATATTTTTTTTAAAGTTGGAGGGTTTTATTCTGAAAGAATAAATGAAAACACAGTTTTTTTGCTGGTCTTCAGTAGCTTGAGTCTATGTGTAACTGCCAACTCATCTGGCTAAGAACAATGTACAATATAGGGCAACAATCACAGTATTGTATAAAAATCACAGTATCCTAAAATAATGATACATTCTCGAAACAAATCCATTTAAAATCAATACACTATCAGAACTCCAATAAAAATAAAGTGGCCTTATAATTAAGTATTAGAAATGACTAATTCTAATAAATCAAAAGGTATTAAAACTCATTCATTGATCTACAATTCTTATGATTAGTATATCACAATCACAACAGAAGTTATCTCAGGGCAACATTCCTCCATGAGCAAGGACTTGGTGACAGCTGCAAGGAGAAACTCCCCTTTAATGGAAAGAAAACTCAAGCAGAACAAGGCTCTAGGTGGGTGGCCATCTGCCTTGACTGGTTGGCTTGACAGAGAAAGAAGGAGGGGGAGAGAGGAGAGGGAGACACAGAGAAGCACAATAACAACAATAATAACAATAACAACAATAATAATAATAGAAATATGACTAATAATAAGAATAGCGGGTGTGGGCATCAAGCAGGACCACAGCAGCACAGCTATGACCCATGGAAGCTCACGATCTATAACCAGGCAGTCCATGACCGTGATCCATAGGAACCTGTGAGATGACAAAAAACAAAAACTCCAGGAAAGAAGCCAAGTTAGTAACATGCATTAATGGTAAATGAATAAGTACAGATCAAGAAGGGGAGGAGAAGAGAGGAGCTCAGTGCATCATGCAAAGTCCCCTGGCAGTCTAGGCCTATAGCACCATAACTAGGGGCTGGTCCAAGGCAAACCTGGCCAGCCCTAACTATAAGCTTTATAAAAAGGAAAATTGTAAGCCTATTCTTAAACATAGAGAGGGTGTCTGCTTCAGTCTGATAGCTGAAGGCCCTGCTTCAACTTTTGGAAATTCTAGGAACCACAAGTAGGCCTGCATTCTGGGAGCACAGTGTTCTATTGGGGTAGTAGGGTACTATGAGCTCTATGATGTGATGGTGCCTGACCATTAAGGGCTTTGTAGGTGAGGAGACGGATTTTAAATTCTATTCTAGATTTTACAAGAATCAATCAATCAATCAAACAATCGTTAAATGACCACACGACCGAGGTCGGTGGAATTTGCTTCGGTACAGCATATAGGGAAGGTCATTACAACTGTGTCAGACATAAAACAGATTACAGCTTTACATAGGACTGGCAAAACAGACAATAGACACATATTTACACAACAGTAATCACAGACAATATATACATTGACATGACAGTTTAAAGTGCAGGTACATCTGACAGGGTTTATTGCAAAATGTTCAGGGTCCTTATGGCAGTGGGGAAGAAGCTGTGTTTGAAACAGGATGTTTTGGTGGGCAGGGAACTATAGCACCTCTTGTGGGGCATCAGTTGGAACAGGTGGTGAGCAGGGTGAGAGGGGTCAGAGATTATTTTATTTGCCTTTTTGACAGTGCATTCGATATATAGTGATTCAACTAATGGGAGGGGTTTTCCAATGATCTTGGATGCTTTTTTAACTATATGCTGCAGTTTTTGTTGGAGGAAAAGCAGTCTCTGGTGGGCTTTTTTGATAATGGAGGGGGGGGCTGTGCCTGAAGTCAATAATAAGTTCCTATGTTTTCGAAGTGTTGAGCTGGAGGTTGTTGTTGGTGCACCAAGTGACTACTTGGGCTACCTGCTGGCGGTATTTGTCCTTGTTGTTGTTGGTTATGAGTCCAATTATGGTTGTGTCATCTGCATATTTGAGAATGGCGACTGAGCTGTGGTGGAATGTGAGGTTGTTTGTGTAAAGGGAGAAGAGCCAGGGTGAGAGGACGCAACCCTGGGGGGCATCTGTGCTGAGGGTCAGGGGTTGAGGTTGAGATGAAAGGCTGTCCATCTTAACCCTCTGTTTCCTTCTCCACAGAAAGCTCTGTATCCAGTGGCATATGCAGGGGTCAATGGCCATGTTGAAAAGACTGATTGAGTTTAATGAATTGAAGGCTGAGCTGAAGTCGATGAATAGGATGCAGGCGTAGATGTTGGGTGACTCTAGGTGATGTAGTGTGTGATGGAGGGCTAGGTTGACAGCATCCTCAACTCACCTGTTGGAACGATAGGCTAAATGGTGAGTATCCATCAGAGGGGTGGTGAAGAGTTTCAGCTAGGAGAGAATGATGTGCTCAAACAACTTCATGACCAGGGATGTTAGGGCAATTGGTCTGAAGTTGTTGAGGCAGGAGATCTTATTTGATTTTGGGACTGGAATTGTGATTGAGTCCTTGAAGCACTGTGGTACTCTACGTTAGTGGAGGGAGATGTTGAAGATGTGGTGAATGTGGGGACCAGCTGAGCTGCACAGTGGTTCAGAACAGATGAACTGATCCTGCTTTCCTCTTTGTTTTTCTGAACATGGCCCTCACATCCTCCTCCTGGATATAGAATGGAGGGGGTGGAGAGGGGGTCAGAGGAGAGTAGGGTGGTACTGGCGACTCCTCAAACCTCCAATATGGTAAATGGTAAATGGACTGTACTTGTATAGCGCCTTTCTAGTTTTCTGACCACTCAAAGCGCTTTTTACACTGCAAATCACATTCACCCATTCACACACATTCATATGCTGAATGGTACAGGGGCTACCATGCAAGGTCCCAACCTGCCCATCAGTGGAAATCTAATTATTCATATACATCCACACACTGATGGCACAGCCATTAGGAGCAATTCGGGGTTAAGTGTCTTGCCCAAGGACACATCGACATGTGGACTGGACGAGCCGGGAACCGAACCGCCGATCTTCCGATTAGTGGATGACCTGCTCTCTCATTGAGCTTGTCTGGGAGATGAGGGTCAATGTCAGGTGTGGGGGAGGGACTTTTATTGTAGTTGGTCATTGTCTTTATTTTTTCCAGATGGTTCTAGTGTCATTAGATGCAATTTGTTAATCCAGTTTTATTGCATAATTTGATTTGGCTTTCCTTATTGCAAATCTTAACTCATATTTAGCACTATTGTATTGATCCGTGTAGCAGCTACACCAGGTCAGCCTGCACCAGCTACTGGGGGCTGGCTAACAACATAGCCAGCCCCCAGTAACTGAGTAGCTAAAGATTGGTTTTCCATGGTCCAATTCACTGAGCCTCGCCTCCAAGACTGTAAATAAACTACATGTATTACATGTACCATTATTACTAGAGGAGGCAGAGGAGTACCTTATGACACACCGAGCAAGAGAGAGCAGGAGAGCGAGAGGGAGAGAGAGAGGCCGCACGGGTCTGTTGACATGGCTCTGCTTTACAATGTCTGGGTCAGAGTCTGATCAATACGACAAATGTGAAAAAATGGTGATTGTATACTGTAAAGAACTGTGTTTGGACACACACACAAACAATGCTCTTTTTTTTAAATTAATTTTTTCCCAACTCACCACCTCTTATGGGCAGCATACCAGTTGTCTTAGTTTTTTAGCTATAGCATTTTTCCAGACAGTAGATATTGCAGCTATTTTAGTATATTCTAATGGTGTGCATACTGGACCATAAACTTGTGAATTTTTTTGGAAAGTCATTATTTTTCTACTGCTACCTATTAAAAACACACACACACACACACACACACACACACACACACAAAATCGCCAGCCTTATCCTTAAAGGATTTGATTGTCCAGATGCAGTAACATTTCACCTGACTTGTCTTCAGCTGTATGTATGTAGGCCAGAAAAAGATCTGTGTAGTAAACCTCTCACCTCCATGTGCAAACTGTGATCTCAACAGGCTGAGATTAATGCAGACCTTAACCCTAGGTGAACTAATAATTATCACTGCATGTGTTAAACAAGAGGAAATAACATTTAATTCCAGGTCTTAATGTTGGAAGATCGTATTAATTCCTTAAAGCTAGCAACACCTCATAAAATTTCCCTTGTACTGTGCATGTTGGAGAAAGGCATCATGCTGTTTTATTCAACATTTTAACAAATGTGGAATGTTTTTTTTCAGAGTTAATAATGTTTTTTTGGTGTGATCATGAATACGCAAGGTCATCAATGCTAGTGTCTTTAAATGTATAGTGTATATTGTTTGACTCTACTGTTCTGTCTTTGCAGCTTGTCTTTTTCGCTACAATGTCCTGTCACTGGTTTACTTCCTCTATGTGCTGCTGCTGCCGTGGTTCCTGTGTCCCAACAAACACACCATCAGAGGTAAGACCATTTGTGTTTGTATGTGAGATCTATCATGGCATTGATACCTTTTTTTTCTTAGATCCCAAGTTTATCAAAATAAAATGTGATTCAAATCATTTAACTTCAGGAAGTAGTCTGAACTTGACTGTGCTCAGTCCTGTTATAAACTTTCACTGGTGTCCATTTTGCTCATAATTTGCTTGTGTATGTTATGTTTTGATATTACTGGGTTATATGAGTTTAATGCTAGGACCTGACTAAGCGGCAACTACCAAAGCTTGAGGAAGTATCCTAAAGTGCCACTGACGGCCACTAGATGCTGGTTTCAACTGACTCCCATTCAAAAAGTGTCAACTTCTCTCTAGAAATACTAAGTCAATCATTTTTTTCAGTGAGTCATTATGGTGTCAATTACTAAATTCTGGCCCTCTCATTAGTGTGCTGGTGGTCATTTTGGAAATTATTGCTCTGTTAATAAGATATGAAGACTTATAGTAGCTTTGATGTCTGCCATTTGGGTGTTGACGAAAAGTAGCTAACATTTGCACAATTGTGCACCGCTCAGTGTTCCCAGTAAACTAGCATTCGCTTTGGTCCAAGGAAGCGGGGTGTGTTTACAGAGCATGAGAGACAACACCCCACACTCCATAAGGCGCCAACCATAAGCTGCAACTCTGGGCTTCAAACTGGCTCCAATGCAAACCAATGGGTGACATCACACCTCACTACATCCATCTTTATATACAGTCAGTGGATTAGACTGATTGTCAGACCTAGTGCTGCTAAATCTAGTGAGAGAGACTGACCTGTAATGAGACTGAGAGTTGTTGCCTGGTGTAGTAAGTGTTCTCTCTTGCAGTTCTGCCTGCCATTTTCAGCTGACAGGAGAACTGGGTATCGGGTCAGTGAAAGAAAATGCGCAAGTTTTCATATAAGTTGTCTTTTAGGATTTACAATGAGATCTAGGTTTGTGTTGTTTGTTTTTTCTTCAAGTGGTTACCTCTTCAGGAAAGGCTGAAAAACAAGGGGGTCACACCAATGGTGAATGAGCAGTTTGCCTGATATAGGAGCAACATTAGCAAGAACGTCTAATGAGAGTTGGTTCAAGATTACTTAAGTGTATTGCTCCCACCATGACAAAAAATCTGCTCAGCTTCTCATTATGATTTTCTCTTTGCTATAAAATCATTTTCTTTTTTTTTTACCTTGTTTTATCATGAAACTTTCTTATTTCACAATATCAGCGTATCTCATTAAAACAAAATTTTCTCATTTTAACATAAGTTGTTATATGGCAAGGCAAGGCAAGGCAAGTTTACTTATATAGCACATTTCAGCAAAAAGGAAATTCAGGGTGCTTTACATATAAACAATAACAGATAACAAGAAACTAGAAAAATGACAATGACTGGTTTACATGGTCTGATTAAAATGAATGAATTAAATGAATGCTTGGGATGAGAAGTATCATTCATCCATCCTTACCAGCTTGTTCCTTGCAGTCTTGCAGGACTGGACAGTCACAGGACTATTACATATACAGACAATCATCCTCACATTCACATCCATGGACAATCTGTTGAGTGGTTACTAGTTCAATATATTTTTGCCCAGATTAAAAGCTATTAGTTAAACTGTAGACATGTAGGAAATGGGACATGTGGTACTCAGAATCAGATACTTTTTAAGGTTTGTATACATTGAAACATAAATAACTCAGCTCATATAGCAACTGAGAGGTACAGTATGTACGTGCTGCAATTGCAATATTGCATGTTGCAATACTTTGTCTGGAAAGAGATTATCAATACCTAATACCTCAGTACCTAATAAGTGCTCATAGTCAGACACTAAAACTATGACGTAAAGATGGTGGAGAGTAGGAAAAAACAGGAACAAGCCATCTTGTAAGTCAAACATCTGGGCCTGTTTAAGATTTTGTCACACAGATCTGACAAAAACTGTGATCTATAAGAACTGTCTCATGAAAATAAAATACAGCAGCGACTCAATGTACTTGTAGCAGTGTAAAGCAGAAGCAATACACCAATACACCAATAAAAATAGGTCTGCATAAAGCACTGTTGAGATCCATTATGACCTATTGTTATCCATGACACACTTCGCTATGCAGACCCCAACAAACATATGTGTATCTGTTACTCCAACCTCAGCCTACCGCCTCATCTGTATACATGTATACCTACAACTTACATATATCATACAACTTGATGAAACATCTCTGTACCGTAAGATATTATCATGCAAGAAATAAAAAGTACATCATACATGTAATGAGGGGATATTGTTGTGTCCACACTTCTCCCATATGAGGTTATATAAATTCAGGTTCATCCCACACAGTGTCAGTTTGTCAAGTAATGTCTATAGCTTACTATTATGAAATATGAAAATATAAATTTAGAAAATAACCTCTCCAGAGCCTTCTGAACAAGTCAAGTATGCCTGGTAATGGAATCTGTGAGCTGTATGTGGGAGCTGAGTGATGTAATTCTGCCATGAATGTGGAGCGTTTTTTTTTTGTTCATTCTGGCCCTGAAGTACCGCTCCATCACAGAGTATTTATAGTGAATTTTGTCTCATTTATTTACACAAACAGCCAGTCCTAGACTGACAACATGGGTATGTGTGGAGTGTGTATATGCATGTGAGTGTATTCTCTTGCTTTTAGTGGGTTTTTTTGTAACCAAATTTTAGTCAACAATCTGCACATATGATGATACAGTATTACAGATTCATTCTTTTCTTTTTAGATAGTAATATCCCCCCATTATCTCCCCTTAGTCCCCCAGCATTCCCTTCCCTGCTCATAGAAACAAAATAATAAGTGAATAAAATAGATGATAATAATAACAATAGAATAAATTAAGTAAATACAGATAACAAAATAATTGTACCACAAAAAAAATAACAAAATAATTGTACAACAAAAAAAAAGAAGGAATGGACAACAAACAATCATATACAAAATCAGCCCGTCCTTAGGCACTGCCTGCACCCCACAAGGTCATAGTCAAAGATGTATGTACCATCACATCTGCACATATGTTTACCCATACATACAGACACCCATACGTACCTATGTACACACAACTATATGCATATGCATACGCACACACACACACACACACACCCTACATCCAATCATACTTCCAACTCTCTAGTCCACTGGGATAGAATGCATTGTTTCAAATGAGAGATGAGAGACTGCCAGTGTTTGTAAAAAGTTTTCAGCTGAGTCTCAGACAGAAAATTTGATATTTTCCAATTTCAGAAATTACATTAAGGCCAGCAGCCAGGACATGTTTGAGGGGGTTCAGCGATTTTTCCATAAGAGGAGAATCCAACGACGGGCAATTAAAGAGGCAAAGGAGATTACATTAGTTTGTTTAGCAATCATTCTAACTCCCTCCTCAGGGACACCAATGATAGTGATCTGAGGCGATGGGTCCTGAGTCAGTTCCATTATCTCCAATATAAGAAAGACTTCCATTATTCCACCAAGCTTGGGCATGACCAAAACATATGAGTCAAGTCTATTGGTATCTGAAAGCATCTGTCACAAATATCATAGAGATTTGGATAAATATTCAATAATATAACTTAACTGGATCCTATGAAGTACTTTGAACTTAATGAGGCTAAGCCTCAAACAGGAGAAGGATGAGTTTATTGCATGTAATGCACCGTCCCACCATTCATCAGTCAAAGTGATACCTAGTTCAGTCTCCTGATCTTATGAATTTTGAGATACCTAAACAGATCAGAGTACTGAAGGTTGAATGTGGAGCTTAATTGTGCAAAGCTAACAAACAGGCCAACAACATAAAGGTCACCCAGGCAGGATAGGCCTTGGTTGAATCAATCTTGGCTGGTTGAAAGAGTTGATTGTTAAAGATGGGTGTAGCTAGGGGCAGGGAAGTCAATTGATCTATTGCCTATTTTGTTGCCAGATTTTCAAGGTGGTAATGACTGTGGGGTTAGAGGAGTTTAAGTGGAAGACTGTTATACACCAGGGGTTTTAAGGATGATGAAGAGTTAGCTTCTAGTTGAATCCAATTATTATCTGTATCCAAGATCCAGAGTGCAATTTTGTACATGTAAGCTGCCCAGTAATATGATTGAAGATTTGGTAGACTGCAACCCCCCCCCCCCCATGAAGCAGAGATTTTCAAATTCTTGGGGTTTTATCCCCCCATTTAAAATTTTAAATTATTGAATTGTTTAGGTAGAAAATGGGTAAACACTGAAATAAGTATAAATATCTGGGGAGCACATTCATTTTAATGGATTGCACTCTAACAGCGAGAGAGAGGGGTAGGCTGTTCCATCTCTGCAGATCAGTTTTCACTTTAGTTTTTACAGCTGTAAGATTTTCTTTATGTAGGGAGTGGTGACAATGACAAGGACCTCAGTCTTATCTGCGTTTCGTTGTAAAAAGTTGTTAGCCATCCTGTCCTTTATGGCGGTTAGACAATGCAAATAGATTTATCAGTCTCATCAGGTTTAAAGGAGACATACAGCTGAATGTCATCAGTGTAAATGATAAGAGATTCATTTAAATTTGCTAATAACGTGACTTAAGGGAAGCATATACAGAGCTATTTATAATAGAGACGAGGCATAGACCAATAGACCTAAATACATTTTTGAGCATGGATGTTGGTAAAATATCTGCAGGGCTAGAGGAACATTTCATACTGCCCACCAGATTAGTGAGGTCTTGCAAGGAAATAAGTGAGAAGCAGTCCAAAAATTGACGGGTGGGTTGGATAGGCATAAAAGGTGGTAGAGGATTGGATGATGCTTGCCCTGACATCTCTAATCTTATCCACAAAGAATGAAAGAAAGAAGGTACATCCTACTCCCCTCCTCCCCCTTTCCCTCTTTCTTTCTCTCTCTCAACCCACTTACTGCTGTCGCCAAGGGTTTGCTCATGGGGGAATTGTTGGGTCTCTGTAAATTAAAGAGTACAGTCTTGACCTGCTCTATGTGAAAAGTTCCCTGAGATGACTTTTGTTGTGATTTGGCGCTATATAAATAAAAATTGATTGATTGATTGACATCAGGAGGTGCACGAGTGACAATGTTGTTGATGGTATCAAACAGGACTAAAGGGTTCCATTTACTGGAGGAGATTAGGTTGGCAAAGTAGAAAGCCCTCACATCTTTAACCATGTTGTTAAATTAAGTTAAAAGGTCTTTGTAATGGAGATGGTGCACATGGAGCTTGGTGGATTTCCACAGTTGCTCTACCCTCCGACATTAATGCCAGAAACAATGAATATTGTCATTTAACCAGGGTGATAAATTGAAAGAGGGAACAAGTCTCATTTTACTAGGAGCCACTTTATCCAAAATGGCAGAGCAATGTGTGTTAAAGGAGTGGACCAGACAAATAATGTCAGCATGAGAATACAACACTATGCTTGGGTCAAAAGCTGCAGAAAACTTCTCAGCTGAGAGCTGACTTAAGATGCTAGAGCACACATTTACTAGGCAGAGAATCTAAATTAAAAGACAGGTTGAACACATTCATGGTCAGTAACATGCAACTCCTTAGAGCAGATAGAATCAATATTAAAACCAAGTGTAAAAACAACGTCCAAATGTGACCCCTAATGTGTGTCGGACCAGACACGTGTTGAATAAGATTAAAAGACTCAGTGACATTAAGAAAATCAGCAGCAAAGCTACAAGAAACATCATCTATGAATCACCAATCATAACTCTGTCTAACCTAATGATAGAGGATAAAAACACTGAATTCAGACATAAAAGAACTATTACAACCAGGGGATCAGTAAATTAAAATACAATAAAACAGATTTGAATGACCCATCTGCAGTTCAAAGGCGGAGAAAGCCCCAGCACCCATCTGACTTTGAAAGCAGTTCCTGAAAACCATGACAAGTCCTCCATCCTGGCCTGAGGTCCTGGGAGTGCTGATAAAAGTACAGTCCAGGGGGCACAGTCCGATTAGGGGGACATATTCCAAGCTTCTCTGCCAAGTCAAAAACAGAAAATTCAAGCCTTTAAGATGAAAAAATCATTATTATAAAGGACTTATTTGAAATGGAGTGAGCATTTAACAGCGCCATCCTGAGGGGCACAGACCCCTTGCTGGCAACAGCAGAGGCCCAGGCCAAGGGGCGCAGGTAGCAAGGCTCTGATCCACAACTCACAGCAGAACATCTCACCAGGGGGAGGCCCTATGTGAAACAATTGTCTGAGTAAGAAAATGGACCGGTGAAGGTGTTAACAATGGTGGGGCTAGCACTTAAAACAGTGGCCTAAGGTGAACCCGGAGAAAAAGAAGGAGGTTCCGGGGAAGGTATGTGAGGTGTAAACAGTCAGTCATGTGGAGAGGACTGCACCACATGCTGTAGGTTAACAGCTAACATTCCTGAGCCCAGTTTGTTGAGGTGGACTCCGTCAGTCCTGAAGAGGGAGACACGATCCCAAAAGTGATTTAAATTGTCAATGAAACCTATGTTGTGGGCTCTGCAGGCAGACTAGAGCCAAATGTGGAGGCTGAGAATTCTACTAAAATGCCCCGCTCCACGTGCCAGTGCGGGAATAGGTCCACGGTGCATGATCTCTTTCCACCATGTGTGTTTAAGTTGCTGACTGATGATGGGGTGTCTGAGCAGGCGAGTGTTGTGAGGCTGCAACATCAGACTTGTGAAAGGAATTCCCTGGGCATGGAAAACCTCCAGAGCGTATGATCACGGCCTTTTCAGGAGCGTACGATGGGAAGCAGAAGTTGTTAGTCGAGTTGAGGGCTGTTGGTTATGCTTCACAGTGGACTGGCAAGCCACCTGAACACTGCAGTGTCAGCAGGGGTTGGTTTCAGATCCAGATGAGTCAGAACTGCTGGAGCATCAACTGGGTGGACCTGAATGTAACAGCTGGAGAGGCTTAGGCAAGGTGGTGAGGCAGCCCTGTCCGAGTATCCCCTTTGACCGTGGACCACCACTTTGGCTGAGGACAACTGATGGTTAGGTGTCGAGAAAGAGGAAGGCTGTGGACAGATGGAGGGGTCCAATATAACTGTGTCCTGGATGGTTGCAGTGAGAGAGGCAATCCGTTTGGATTGCCCAGAGGCCACTTTCATGAAGCTGGACAAAAGAGAGTCTTTTTCAAGTTCATCCAAAAGCTGTTGGATATCCTCCTTAAGGTCAGCTTTTTGTTTGCCTTCTGGAGTAATACAGAGTATTCACAGTTTATAGTTGGAATAGTCATGGCTTTCTGAGCGAATGCTCAGCTTATTTCTCTGATCAGTTAAAATCCAAGTGTCCGATCACTAAAATCCTTTGTGCTGTTAAAAGATACAGATAAAAACAATCAGGATCTAAAAGGTGTATCATAAAAAGAGGCTGAAAAGTGGATAAAAGTCAAAATGAAGTCTGTGTTTGTGGCAGGCAGTCACAACGCTTGGCTTCCCACAACACCGACGTATGCAGAGTGACAGTCCCACACCCCTGTGACACTGATGAAACAGTCCACGCACTTTTTCCAGCAGAGCACCATGGCCTCAGATTTGGAGGTGCTGACTCGTCCTGACATTCGGCTGCAAACCATCCCAGTGTCTGCTGAAGGACACAGTGTGTTGAAGCCAACAGAACCACATCATCTGCAAAAAGCAGAGAAGCAATCCTAAGGTTCCCAAACCAGACACTCTTCTCCCCCTAGCTGTGCCTTAAGATTCTGTCCGTGAAAATCACAAACAGAATTGGTGACAAGGCCCAACACCCACTGAGAATGAGTCTGACTTACTGCCGAAAATGTGGACACAGCTCTCACTGCGGTGTTATAAGGACTGATTGGCTCGTGGCATACTCCCACAGCACCGCCAACAAGGTGCCCCAAGGGTCATCTCCAAGTCTACAAAGCACATATAGACTGGATGTGTGAACTCCCATGACTCCTTAAATATCCTTGCAAGGGTGAAGAGATAGTCCACTGTTCCATGGCCAGGATGGAATTGGCATATATGGTAACCAGAAGTTAGGTGGCTTGGCTGGCGGATGTTTCTAGTGCTCATTCTCTGCCCATAGAGCATGCACAATATGCATTCATCTGGACAGCGCAGAAATGTCAAACCTGACATCAGATTTAAAAACTCTGTATACTGTGAAATACAGAGAGATTTATCTGGCGGTGATAGGCTTAATCAGCATTGTGTGAACTATTGGCAAGGGATTGAATATAATGGACATTCATTTATATGTAAAAGTTCTGCACTGCAGGTTTAACTATAATGCTTTGGGATTTGAGGATTACAAATGAAGAAGGAAAAAACCTGAATAACATCATCATTATGATGAGAAAAGCTTATATATTTAAAGTCACTGAAAGACAACAGCTTAACACAGAATATTTTAAAATGTTTCTGAAGTATCAGTAGACTCTTGAAAAGGATATTAGTAAGAATAAGGAACAAAAGCTAAATTTTGAAACTGGATGAGTTATTTTGAATCAGGGAGAGAGTTGGAGTAAAATGGAGTTGGAGTAGAAAATATCACAGAACATGGTGAACTAAAAACAGAACAAGAAGATTATACGTATATACTATATTTTTTGTTCTAATTTTTGTTCCTTAAAGTATAATTGTTCTAATTTTTGTACCCTTGAATATAGTTTTTAATTTACAACAGGTAGATACTTACCATACAGATGGTGGTATTTGTTTGTGTTATTTTGCTTTGTTTTTTTTGTGATGAGGTGTGTTCTATGTTGTTGTTTAATTCTGTAGTTATAGGTTATGTATTGTTATTTTATGTACATGCTTATGTCTTGTCTTCGTGTCTATATGTTCAATAAAATAAAAAATTCTCATCTGTTTCAACACTTCTTTGATGACATTGTTTTCCCACTGTCTGCTGCCCTCCCTCAGTGCAGCAACTGGAGTTTTACCAGTATTACTGTGACTAACAGTGTTTCAGAGGGAACCATGAACACAGCACTGCACTCCTACCTTCATTAGCAGTTTAATTTTGCCTAACAACGAGGTACTGTCTTTATACTGGTCAAACAGAGGAAAAACAACCACAGCAGGGCCAGTGAACCAGGCTCCTTGTCTGTCTGGTTTAGGCAACAGGTAGCAATTCTAAAAGTAGGTACTTGACCTACTGGGGTGTGACCAGTTTGTACAGTAGGTGCTGAGTTGCAATGAATAGCAACAGAGAGCATTCATTTTACATGAGACACAAAGAGAAAACTCACTGTCAAGTTTGCACACATATATATATATATCATATGTTTTTCCTCATGTGTCAGTTTCAGCTCTTAGACATACTGCATCATAACATAAAGATAACATATTGGTCTACTGCAGACATAGTATGCAGAAGAGCAGACTGTAATGACTCAGAACCTAGGAACCCAAAAGCATGAACTCAGAAACAGGAGCAGAGTCCAATATTCTTTAATCAGTCCAAAAAAACAAGTAGGTGTCACAAACCAGGCAGGCAGGCAGATCAGACAGACAAATCCAAGGAAATAGGCAAAATCTTCAGACTAGTAAACAGACAAGGTAACAGGTAACAGGAGAGCCAACCAATAGGTATGGTAATGCTGGAAAGCTAGGCAGAAACACTAGACAATCTGGCAAGGGGTATGTGAATATGGGCCAGTATATGAAGAGTGACTGAGCATAATGGGATCCAAGTGAGGAGTTTGGCGGGGAAACTCAGGTGAGGGGAATGAGGTGATTGCAGGGCAGATGGGGGTGGCAGGATCTGCAGTGACAGGAGAGTTAGTGATCAGGCAGGTGAATAGCATGAAAAATAGTCACTATGAAGATGAATCCATGACACAGGCAGTGCCAGTAGCTTGTAGAAGCTCAATGTAGACTAGACTTTTAACAACCAACCTGTACTTATTTATGGTTCTTTTAAGTATATTTAATATGAATGCTTTTGCAAAGTTGTACTTATCATTTTTCTTAGGTCTTATAAATCCAAGGCACATTGTGAAATATTTCTAATTCTAATTCAGCTCTAATTGTCTATTTCAGAACAGTTTGAAGCAATATTGTGATAATATTGTACCGTGATATTTTTGGCCACATTAATTGTTGGGTGAGAATTAATTGTAAGTTGCAACCATTGTGAAGGGTGCGGAACCTCCTTATGGCACAAGCATTACGGGTCAGTCTAAAACAGTCCTAGAACTACATTTGAACATAACAAAGGCCATTATGGGTTTATCAGTGCTGTGGGCAGGTCTGTCCTGGCCATTTCTCAGGACTTGTGCCCAGTTACAGTCACGCTCCTCCCATCTCTTTTCTGAATGCAGAACACCTCCTCATCACTGCCATTACAAAATGATTGATGTGGTTCACGTTGGAATGAGAACAGCGTTTACGTATTTGCATAGTGGGAGCTCTGGCTATTTACTATATACTTATACTGGCCTGTCTGATCACTGCATAGAATAATTGTGACCAGCAGTTGGACTATCCAAAATGAACCTTTCTCTGTTTCAGACTGTCTAAATGTCCTTTGGTATAACAGCTTTTACCCCTTGAAGATGCATGAGTGAATTACACAAAGCATCATTCTTTTGAGAATGGTTTAGGGCAGCATGGTGGTCATGGTCGGCACTGTTGCTTCACAGCAAGAAGGGTCCTGCTGGGTTCAAATCTGATAACCAGCCTTTCTGTAAGGCTTTCTGAGTTTACATGTACTCCCTTGTGTCTGTGTGGGTCTCTTTCAGGTACTCTAGGTGCACCCACAGCCTGGTTTCTAACACTCTTTCTCATTGTACTTGTACCTGGTCTGCTACTTGAGAATTTGTACCACAGCTCTTTTGAGTCATTGTTCTCAAATACTTAATTGTCTTACCTCGCTTGTAAGTTGATTTGGATAAATCAATAATTTAAAGTGTAAATGTAAATGTTTCCTCCCACAGTCCAAAGATATACAAGTTAGGTAAATTGGAGAATCTGAATAGCTTGTAGGTGTCAATAGCTGGAATGTGTTGGCCCTGTGACTGATTGGTGACCTGTCCAGGATGAACATCACCTCCCTCATGAGGTCTGCTGGGATAAGCTCCAGCCCCCCATGATCATGCAATGGATAAGGCAGTAAGGTTGAGAAATGGATGGAGAATGTCTTACCAATCTAAAGGTTGACTACAACTACCAGAAGCATTTGGTCATAACATAATCTTAAAGTTGTGTGACTGACATCAGTTGAACAACACAACAACAAATTAGGAAGTCCAGAGCTAATTTTACTACTTCAAATGTGCCAAATGAGTCTGGTGGTAATTTGAAAAACTGAATAGAAACATGACAAAAGTAATGCTTTGTCTTTTCTCAAACCAAAAAAAAAAGAAAAAACATGACCATTTTGGACCAAGATGGCAACAATAAAATATCTTAGAGCTTACAGGCCTACATGTTGACTCCTGAGGAAATCAGGAAATTCATGCAACAACTATCAAAGCTTTTGTCACGCTGAGAAGAATTCCTGTCTGCTCCTTTTGGTGGAAACCACCACATGCACACTGTGACAGACATACACACGAACACACATACACACACACACACACGTCAACGAACATGCATAGACAAACAAAGACACACATAAATGCACTTCCTTGGACAGAAATTAAGAATGGATGTAGCTGTGTGTGTGTCTCTGAGATCCAGAGAGGGTTGGGCTGGAAATATAAACAGTGGCAGAGGAAGCTGCTCGGTCTGCACCCCTGTGACCCACATACTCTGCTCAGCCAATGTCAGCTTTGAGTCAAGTGGAAAAATGTCCTATTTGTTTATTCTGAGTATGATTTCTCTCCTTCACCTGAAGTCACTGCAGTTGAGAGCTTAAACAATTTGTAAATTAATCACTTCGATTGACAGAAAATGAATCAGCAACTTTCTTGATCACTGATTAATTGTGTAACATCAATTCCACGCAAAAATGCCAAACATTAGTTTCTTTGTCTCGTGTGATCGTAAACTGAATATCTTTGTGTTTTATCTTTTGGGATTGTTAGTTGCAGCCTTACTACTTTGTGTTAAGCCTGCTGTGTTTTATATCCATACTACAGCTGCCACAGTGGAGCTGACAGGCAAAAACTTCTTCAGAATTGATGGGGTATGACCTTGTTTATTTATGAGGCTGCTGAAAGCCTCTTCACTGTGAATCCACTGACAGCTTGTCACAGGTTTCATCACAACTTTATTGTGGATAACTCTACTCATACACACCTCATCCTGTTAAAGCCATCCCCACACCTTTATGTATCATGTGTTCGTGCTAGGGGAGACACACTCAGAAAGAATAGTGAGCTTGGCACAAGTTTTAGCCTTCCCAGTTGACACATTAAAGGGTGATTTTTAAAATGGACAAGGTTGGAGGAATGCAGCTCTGACATGGAGCTGAAGGCTGTCGTGATTGAATAGAAGTAAAGATGGGATCAGGCCTCACACCTTCTGGACACATAACATGGAAATCAGTCCTCATCAAGTCCTCTTGCAATGCAGCAGTGGTGTCTAAGGATGGAGAGGATTGTCATTTTGTCCAACACTGCAAAGTAAAACAATTACTGACCGGAATACTTGCTATTCATGATCCATACGTGTTTCAGGGGTTTCAGTGACCTCCCTGACCATTCCTGTAATGAATTTCCTCTGGACCAAAATTGTGTCGTGGAGTTTAAAGGATTAGTTCATTAATCAAATTGTTAATTGTCAGAAAATGTAATTATAAGAGTTTTGATAATCTATCATAATATGAAGACATCTCTATGGGCCCTGGGAACTTGTGATGGCATTTGTCATGGTAATACTACAATATGGTACATAAAATTGTGAGCAGTAACTAAGGAAATACTTGAGTGAATAAAGAATCTGTAATGACTTAATAATAAATAAATTGTTAATACCAAGTTCCTGTATAATCATGATATCAATGACTATACAGTAGATAATGATGAGTCACTACAAAAAAGACTAGGAGTTAAATCGTTAGATAATTAATTCATAAATGTCTGGGAATCAATACTGACTTCTTTCTTCATTAATTGTTCCTGATTAACTAAATTTATTATTTATTATTAATTCCTTAAACCTGCAATAACTTATTTTTTGGACCACTTGGGGGCAGCATAAACAAGTTGTGAACACAACACTTACATATCATCAACTTTTAAGTCAATATGTTGAACTTGTTAGCAAACAGTTGCTTATTTCCACATCCAGCAGTTATCATTCATTTAGAATCATGTTTCTGTTCACCTGGTGAATGTAAGTCCAATATTCACTCTCGTATAGTTCATTTTTTGTTCTCTACCAACTCCTGAGACAAATTCAGTATCATTAGTGATGCAGACGCCATAAAATAAATGTAATAAACAGAATATCTACCAGTGTAATCAAACTTAAAATTTTGATCATGGAGCAGTGTAGAATGGCAGTAACCCCAAACACAAACTGCTTTCACAAAGTGAGTTGAGTATTTACATATTTACAACATCTCAACATTTTAATTTTTCCTCCCTTGTTCCCAGAGGCTCACTAGAGATCCAAATCTCAAAATTAAGCCTCATTTATATTATATCAATATTTTAACTTGATCAACTGAAACTGGGCCAGTAAAACAATCAATTTACAAATTTAAAATGAAAATACTTGTTGTTTGCAACATACATGGCAAAGCATCTCAAAAGTAACAGCTGGATTTCTATTATATTTTGTATGGAATGTCCTGCTCCTCATCACCATGACAGGTCAGGTCAGAATTTTGCCTTGATCAACACTTGCATTTTGAAGTTGCTGGAAGGCATATTTTTCTCTTTTGATGCGTTAGGCTAAACACATCCTACGCCTAAGATTGAAAGTTGTGTTTGACAGTAAATTCAATTTAATTTCCTCTGATTTGATCTTCACACTTTCTTGTCTCTTTGTCTTCCAGGTCACACAGGCCGTTTCATCAAAGTAGTATTCTGTACCAGTCTACTGTTTGTACTGGCTCATATCTGCTTCCAGACGGTACTATACACCTATCCTCCTCTCAACATTGCTATCGGTGATAACTGTTCACAATGGGACAGCATAACCAGACATATAGGACTGTCCAGGTATGTAAGCAAAACCACATGACTACAGTAGTCCTTGTAGGTGTGACATTAATTATCAATGCCAATGTCTAGTAAATTGGATAGCTATTTCTTTATTTAAGCAATTAATGATTGATCTTTTTTGCTACCCGTGTGGTAATACATAAGTATACACACAGAATAAACATAACAATCTGGACTAGTGTACAGAAGTCACTAGTGTACAGAACAAGAACTGCAACAGCAGAAAATGGGAGATATAGACCGCCGTAAAAACTCAGAGCATATTAAGAATAAAGTATGACTGGGAAGCCTGGGGAATAATAGGAATGACATTACTGTGTACAAAGTAATATAATAAACGTATGGAAAATCTGTGTAGAATATGAGAGAGCAAGTATGTTTTAATTAGTGTATAATCCCATGAGAATAAGAATTGTTGTATTTCATTACCTTAGAATGAGCCCTTTATACACTCTTAGAAATAAAGATGCTGACTAGAACCATATAAGTTCTTTGGCTTGTCCCATAGGAGAACCCTTTTTGGTTTCTTGTGGAACCTTTTATAAAGGTTCCACCTGGAACCTTTACAGAGGGTTCTACCTAGAACCCAACATAAAGGGTTATACCCATAGACTGTACAAAATATGGACGTAGTCACCATGATGTCACCCACTGGTTTGCGAACTGTCAATTTGAAGCCTGGAGTGTAGCAATTTGACCACTGCCATCGTGGATTTGGCTGTCGCCATATTTGATTTCTGGAGCCAGAAGTGACCATATTTGGATGAGAGGGTTGAGCTGACCATAGTCCTAACTGCTAGCTCTGTTAGCATGGTGCATTTACAATCTATGGTCAACTGTGATCATGCTAATGCTAATGCTAATTTTTGCTAGTGAAAAACAGGCCTAAAACTGTTAAAACAAAATGTACTCACCAGAAAAAACTGATCATCCGATTCATTGATGTGTCTTTTATTGTCACCAAACGCTAACAAGACTTTTTTAGGCAATCACAATGTTCAATTAACTTTAGTGAAATGAAAACATACTGTGAAATAGCAGCAGCTAGGCCTATGGTTACGTTATGTAAGCAACGTTGTCGCCTTGGTAGCGCCTTGTCAATCACAACATAGCCACACCCTAAAGCATACCCTGCTTTATCGTCAAATTTTACTGAATGAACATCATGCTGTATTGAAGAAGACTTGAAACTACCAATTGAGATCATAAATTCATTAGGAAACAATTTACTGAGGTAATAAATCAAGAGAGAAGTAGGGTCATTTTCTCATAGACTTCCATACTGATAATCGGACTTCTTTTTGCAGCTAGTGGAGTCGCCCCCTGATGGCCATTAGATAGAATGCAGGTTTTTGGCACTTCCGCATTGGCATCACTTTTCAGCCCTGGAAGTTGCCACTAGGTTATACCTATAATTGTCTCTGAATGGTTTCAACCAGAACCCTCACTGGGGGTTCTATCCAGAACCTTTTCACCTTCTAAGGGTTTTGTCGAGAGAACCCTTTTATATTTCAAGGGTTTCACCTAGAACCCTCTTGTCTTCTGAGAGTTCTATGAAGAACCATATTGTAATCTACAGATCCCATATATTGTATATTGTGGTCATCCATCATTTTGAAAATCTATATTACAATTACCAATGTTTATCATGTTGACATTGAGAAAATATTCAAATAATTTTTAATGAGAAAAAGATTTATTTAATAGTCTTGGAACAATGATGCATAAGGAGGGGAGACTCTCTGAGGATAAGCCAATAGAGCAGGAGAGGCTGTGTAGGTCCTGGGGGGAACAGGTCAAAAGTGAGCATAGGACCAGTGGAATTAGCAAGATGGCAAATAGGACACAAACCAGGCACATCAGGCTTTCCATAGCAGGTGAATTTGTGTAATCTCCAGTAATGTCGACAAAGCAGAGTGGGAAGAGACAGTAGCATCAATCTAGGTACACTTACTACACCAGATGAAGCAGTAAGCCATCTACAAATAACAGAGTAATGCATGGTCCAATGAGAGCAATCAGAGTATGGGCACATAATAATGGTGACAGTGGAACAGATTGAATAAGCCTTTCCTCCAACTCCTATTCTAAGAGCCTCCGCTGGCACACAATTAGGTGACAGTGAGTGAACCCCACAAGGTTGTCACATTAATTTATTTAAAATAGTCCACCTTTCACCATAAAAGTCCTTTGGCTTCTCTGAAGTTTCTGATCTTCTGTCACTTCAATCCAACCTCTAGTATCAATTCATACACAGGTGATCACACAATGTGTGAACAGTAATCACTACTGATATCTCACACCTGTTTTGTAGAGAGGGGCAGACCATGTGGTGCAATCTGTAGGGAAACCATCTCTCAGCTCCTACATACTAACCCCAACAGGGCAGCCAGCTCCCAGGCATCATGCACTCGGCCTTTCCCCTGGGAGACTGGGATTCAATTCCGAGCTCCAACACCCCTCCACACTGTAGCCCTCCATAGCCCCAGCCCTCCCACCATCCATAATAAAGGAAAAATAGATAAGGAAGGGCAATTTTTTGGCTCATGAGTTCCTCCCTCCGGAGGTTGTAGTTACAATGGTAAAAACAAAGCTAACATGGTGGCTGATTAGGTAAGAGCACAGCAGTGCTATTTTGAAGATTGAGGGTTCAAGACAAGCTCTTCTCACCAGAAAGCACATCATGTAGCGACATTATAAGGTGCACTGCCACTATTGGTGGTGGTGCTTTTTATAAAAGCACCAGTTAAGTGTTGTATATCATGAATTAGAAAATACTAAATATATATATATATATATATATATATATATATATATATACACATCAAAAAAGATCTTCAATATCAACAAGACTATGGCAGAACACAAGTAAAATTAATTGATTAAGGGGATTCCAGATACATCTTCATTTAAAAATACTATTTGAAACATGGGTAAACATTTTAATATTTGAGGGTGACGATCTTCTAATACCCATGCTTTCAACAATCCTTGAAGAACCCTTTCTTCCAAAAAGGGTTCTTTGGATGGAAAGGGTTCTTACTGAAACCCTTAGTCTTACAAAGAACCCTTGAAGAACCCTTTTTCAGAAAGGGGTTTTTCAAAAGCAAATGGTTCTGGGTAAAACCTCAGCCCTTCAAGAAGAACCATTTTGTAATCCTTACTTCTGACAGTGTATTTACATCGGGAGTGGGCCCCCTAGTGTTGCACTGCCAAGGTTCTACAGTGGCCCTGAATGGAAAAACCAAAAACTGGCTCTAGAGAGGGTCTTTTGCATTTTTTGCAAGTTTTGCAGCCACCGTAGGTTCTCCTACACGCTTGGAAGTGGCGAGTGAGGGGTATTCATTTGGTTGCAATCTGCAACCTCACTGCTGGAAGCCACTAAATCTTACACACTGCTCCTTTAACCTTTCCATATATATGTGTGTGTATGTCCTGTAGGCTTCCCTTCGATGATCCTTGGAGTGTGTCACGCCTCCTGTGTCCTGACCTGGGTGTGTGTGTGGTTGCCTTGGTAACCATAGTCCTCTGCAGCAGATTGGTCAGGAACAGAGAAATGGTGGCTGCTGCCAACATTACATCAGTGAGTCATTTTGGTTTGAGTTTGATTTGATTCTTACACAAAGTACACAGCCATTAATCAAAGATCACATAGATGAAATCTGCTTTTTCATCATAACTCCTGCACCCATGAACAGGATTATCCAGGTTTAGTATTCACTTCATACATCATTTTTTATTAAACAGGGAAGAATCTGGGTTTAGTTACTAGTAACTACTAACAACAAGTCTAAGTTCTGCAGACTTAAAGTTGTTGTTGTATGTTAAACTGCATGTTGTATGTTATAATACAATATCTTTATTGTGCCTAGGTCTATGGTTTCTAAAAGAATAACCTACCTTATACTTACAACTACTTGCATAATATATATATATATTATATATATATATATATACATATATATGCAATATATACTGCTTATGTAGTGAACTTTGCATGGATGGAAATTCAGTTCAAATGAATTCAGTTTTATTTACATAGCACCAAGTCACAACAGAAGTTATCTCAGGGCACTTTTCACATAGAGCGGGTGTACTCTTTATTTCACAGAGACCAAACATTCCCCCATGAACAAGCACTTGGCAACAGCAGCAAGGAAAACTCCCCTTTAATAGGAAGAAACCTCAAGCAGAATCGGGCTTTAGGTGAGAGGCCATAATACTAATAGAGGTATGACTAATAATAATAATGATAGCAGGCATGGATGACAAGCAGGACCACATTGGTCCACCTAGCCACGGTCCATGGAAGCTCGCAATCCACAACTAGGGGATCCACAACCCTTATCCATAGGAACCTGCGAGACAGCACAAAACTCCAGGGAAGAACCTAAGTTAGTAACATGCATTAATGGTACATGAATGCATACAGATGGAGAGGGGTAGGATGAGGGAGGAGCTCAGTGCATCATGGGAAGTCCCCCGGTAGTCTAGGCCTATAGCAACATAACTAGTGGCTGGTCCAAGGCAAGCCTGGGCTGGCCCTAACCATAAGCTTTATCAAAAAGAAAAGTTTTAAGCCTACTCTTAAACATTGAGAGAGTGTCTGTCAACTGGAAGATGATTCCACAGGAAAGGAGACTGATAGTTGAAGGCTCTGCCTCCCATTTTACTTTTGGAGACTCTAGATCCACAAGTAAATATTGAATTTATTTATTTACTAGTCATCTTGCTCCACTTACTTTTGGGCTTTCCAGTAAAAACATTTTTTTAAGATATTACCAACAAGACAAATGCTTAAGATATTGAGAATAACTGAGAATAATATCTGTAGATTTTGTGGTGATGAGGAGGAGGATATAATGGGTTGTTTTTTTGGTATTGTCCAGTCATTGCATCCTTTTGGCAGCACATGGCAAATTGGTTATCTGAACAAGCAATCCTTTTACCTTTGTCCAATCTCAATATTATTTGGGGTTATCAAGATGATAAAAATATGTTATTGAATACTGTTGTGTTGCTTGGCAAACTTTATATATTTGATTCTCCAAAAAAGCAGGTTTTGAGTTCATATATTCATATTATTTTTTAAAACATTACTATTTGCAGGAAAAGATGATTATTAAAGGCAGAGCAAAAAGCTCAAACAGAAATAAATGGGAGATTCTGACAATATCAAAAACTTGGGATACAGAGCTATGATTATTCTATATGGAAAGGTTAAAATTATTTATATTTGTATTCAAATAAAAGTAATAGGAAATAATAAGAAATAATAAGAAATATGCATAAAAATCCAGTTTTTGTTTTTATTATGCTTTTAATTATCAGATATTAAAGTGTTAAAATGAGTGTTTATGAATAAAACATCTTACAAAGGAGGTCACCACACTGGGTCTCAAACTCGAGTCTCCGCAATCATAGACGAATGCACTGACTACTGAGCTAAAACCAAGTTTATCACAAATGTGCAGACAGACCTCTACTTATTTATACTCCTGTAACACAGAGACAGCGCAGTGTGTAATGTGTAGAGAAGAACTTCAAAGGCGATTCTTGCACTTTTCATTTATTGTCTATTTTGTACAACCTAACTGTGGAAAGGAGAAGTGGCTCACAGGTTATGGAGAGTCCCTTGGGAGCACTTTGTGTGTGTCAGCAGCCCAGCTTTATCTCTGGGGAACACCCCCAACTCCAGGAGTGATGTCCAAATAAAGAAATGTGCATCATGTAGCAGGATGTGATGTGATTCCCCTCGTTCAGATCTGCTGACAGATGTTGTTGTTGATATTTTGAGCGATGGTCAGCACAGTGGAGAAAAACGAACACTAGCCTTTGATGTCTTAAAGCTGAAAATGTTTATTGAAGCACTTTATCAAGGAGAACTGAAATAGGGAACATCGAAGTCATCTGCAACTCGGATGCTGTCTCTTTCCGTTCTGCCCCCTGAAGGTCTGACCCTTAGTCTTTAACCTAAGCAAATCAGCCTACAACATGAAAAATTAGTCTAATTGGTTCACTAGTTTCTAAACAAGGAACTGCGTTTTACCTGTGTCAGTTCAGGTCACGTTGCATGGAACTTCAGGTCACTGTCAGCACATTCTGGCTACACATCCTACCTATCTGTGTTGTCTAGGAAGGCCCTCTCCGACCCTGGTGACCATGGCAATGCTAATTTACCCTTTATCAGAGAGGTTTCTGCTTTTCCCAAAACATCTGGACAGCAGGAGTCTCAAGGAGAGGAGAGAATGCCTCCGTCCTGCTTAAGAATTACAGTGTGACCTCAAGGCCCAGGCTTGACCCAATGCAACCCAATTTGTAACCCCTAAAGATGGAAAATTCCATAACAGATGTAACAGCAGAGCAGAGGAGAGAGACTGAGATAGCGATGTAACGACCTGCGTGCTGGTATTTGACATGTTTTTTTTTCTTCCCAAAAACAAATAACAGCTATTCTGGGTACATAAAGCAGCTTTCCTGAACTTCAAAATATGCATTTGGAAAACTACGTTGCCTTATAGTAACAGCGAACTAACCACAAGCTAAATATACAACACATTAAATATTTGCCATTAATATCTACGGCATCCTCAAGTACAATTAAACCCACCTGGGCTGCAGGAGAGCTTGTACTGTCATCCATCTTTCAAGACCTGCAGGGGGATGAATGCAACAGAACCATCTGTCCTCTGATTGAACAGAGTGACTCTGCATTTGACCACTCAAAATTCACATGTAAAAACAGGGTCAAAACTGGTGCTCATTACTTGCAGTTTGTAGTTGTAACTTCAGTGTCATATACACAGGTAGGAAATTTTTGTGTTCATCTCTCATGCGATCTTCACTGTCACACACAAAGGTAGGAAATTTGTGTGTCTGTCTCTCAGACTTTGTGAAACCTCACTGTTGGAAAAAAATCCTGCACAAATTTTAATTACACAAGCACAAAATATTTCTACAGCTACAAAAACCTTTTACACACGTGCAAAATATATCTGGGAGCACAAAACGTTTTCACACATGCACAAAATATTTCTACAGCTTCAAAACATTTTTACATGTGCAAAATATATCTGTATGCACAAAACTTTTTCACACATGCACAAGATATTTTCTAAGATATTTATACAGCTGCAAAACTTCACAAACCATTTGACAAACTCAAATATTTATGACTATTATTCGATGTCATATAATAATAATATTCCATATTTCTAAATATGAGAGCAGCTCCTTCAAAAATGGGATGTATGCCATCTCTCCTAATCAGACCAGGTTGGTTTGTGCTCTAGAACATAACTGCTGTGAAACAATCAGAAAATAATGTTTTATTTATCTGATTTCCCGGCTTTCATGCTACCAACTCTCTCTTCATTCACTCTCTAGCTCGCTCGACCACAGCTGCTCCTTTGCTTGCTGGTGCTCTCAGCTCTCTCTCTCACTCTTTTTCTTTCAACTTTTTTTAAGATGAGTCGGGAAGCCTACCAAAAAGTCTAACTTTACTTTTAACATTATCAAACAAAGAGATATGTCTTCCACTCATCATAGTAACGTCTTTGTACTCAGGCAACCACAGCCCCCTTTACTCTCACTGCCAGAAGGGGGAAACAAAAGTCCCACACTCTAGCTTTAAAGTTGTAATACTGATTTACCTTTAACTTGCATTATAGCATCATGAAACTGGGAGAAGTAGTGAAATCCTTATCTGAGATTTGAAATATCACTGCACATGCATACCACATAATTTAACATCAGCGATCTGATCTTCGTTGCATGTACCCTTTCTCTACTCCTGTTACCTGTCTCTCTGCACTTTCAGCTATAATGCCAAAAAATAAAATAAATGGAACAAATTACAACATTCAAATTCACAAAACTACATTCACATTTTGTAAAAGGTAACAGTTAACAATAATAGTAGTCAAATATACTATAATACCTTGAGTTAGAACATTCATTGTGAAGTAGAGTTTAGTTTATCAAAGTGATATTGTTGTATCTCCAGTTTGGGGGATTTTCGTGATTTCAGATCAGAAGGAAAGCTAAAAAAAAAAATGGAGATATGGAAGGACAAAAAGGTAGGAAATAAAGAATGGAATAATTAAAGTAAAAAGAAACAGAATAAGGAGAAAACAATAAAGGAAGAAAATAAGAGGGGAAGAAAATTTTATGACCTTATCTGATGTTTAATTTAAAAGTGTCCTTTGCAAACAAACAAAGTCTGGCCTAAGTAAATAAATGGTATGGTATTGTTACATTGTTAGCCTGGATGATATGTATTTATGTCTGCATATTATTTATGTATATATGACTTTTGTTGTTGTATTGTGCAGGACCGAACTTTGCTAAGACTGTCAGGATTTGTTGTGTGTGAGCCCTGTGTGTGATGCTTCTCAGATTGACCAGCTCCATGTTGAGATCAGTGGTAGAATCTCTGAAAACAAGCATCTGTGGCCAGTGGTGGAAAGTATCTAAGTATATTTACTCAAGTACTGTACTAAAGTACAATTTTGAGGTACTTGTACTTTACTTTTTCCGTTTGATGCTTTTTTATACTTCCACTCCACTACATTTCAGAGTGAAATATTGTACTTTCTGCTCCACTGCATGTATTTGACAGCTTTAGTTACTTTTCAGATGAAGATTTGACACAATGGATAGTATAACAAGATTTTAAAATACAACACATTGTTAAAGATGAAACCAGTCTTCTTCTTTCAAAAAGCAGTGTGTGTGTCTATGAGTTAACAGCTCCACCAAATAGGGTTTTTTCCCTCTAAACTTCTCACATGGTTTCATTTCAATACATGTTCAAATTATCCAATATTTCACCAAAAATCAAAGATTAGAGAAAAATTTCAAAAACTGAAAACAGATTTTTGTATCAGAACGTTTTTTCTTCTTTCCTCTCCCATTAATCATCTCACAACCCCTCAGATTTGTCTGGTGACCCCTTTGGAGGTTGGGAACCACTGGACTAAACTAGCTAACTGTATATAAACTGATTCAAACTAGCTCCACCTCCAACAGCTACAACAGTAACAAGTTGCTTACAGACTGATGCTTCAGTATTAATAATTGAACAATGTCATATATAATAATATACCAATCAGAGGGACCAAACCACCTCTTTTACTGCAATACTTTAACTACATCAAGTTGATAATACTTATGTACTTTTACTGTAGTAGGATTTTTCATGCAAGACCTGTAATGGAATATTGCTGTATTGGTACTTTTAATTACGTAGAGGATCTGAGTACTTCCTCCACCTGTGGCTTCTCACAGACCTGAGGACAGTAGACACAGCTAGCAGCTGTGTCAAACAATTTACAGTGATAAAATCAGATGGCTTGGTGAGCAACTGTATCTTGCAAACACATCTACTTCATACAGCAACAAACTCTCCTTGTTTATTTCCACCAAAGCTTCTACACACACACACACACACACACACACACACACACACACACACACACACAGACACACAGACACACAGACAGACATGCTGTCTTTCAAGTTGTTGTTTTTTTGTTGTTGTCTCACTTTCATTCTTTTCTGTCTCCATGATAACCACCCAAACAAAAGGTACAGATATGGGTCAGAGGAAGGGGAAGACAATGGAATCTTAGTAAAACACATTTTCCAGTTAAGGTTTTGAGAGATGATATGATAGTGAGAGGGAATAAATACTGTAGTATTTCTGGCAGTTTTTGCCCCTCTAGCAGCAGAGTCTAATGATGGCAGACCAAAGTTGCAGTTTCTTCCAGCTGACTGCAGCTAACTGTTGCTGTATGCACACTCTCTCCAGACTCAGCCTCTGAAGTTTGAAACTCCTTCAGAGTTGTCACAGGTCTCTTGGTGGACTCCCTCACTAGTCTCCTTCTTACTCACTCTTTTTGATGATGGCCTGCTCTAGAATCATCAGGAAGATCAGACCCTACTTGTTTGAGCATGCAGCAGAACTCCTGGTACAGGCTCTCATAATATCATGCATTGACTTCTGCAACTCTTTACTGGCAGGCCTCCCCACATGTACGTTCAAACCTCTGCAAATGATCCAGAACACAGCGGCATGTCTGGCCTTCAACCAGCCCAAAACAGCACATGTCATCCTGCTGTTGATATCTGTCCACTGGCTCCCAGTTGCTACCCACATCAAAATCAAAACCCTGACATTCACTTACAAAACAGCAACTAAAAAGGCTCCTGCCTACCTGAATTCCCTCATTCAGGTCTACACTCCCTCCCACTCACTACGCTCTGCTAATGAAAGGCGCCTGGTACCACCACCACAACAGGGCCCTAAGCCAGACTCTTCTCTTCTGTAGTTCCCTGGTGGTGGAATGAGTTACCAAACTCTGTTCGATCTGCAGAGTCCCTCTCAATCTTTAAGAAAAGACTAAAGACCCAACTCTTTCGCAAACACCTCTGCACTTGATGGACTTAAGGTAGAGAAAAAACAAAAATACAAAACAAAAAAATCTACTTCTATGCAATCTATGCACTCAATGCATTGCCTTGTTGCACCGCCTGTTGGCATCTACGTCCTATCAGACTCAAAATTAGCTTTATGGCACTTACTCGTGTTGTTCTCTCCTGACTACATCCCTGCTTGTGTTGTATCAGCTCTCAGATGTACGTCGCTTTGGATAAAATGAAAATTAAATGATTAAATGAAAGTTGTACATTGTAATTGTCTAGAAAGATGTACAGCTGTGTCATACTGTTTCCATTTCTTAATGATTGATATAACTGGATTTGAAGGGATGTTCAGTGACTTGAAAATGTTTTTGCAGCCATGATACAATGTTTTAAGCTGCACTTATCAATATTTTTATATTAACAATGACAACAACAACAATTTTAGGATATTTTAACTCATAGTTTTGGTTTTAAGCCCTACAGTTTGACTGTTCACTCTGACTGCTGTCAGCAGTGTTTCCAGAAGCAGCTGTTTTCAGTGACCCACTGTACACTACATGCTCAGCACCAAACAGCAGACAAAGTTAGAGACTAGCTGGTGAACATAGTGGAACATTTAGCAGCTTAAGAGTCAGATATTTTCCTCAGGAGTTGGTGGAGTGTGAATATCAGACTAAGATTCATCATGTAGACACAAACCAGAAGAATAATCAGTTCTTACAGTATATGCATTGGGATATTTCAGAGGGTACCCCAAGCCAATTACTCACTTCTGTGACTTGATACTTTTACACACAGCAGTTAAGTTTTGTAGGAGGGGTAGTTGGTGTGATATTTCTGTCTCAGCAATAAGAAACATTGGATCTTTGCCAGCTGTCACTGCATAACATGTGTTTTACTGGTGCAACTGTATTTTTAGATTCACAAAGATATTGGAACACTCTGTGTGTATGTGTATCTTCAGTTATTGGCAATGGCACATTAGGAGGGGGAGCTTCTATTTTTTATCCTAGTTGGATGTTTTGATAATGTGGTGAATTAGCCCGGAGTATTGCATCTATTAACCTTTTCATTAACATGTAGTAAAGAAAAGTGGTACAATCTGTGTCTGTGTTCAGTGTCCCATAAACTACATGTATACTGCAGTATAAGCAGTGTGTAAGAGATCAGGGGACCTATAATTGACTTAAACATTGGCATAAACCATTGGCATAGACTCAATAAACATTTCTGTACTACTGAAGTAAAAACAAATATTCAAATTTATTTAACCAATTTTTTTTTCTAATCTGAAATGTTGCACACATGCAAGTATCTAAAAAGGAAGTGGTTTGACATCAGTATCTGTAATAAAAGCCTATCACTACATGCCATCTGGCCTCTGTGTTTGGGAATGCTCTGTTAGTGGTGCTGCTCAGCAGGATGAAGCAAAGCCAGGTAAACAGCATTCCTTTCATGTGCACACAGACCATACCACACATTACAGTATATAAGCAACTTATCATGTCATATGTTGTTTCTACTAAAAACACACACCAAACAAACAAAAACAAACAAAACAAAAATGTTTGTCTTATTTTAATGTCATAAAGCTAACACTCATGCTCATTTGGTTTGTTTATATAAATCCCATGTCATGTCAACACTATTTGGCAAAGCACAAATAGTGTTTTTTTTTTTTTTTTTTTTTTTTTACGAATATTTGTTTCATACAAATATTTTAAAAATTATTTGTTTTCAGGAAGAAAAAAAATCCATGTCAAATATCAGCGCAAAAGTCGGTTACATCGCTATCTCAGTCTCTCTCCTCTGCTTCATTGTTACATCTATCAGCAGGTCTCAATGAGGGGAGTCACATCCACCTGCTACATGACACACATTTCCTTATTTGGACAACACTCCCGGAGTTGGGGGTGTTCCCCAGAGATAAAGCTGAGCCACTGACACATGCGAAGTGCTCGCAAGGGACTCTCCATAACCTGTTGTTTCCCTTCTCCTTTCCACAAAGTTAGGTCGTAAAAAATGGGCAATAAAAGTACAAAGCAAGAATCACCTTTGAAGTTCATCCCTACCTGTCTCTGTGTTATGGGTGTATAAATAGGTAGAGGTCTGTCTGCAATGAGGTGATGAGTAAAGTTTTAGCTCAGTAGTCAGTGCAGTCATCTATGATCTGGGAGACTCCAGTTCGAGACTCGGTGTGGGGACCTCCTTCGTAAGGTAGTTTATTCATAAACACTTATTGTAACACTTTAATTTTCTAAAATTAAAAGCGTAAAAGCTCTCTGCTCATCCCTAATACTGTATGCATCTTCCAGAACCCTTTTTACGCATATACAAGTTTTATAAGAAAAACGTGATCCTTATTATCTGGACAAACTTTGCCTATAGGTACACATATTGTACATATAGGTGTATATGTGTTGCCCCTCTGGAAAACAGTCTGAGCAAACATTGTTTTACTAAAGTAGGATTTATCACAGGATTATGCATTGTGTCACATATTTAGGGATTTCTGTTTTCTTATCACTCACCATAAATATAAACACTCTTATGCACATGCCTGTGCAGTTTAGAGCTCTGTGTTCACAGCAGCACAAAACCTAGTACAGGCAATGTTACAATAAGTTGGCGCTTTGCTGTTTGGTATTTTGGTGCACAGCACAGGGGTGGAGTTAGAGCAGAGGCAATAGGAGAGGAATGAACAGATGGGAGTTTCATTCACATGATACAGTGCAAAGAGTGCTGTTAGTATTTTGGTAGGAATTGGGTCTTAAACATTTCCCTGAGAATTTTTCTGGAATGTCACTCATCTGACTGTGCTGTCATATACTGATTCTGTCAACAAGCACAAACCAAATGCTTGAATGTCAGCAATTACAAAATAATGCTGAGTGATGTAAATCAACAATTTTAGTTAAACACTCTCCAAACATTGCATACATTTAGATCGTTGTATAAAATAACATCTATCATGATTATAATAGGAATGTCAAAATACTCTGCAATTAGCTAAAACTGAATGGATTTTTAATGGTTATTTGTCATTTACAGCTGCTTTACACGCAGCTGTAGTAACCACATATGCTTCTGTATTTCTCTACATACTAAACTGGTCAGTTCAGTGTACCCCCATCATCAAAATTTCATCCTATTTTTATTACTGTAACTCTCCATATACTGCACTTAGTTAAAAATACAAAATTGTCTGCAATTAGTCCATACTGCAGCTGCTTGGCTTTTTAACTGGAACCATGAGAAGAGTACACATTAACCCAACTTTAGCAACCCTTCACTGGCCTCCCATAATTTACAGAATACAGTTGAAAATTCTAGCATTAAAAGGATTAGCTCCAAGATGTATCTCTGACCTGCTAAGGCCACACACTAGACATACTAGACTTGCAACCAAGGATGACCATGCATTTGCTGTCATGCCACCGAAACTGCTCCTCTCTACACCGTTCACTGTCAAATAAAGGAAAAAAAATGTGATGGGAATAGGTTTGGGGTGTCTTCAAATTAAATAATTTAATCAGTAAGACAAAATCAATAGGATGAAATGCTGTTAGAATGTGTCATATCACAGTATAGAATGATATATGGTTCTTCTAACATGGCATTATAACATATCAATTAAAAACATTTGGATCATGGAATAAAAGATCTTCAATTCATCAATTGTCATCTGAATTGTATGAGTTAACTGCAGTTATTTATCTCCTCCCTCTGCTGCAGCTCCCTGCTCTAGGCCTTTTCAACTTTCTGTTTCTCAAACAAGCCTATTCACTGCTGCAGCTATTTACTCATCCCTGTCATTGTCATTATGTCATGGACTAATGAAACAACAGTATCCCAGTCATGCTTTTTTCATGTTCCCCCTTATCCTTAATGTCATTAAATGTCATAATCACTGATCTGATGGCAGACTGCTATTAATAGACACTTGAAGGTCTGTTTGTGACAGAGTTTTACCAGGAGCTACTGTCAGCCAAAATTTTTCATGAAGTCTACATGGAAATGTATTCATGTGCAGTCACTGCACCTGAACTTTCTGGAACTGCAGAAAAACACACAAAATTGTAATTAGATATGTGATGATAACTGTTTTTTTTCTTTTTGTCCCCTTTTCACCTCAGCTAGAAGATGATCCAGCAGACAAAACTGCAGACGATGAAGAGGAGGAGGCATCAGAGGATGAAGATGAAGAAGAGAGGTCATCACCTGGTGACCCTGATGAGGAGGTTTCAACAGCAACAAGAGCCAAGCAGCTGGCTGAGCGCCTGAAGGCCACAGCCCGGAAAGCTCTGCGGGACTTGGGGAGAATCCTTGCCATCAGCCTGCTGGCTTTAGCTGGTAGGATTTGTATAACATACCATTTCCTTCTCAGGTTTCCACACCATTTCGGAAAGAAGAGAGAACATTATCCAGACAGTGGTCTGCTACTGCTGCAGCTCTTGCAATTCTTTCAAGTACTGTTAACTGGTGATATGTTACCTCTAATTTAGTTTGGGTCAAGCCATCCGCCAATCCATAGAATTACCTCCAACTTTTCTAACTAGTGCTCCCACCATAATTTACCAGAGCAAAGCAGTCATCACTGCAGATTCATGACAAATAAGTGATGAAAAGATATCTATTTGTATCAGATTTAAGAGCACACCTGTGCCCTCCAATTCCTTTCTGTGCAGAGGAGTCGATGTACGGGTTCTTTAGGAGATACTCTTGTAAGCCATTGGGCAACTAGAACTGAAGAATATCTTCTCTTCGACACTGAGCAGCAAGTTGGTCCTAAACTGCTTTATGGTCATTGGGTTCTCCTATGGAAACCATACACCCTCTGCAAATTGTTGGGCTTCCTTTCCCCTCCTCCAGACCTCAGTATCTTATACAGTCAGTGCATGAGCGTAGGACACTTCTTGTATATTATCAGTTTGTCAGTCATCTGTAAAGCACCTTGAATTGCATGAACATGTACTGAAGGTGCTATACAAATAAAGCTTGATTTGATTTGATTTGATTTGATTTGATTTTTAAGGCACTCCACTGGGTCCAGGTGCTGAGCTGACTCTGGCAGCCATGGCAACAGTCTTAATTTCCTTCCACCTGGGCTCTTTAGTGTTAAAGTCAGTGGTTGGTCCAAGTCGATTGATTGAGGCTCTGCAGTCCTCTTCTTGTGCTGCATCACTGTAGATGTTACGGAGATGGAGGTCTCCTCTTCCAAGGTGACCGCTGCATTTCTGGCCAAGCAGTTGTTTGGCAAAACCAAAGAGATTTGCTAAGAAGGCAGTTTGTTTCCTGGTTCTCTCTTTAGTTCTGCCAGTCTGTTCCTCTCATTCTCACTTGCCCCCTTGAACTGCCTCTTCAAAAGTTGGAGTTCACCTCTCAGCTTGCATGATCTTCACTGCCCTGTGGATCTTGGTGTGCTGACCCTTGGTACCACCCTTCTCCACTTAACCAAACATCTCAGTAGCAAGGCTGATGATCATGATTGTCATTGTCTGGAGTCTCCTGTCAGCCCCCTTCCCCTTCATGGTTTGACACACTTTCTCATTCAAATGAATGGGAGGGTGTGTCCAAACTTTTCTCTGGTATTGCACATCTGCTGATGCACTTGGACACATCATCAGTGATAGTATCGGGGTAATCGGGTGTTTCCGGTCTGTGAACTTCAGACCCGACCACCGGGAGCAATCAATTCCCAGCCTATGTCCAAAAGGCATTAGTCAGTTCTCACACATTGGTAAATTCTAATTAAGCCTACTGTCTTGGCATTAAGCTATTTTCAGTGAGACATTTCCTGCAGAATACAGCATGTAAATAGAACAGCTTTCGATGTGTTAGAAGACAAGTTGTCCCAGGCTTCCTGTCTTTGTACTAAGTTAAGGCTAAACAGGTCACAAACATACAGTATGAATGTGCTGGATGCACAGGGATGAAATTGGTATCTGTGTTTGCATTTGAATGTGACATACATATTTCTCTCTAATAATCTCTAATAATAATATGGAACACAGTGCCGTTTTATGTCTGTCTTAAACTGTGTTTTAAATTTCTGAAATTATAATAAAACAAAAACTAACTAATAAGGTAGTGTGAATGAAGCTTTATTTGCTTTTATTCATTAAAATCAAATACTAAATTCCTTACACTTTTTTTACAGCAAGTATTTAGCTGTCACGTTGTTTATCTTTATATTAGTGTTATATTGAATGTTTGTCTCTGATATCTCTTTCCTCCCAGGCATCACACAGCCCTCTGCCTTCTCAGCCATCTACTTCCTGCTTTTCATTGGTGTGTCTACATGGTGGGCATGTCACCTTCCCATCAGTCACCTGGGTTTCAATGCACTGTGTGTGATGGTGGGCTTCTTCACTGCTGGTCACATGGTTTGTCTGTACCTATACCAGAGTCTACTGGCCCAGGCCCTGTTCCCCCCCCACAGTCTGTGGGCCAGGTAAGATTGTAGCATACTGTGTACTGACATTAAATTAAAAAATTAATATTATTATAACTACATTACATGTTACAGACATGGCTGAAATTATTGGTACCCTTGTATATTATTAAAATAATGCACCATTCGCCCTGAACAGTGTTGAAATTAAAAGATATTTTATTATCAGTGCATGCCTATGTTTGGTTTGCAGTGGAACAAAACAAAAAAGTTGTGAAAATAACTGAATTCATGCTTATTCTACAAAGACATTCTAAAATAACCTGAACAAAATTATTGGTACCCTTTACAAGTTATTTGTAGTGATTTGTAGTGATACCTTAAGTAGAGTATTGTGTTTTAAATACTATCACAGGTCAATCTTATAGTCAGTCATGCAGCCAGTTTAAAAGGAGAAAATTACTCACTCTGCTGTTTCTTGCCACTGTGTGCATCACATTGAACATGGAAAACAGAAGGAAAACTAGAGAGTGGTCTGAGGGCATTAGAAAAAAAGGTAATGGCCAAGCATGGTCAATGTAAGGTTACAAGACCATCTCCAAAGAGCTTGATGTTTCTGTGACCACTGTTGCCAATATTATTAAGAAGTTTATGGCCCATGGAATTGCAGCCAACATCTCTGGACATAGTTGCAAGACGAAAATTGGTCCAAGATTGAACAGAATGATTGCTCAGGAAGACCCCACTTCTAAGAGGGAGACACAAAAAAGCCAGCCTGGACTTTGCCAAAATGCATGTTTACAAGCCACAGTCCTTCTGGGAGAGCTTGATGGTAAATCGCACCAATGAAGCCTTCAAAGAAAAGAACACCATACCTACGATGAAACATGAAGGAGGCTCTTTGATGTTTTGGGGTTACTTTGCTGCCTCAGGAACTGGGTGCCTTGAATCTGTGCATGACACAATGAAATCAGAAAACTATCAAGGCATTTTGGAGTGAAACATACAGGCCAGTGTCAGAGAACTATGTCTTAGTCGCAGGTCATGGGTCTTCCAACAGTATAATGATCTTTCCACTCCACCCAAGAGTGGATGAAAAGACAACATTGGACTGTTCTGAAGTGGCCTGCTATGAGTCCTGAATCCCATTGAACATCTGTGGAAAGAGCTGAAACTTGCAGTTGGGAGACAGCACCCATCAAACCTGAGAGAACTGGAGCAGTTTGCTCAAGTAGAGTGAGCTGAACTACCAGTGGAGCAGTGTAGAAACCATATTCAGAGTTATAAAAAAGTGCTGGATTGCAGTTATTGCCTCCAAAGGCTGTGCTCAAAAGATTAAGTTAAGGGCACCAACATTTTTGGCCATGCCATTTTCATTTGTTTTATGGTATTAAATAATATGTTAAGTTATAAAACAAAAGCAAAGTTTCAGTTGTATTCAGTGTGAAATAAAGAATGATGGGTATCATGTACTTCTGTCCGTTTAAACTTAATATAGAGAAAATTTGTTTTTTTTAAAAAAGGTGGAAGGGTACCAATATTTTCGGGGGAACCTATATATACATAAAAAAAAAAAAATCTCCCTCTCACCCCCCTCCCATGGGGGGGTGGTGGTGGTGTGTCTTCCTCGAGCTCGGGTCCTCTACCAGAGGCCTGGGAGTTTGAGGGTTCTGCGCAGTATCTTAGCTGTTCCTAGGACTGCGCTCTTCTGGACAGAGACCTCAGATGTTGTACCCGGAATCTGCTGGAACCACTCTCCCAGTTTGTGGGTCATAGCCCCCAGTGCTCCAATTACCACTGGCACCACTGTTGCCTTTACTCCCCACATCTTTTCTAGCTCCTCTTTCAGCCCTTGGTATTTTTCGATCTTCTCGTGTTCCTTCTTCTTGATGTTGCTGTGGGATTGCTACGTCTATCACCACTGCCTTCTTCTGTTGTTTGTCGATCAATACGATGTCCGGTTGGTTAGCCATCACCAGCTTGTCAGTCTGGATCTGGAAGTCCCACAGGATCTTGGCATGGTCATTCTCAATCACCTTAGGAGGTGTCTTCCATCGTGACCTTGGGACCTCCAACCCATACTCAGTGCAGATGTTCCTGTACACTATGCCAGCCAATGGTTATGGCGTACCAGGTACGCTGTTCCTGCCTGTGTTTGACACCCTGCTATTATGTGCTGAACTGTCTCAGGAGCATCTTTGCACAGCCTGCATCTGGGGTCCTGTCTGGTGTGGTAGATCCCCGCCTCTATTGATCTTGTACTGAATGCCTGTTCTTGTGCTGCCATGATTAGTGCTTCTGTGCTGTCCTTCAGTCCAGCCTTTTCCAGCCACTGGTAGGATTTCTTGATATCAGCCACTTCTTCTATCTGTCGGTGGTACATGCCATGTAGGCATGTACCACCGACAGATAGACCGTAGGCATGATGCAGAGGCCTCCTCCTCTGCATCATCGGGTTTCTGCTGCATGAGGTATTCACTTAGCAGTTCATCTTTGGGGGCCATCTTCCTGATGTATTCCTGGATGTTGGTTGTTTCGTCCTGGACAGTGGCTCTGACGCTCACCAGTCTTCGGCCTCCCTCGTTCCACTTAGTGTACAGTCTCAGGGTGCTGGACTTGGGATGAAACCCTCCATGCATTGTTGCATTGTGAGGAGCTTTCTTGTCTTGATATCAGTGGCCTCTATCTCCTCCTTTGGCCAGCTTATTATACCAGCGGGGTATCTGATGACTGGCAGAGCTTACATGTTGATGGCCCATATCTTGTTCTTCCCATTCAGCCGACTTTTCAGGACCTGCCATATTCTGTGTAGGTATTTGGCTGTGGCTGACTTCCTTGCAGCCTCCTCAAGGTTCCCATTTGCCTGTGGGATCCCAAGGTATTTGTAGCTGTCCTGAACATCTGCAATGCTGCCTTCTGGTAGCTCAACCCCCTTGGTCCTGATCATCTTCCCTCTCTTCGATACCATCCGACCACACTTATATATATTGCAATTTTATATGCCAATAAAACAGTTTGCTTTCAAAACAAAAACCCCTGAGTGGTGAAAAGGCTGCTTCTTTAAAGACATTTAGCATATACATATTGTTTCTAAACAAAGAAGTGCTCATTTTAGCTGTGGAGTGGTTCAGTGTCATTTTACCAACAAAGTGAAATTCAAATTTATAGTATTGTTCTATTGTGACAACAGATTTATGTTCTCATCAAAAACAGACAACATATCACATAATTTACATGTGTTTCCTATATATTTTCTTAGTATACAGGGATATATAAAGTACCACAAAGCTTATAGTCTGAAACAGGTACAGATCAGTGCTGAATAGAAAGAAATAGAAAGATCGAACACTAAAAACATTCACTGATCTAAAAGTGTAGGTTCACATCAGAAAGTATTAATGGATGTATCAAATACATAACTTACACACTCTAATCTATATGCATCACATACAAAATATATTCTACAAAGCTGACATGTTAACACTTGTTATTCTAGTTACTTCAAGCTTATTACTCAATATACAGATTGGCTTAAAAACAAATTGAAGAAATTGTCACAACAAGCAGCCAGACCTCCTGCACACTCATTCACTAATCACACAACATCAACAGGTGACTGAACAACCACTCAATTAAAAACGGGATCAATTCCAAATTAATGAATGAGTACAGACAGCTCACTGTAACTTCAACAAGCAAACTACCCACAACACATAATATATATACCTCTGCTGCATTCTTGTTAAGGAGATAAATTCACACAACAGCCACACAGAGAGACATTTAACTATCAGAGATGAAATTAGCGACCAAAGAGACAGAGAGAGAGAAGCTGTATCTTACTCGCGTTATCTGATGTCTTCTTCTTTCTTTCATAAAGATGAAGTATTCATGTCATAACGTCCATTTGTGGCTGTTAGTCATCTTGTTTGTTAGGTAACAGAACTTTGTGGCTGCTAGTTAACCAGTCTGATATCATTAGCAACAATGACAAACAAGCTAACTCTCCTGGTTGTTTCTCTGGATGCTTCTCTCTCCAGCCTCCCCAGTGGCGTCCTGTCGCTGCTGCACCGCACAGTCCAGATCCATTCTCCCATTAGCTTAACAACAGTCCTTAACAGTCCTTCCATGGATGTATAAAGAGTCCTTCAGGCTACTACAACAAGCCAACTATTGCGTTGGCTAATGTAAGGAGCTATCTACTGCTCGTTATCAACTGCTGCTACTCTGCCTTACAGTGAAGAGAATTGAAGATGAAATCTGGAAACTATCATTGGACCAACGCAATGTCAATATTGCATTCTGGTTGTTGATTGGTTAGGGAGGACGTCCTCCCTTGGAGTGTCATTTTACGTGTCTTGGCCAATCATAGATTAGCATGAAAAAAAATGAAGTACATTAAATTGATGTAAGAGATCCCACCCTGAGGAGGACAGCAGGCACCCATCCTCCTCTGCCCCCCACTGCCCCCCACCACCACTTCACACACACTGCTCTTTCTCCTCCCGCCCTGCAGGTGTCGCTGTTGACGTATTTTAACCAGAACTTCAATAATGGATTTTTTCCAAAGAAGAGAGAAACAATATTTTATAAATGATACTGAGATTTGGTAATGGTTTATTTCAACCAAATATTCTTTTTTATATTTTGATCTCCCTCTTGCCTCTCAAAAAATAGAGGAGGAGCAACCTCCTCTGCCTCTATGGACCAGCCTCCACTTTTTATTATTATAATTGGAAACCGGTGTTATGCAAATACTAAATACAGAATGCAAAACTGTGTTTCAAAATTGTTTTTCCTGCCTTTTTTGGTGTAACAGAACAGAGGAAAAAAACAACACCTTCCTTCAAACCCGCCACCCATCCCAAACTCTCAGAAAGAAACTGAATGGAAAATACACACATAAAATAAATAGATAAAATAAATAAAACACACACAAAAAGTAAGTAAAATTAAATAAAATACGGACGGAAGTACAATAATAAGTATGCTCAGGGTGCCAACTTCAAGGACTGGATGTACTGTGAATCAGTTGGGGTCCACAGAGGTAATTTATACATGAGATGATGTGCTGTCATCTTTTGTAAAAAATGGCAATTGAACCTCTTAGGGAATATTTCACCTTTTCTAGTGAGAGAAAGGACATTGAATCATTTAGCCAGGATGTAGTAGAAGGTGGATTTGGGCTTTTCCACTGTAACAGGATACGTCTGCACAAGGTTAGTCATAGATTTGAGATATGAAATGAGAGGCTGTCCAGTGTTTAAGTTGGAGTGCTAAGAGGTGGCTGGCTTTGTCACCATATTCATAGTATGTCCCTTTAGTCCTTCTTAAATGATATTCTGCTTTGCCCAATCCCCAGATTGTTGTTTAACCCTTTTGATATACAGGTCTGGACTGTGGGAGTTGGAGTACTCTCTATCTACCCTGAGAATTGCATCAATCAGCTCGTGCTGTTTTTGATTATTTTTCCTGACCAAATATGTGCTGTATGAGATCATTTCTACCTGTATTACAGCTTCCCATAGCAGAGAGGGCAAAGTTGACTCAGTCCTGTTAATTTCAAGGAAAACACTGATTCTTTTTGAGATAAAGTCACAGGACTCACCATTAGCTAGTAGCCCTGTGTAGACCTTTTATTGTCTCTGAGTATTAGGTGAAAGTGTAAAATGTGTGGGGTGTGGTCGGAAATAATGATAGTGATAGTAATGATAGTGTATTCGGTAGATTTCACAGGAGGGAGAAGAGCCCTGTCTGCAAAAAATGACCAATACGGAAATAAGCTTGGTGGTCCTTGGAAAAATAAGAGAATTCTTTTGTGACTGCATGGAGAAAGCACCGGGGATCTATCCAACCTAACTGACTCATAAGGGCTGACAGTGTCTTCGACATGGCAGAGGGTGTAAGTGTTTTAGAGTGTGAGCTGTCAAGCTAAGAGTTTATCACTCAGTTCAGGTCCCCCCCTAAAATGAGATGATAGGTATCCAGACTTGGAATTCTGGAAAAAAGGGAGGTCATAAAATTTGGGTTGTCCCAGTTCGGGGCATAACCACTAACCAACTGAAGTCTGATATAAAGTGCCACTTACGACTTGATCCTACTGTCATGTTTGCTGATCGTGGCCACTCTAGTGAATGCTTGTGATCCCACCAGGAGCACTGCAGCGTGTTTCAGAAGCGTCCCAGAAACGGTCCTCAGCTCTGCTCCAGTCTGCTAAACATCCATGCCCAGTCCTTTTTTGACGGAGGCTGCGTCAAGCTGCACAGAGCAGATCGAGCTGAGTAGGAAGTCAGATACAGGAAGAGCATAGAGCATCTGGTCAATTTTCTAAATAAAACACCTCATGCATACTCCCGATTGTATATCCACAATAAACACAGTTAACTACACAGCCTACAAGCACAAAAATCAAGGAAAATGACCAAACCAAGAGTAGAACTGATGTGAACAACCCCGTAGCACCCAAAGGATAATAATATTGGATTGAAGAAAACATGAAAAACTTCCCAGTGGATAGTAAAAAAATCCAACAAATTCCCCCAAAAACATAAACATAAATTTTGACAATGATTTAACAGAACAAGACAAGTTTCAGGATAGCTTACACACAATAGATTTACCATGCAGTGTATTTCGCCTCCTGGCGGTCCAGATTATAAACTGTATGAACACTTGTAACAATTAACTAGAAACACATTGTAATAGGAATTGAAAAGCAGGCAGGTTAGAGTAGGCCAACCGAACATGGAGAATGTATTACATAAGGGGAGAAGAAAGGATAGAAATAAATAAATAATAAAATAAAGTAAAAGGCACAAACTAGCATGTTTATCTGTATAACGCCCACCCATGTACACACACAAATTGCTGTTAATCTGAGACGGCATAGGCTATTGGACAAAAAGCCACTACAGCCACTTATCTTAAATCCCTTCTCCAGAAAACAGCAACATTTTAATCATTCCTGCTTCTAATTTCTGTTACAAAAATGCTTATGAGAAACATTCTGGAGTTCAACTCCATAAAGTTATCTTGGAAGTGGGGACAGTATAAAAGGAAGGGGATATGTTTGTACTCCTCCAGCTAAAATGCACATAATGAAAAAAAAAGTTGCATTAAAAAAAAGTCCAACATAGAGAGCATGAATTTCAATAGCCCACATATCCAGATGTGTAAGTCATATTCTCACATATAGAGGCAATTTCTAATGAACTAAGAAAGCCCAGTACAAAAATCAGTAAAAACAAAACACAGAGACACACAGGTGGGCTAAACATTTTGAATGTTTAAATTATTAATGCCTCAGACCAGGGACCACAATAATAGCCCAAAATGAAAGTAAAATGATAACACAAGTGCAATAAACCAATATCATGTGTGACATGTAGTCCAGACAGCGCATGACTTGACCTAACTTACTGTTCACATTCAACTAAAAACATAATAGTCGTGTCTTAGCAAGTACAGCAAAGACCATCGTGGACCAAACTCCACTACTTCTTGCTCCAGGCCTATAATATTGTCTGAGTGAGTTGATAGGGCCATGTCCATCTCCAAAATAGTAAAGGTGAGTCAGGCCACAGTGGTAGTAATGGATTCAAGGAACAAGTGAATTGGGGCAAGGGCAGCGTTCAGAGAGGTGGTGAGCTATGCAGTCATGCCTTTTCTGGATTTTTCCAGCACACTAATGAGTGTTTCCAGTGTTAGAGTAGAAGGCCTGGATGCCATCTTTTTAGCTTCACCTGACTTCCCTGAGTCTGTTGTGCCTGACTTCGTCCACTCACTCGAGTTGATTTACTTATTCCAGTGTAGTTTCAATGTGAAAAAAAAAACTGTTGCACTGAAGATATACTTAAAAGGAAAACATAATTGACAAAAGTTGCCATGGCTAAGAGTAAGTGGACAAAGGATGTCTGCACCAGCTATAGTTTTGGGTTAAAGGGATGGAGACCAGGGGAGTTAACCCTTGTCTTGGCACGAAATCTAAGGTAACACTTCTATTAACAGAGGTTCCTATAGTCAAACTTGGACATATCTTGTATGTCATACCAGATATAAATTCCAAAAAACATCATTATATATGCTATTAAATGACATAAACATGACATGTCTACCACAATGAAAATACAAGTTGTCTGGACAGTAATTATTACTGCTATCAGATATATCACTTAAACACAAAACCATAGTAAAATTAGCATGCAAAAAACATTCCAGTACATGAAATTCTGCTATTCATATCAGAAAAACGTTTTCTGACATTTTGGAGGAAAATAGTTTTGGGGTCTTTGTTACTCGGTTTTATGGCAGAGGCATGAACCAAGGAATGTTTTGAAGCAAAGAGGTTTGTATGTATTATCAGGTGTTCTCCCTCATACACCAACGTTCTGTGGGTCTATATGGGGAGAGTGGCAGAGGTGAAGAGGTTAGATAGTTGGTTTATGGGGGGCAGCAAATTTCTGCTCTTTCTGGTCTTGACATGTGTCATAAGTAGTGGAGCAGGTGGACCCAAATGCAGAGACTGACTAATTTTTGGAACATTTGGCAAGATACAAGGGCAGGCTGGGAGCTGATAGGCTGACAGGGAGCAGGGCAGGGCTGATGGGACTGATACAGGGCATGTGTGAAGGTAACAGTAGGCTGGAGAAAAACACTGAGAGCAGGGCAGAGCTAACAAGCTTGATACAGGGCGGGTGTGGAGGGGGAAATGGGCTGGAGAGGAGTGCAGGAACATAGGAGGGAAACACAGATACAACCAAGCATACATTAACACATCCAAGAATACACATAAATATAAACTCAAATACACAACCCATAAGCTAACTAATAATGCCCCCCCCCTCCCTCTTTATTTCTACATCTCTGTTCCTGACCAGGCTCTTTGGTCTGAAGGATATCATCATACCAGGAAACTGCTCCTCGCCCTATGACCTCAACCTTAATGCTGGTCATGAATGGCCAGTTTATGTCAACCCAGGAATACTGTTCTTCCTCTACATCACCATAACAACTGTTCTCAAGACAGGATGTCATGGAACATCTAACCAGGTATCTGCTACCCCTATCTCTACTTTATTGTCTTTATTGGTATTGACTGAAATGTGAAGATTCTTTATCTTGCTTACTTGTGCTTTGATCTGAATTTCAAAATGTTGCCAGTTTTCAACAATTTCACTGGGAATGTTCATATATGGCTTCTTGTGTTTAGGCAACATTCTACATTTGAGAACTTTGTAAATATAAAAGAGTTTTGTAGAAAAACATTTCCTAACTTGTCAAAGTGATGTAAGTAAAGTTACGGTCTTGGCCCTAATATTGAAAAATTTCAAGCAAAACTCTCCTGGTAATGAATGTTGTTGTTGTTTTGTTTTTACACCTTTTTGCACTTCCAACACTACCTGCACTGGACTGCCCAGGCAGATACACTGAGCTGCCAAACCAAAATTTCTGCTGACTGTTGTCGCTATTTCGGTATACACACTGATGCAGGATCTGCATCTGATCATGTGTTGTGAAATAGTAAACGCCAACTTTAGTAGGAATGATTATCATAAATGTCAGGTGTAATTGGACATCATGCCACAATTTTCCATTCTTTCCAGGTGACAGTTCATTTGTTTGAACTTCCACCTGTCTCTTACTTCAGGCTATCCAAGTGTGAGTGAATAATTAATGATGGGAGTCAATGAATGGGAGCCTGCAAATCTGCTGAGCTCACTGTTCTCTTTAGCACTATAAACCACAGCTGGTCACTGTTGGAGCAAAGAGGCATTTGAGGATTTAAAATGGAACAAAACTTTTACATAATGATGGATGTAGCTTCTTCTTGTTTTTAAGCTGTCAATTTGGATGTTATTTTCTCAGGTGTTTTGTGTATTTGTGTTGAACAGGTTGAGGAGGAGCAGCAGAAAAGGGAGGAATCAAAGGAGGAGATGGTGGAGTTAAGACCATGGAATCAACAGAATGACGATGACACACAGGTAAATACTCATGACTATGTCAACAACTCATTAAAGTTCAATCTATAGAGATTTTCACAGTCCAGTGCCCAAGGCTGATATATTATGCCGACGTTCAACATTCACAAACACTCCTACTCCTATCATTATTATTCTTCCCTGTACTTCTGAATGCCTATTCTGTCATCATACATCAATGTAGAAATACCTTTCATGTATGTAGTTCAGTCAAACTGAAATCAAATTGAATTTTTCCTGCAGTCACCCTGAAACTTTCTACACTTTCTCTTTCGTTGCTCTGTTTTCTCCTCTCCACACTGCTGTTTAATAATACACTGGTCTTAACTCAGCACATCATTTGAGACTTTTTGAGACACATGGATTCTCTTAAAAAAATGTGGCCTTCTTTAAGGTAATAAGTTGATAACTTTAAGAAACCATAATGAGTATAATTAAATTGGCTCATATTAATAATATCAAGTGGACCAAATTGATGTGACAAAGTATCATTCTTTAATAAAACTATATTCTCATGTCCACTATATATGTACAATTTAATGTCTGTATGTTAATGTGTTTGTGTGTATGTTTACTCTTCATGTTCCAGCTCATACTCCTGTCTATGGGAACAGAAAGCAGTAGAGGAGGACCTGTGGCTGGAGAGAGTCAGCCAGACCTGGGTATGATATGCTCAGTTTTTCTCAAAATTGTTTATGTAACAAAAACAGTAATGATGAGTATGCATCATTATTGTAGAAAAAATCTGAAAAGAAAAGACAAAGATTAAAACAATTGAAAACATATTCAGCATTCGGGTGATTACAAATACTTTATTCAAGGAGTTTTGGCTTTATTTAACAGAGTAGAGTGACAGGTGTAGAGAGAGGCGTATGACGTGCAACAAAGGTCCGTGGCCAGAATTGAACCATATATGCTGCAACTATGTGGCATGCATCTTAACCAGTAGGCAACAAGGCCTCAACTATTACAGATAAATTTGGCAGTTTGGGGGAAGGTCAGAGTGACTGTGATCATTAGAAGTGATCAATTCACTCAAAATCACCACTTACTTATCTTATTATATCAAAATAACTAATTGTTCGCTCTCAAACTCCCCCTGATAGTTAGATAAAAGTGTAATTGTAGTGTGCAGTGTAATTTCTTCACATATGCATATTAACTGATATTGAAAGTGTGACATTTTTGACAGGATTCCTGACAGTGCACTCTTGCACTATGGCATAAGGTCAACATGTGAACAGAACTTTGCAGTACATTATATATTATTAAATGGGTGTGGCATTGATTAATGCTGTGTTCTTGTTTCTATGAAGATAATCTTCTAAAACTCACTCTGTACTGAGTGTTGTGTCAGAGAGATTGTTATTTGGGGTGCTTTAACTGTGCACTCTCTCTCATGCCTCCTGGAGCATGGAGAGCTGTTTTCTCTCCTACTCTGAAAGCTTGCACTGTTTGTCCTGGCGCGGATGCAGCTAAAGCCGCACGAACCAATATTGGAGGTTTCTCATGTACAGCAGCCCCAGGCACACCACCGGATGAGCTGCTGTCATCATCCCAAAGAATGACGTGACACTCCCCGCTGGCACTGAGGCTGTGGACCTCACGCGCCAGGTCAGCTACAGCAACATCTCCACACACTCCTATGACAGTTGTGCAATCATGGCGTGGGGGTCCAGGTGTAGACCGAGGTAGAGCATCTGCTGGCTTGGCTGTAGGGTGCTCTAGTGTGCAATAAATTTGGACTGAGCTGCAGTCAATGAGTGGGACTGCTGTAAACTCCCCTTGAGATGGAATGGAAAACTGTTTGTGCCAATTCATTTTGAAAGAGCAGTGCCAAATGGGGAAATTCCAACACTCAACTCCAATGCCAACACATTAGTGTTGGGAAACTCCAACACCAGTGGTGTAACTTCATCACTCAGCTACTCAGTCAGTCAGTCAGTCAGTCTCGGACATCCACGGTTATAGCGCTGGCCCCACTGTTGTGGTCCAGCCAAAAAAAGTGAAGAGAAAAACATGTAGAGCAGAGAGATCTGTAGCTGTTCATGACGTTTTGTGAACAAATGAAAAAGATTTACACATATAATTTCCAGTGTATGAGTGCATAAAGAAGATTTGCACAATGGTTGGCAGTTACAAAGAAGTTTTGCAGTTGCACAGGTTTGCAGTTACACATCTATCTGTTTGTGGGTGAAAAAATTTCACACAGAACTCAATTGTCCGTGTGAATCCCAAGTTTACAGCTTTGATCAAATCTATGAGTACAAATCAAACCTATGGATACAAGTACTTTTGTCCCACATTGCAGCTAAATGTTAGCAACCCAGATCACTTCGCAAGCATACACTCACTCACTGAGTGAGTGATTCAAGTCATTCGTTCACAGGAGGAACAGGGTGTGTTTAAGACAGCAAATACACAGCTGATTCATTTTGAATTCAAAAACTTCCAGTGAACCCAGTTTTTAAAAAATTCATAGAAATTGTATTCATGTTGTATGAACATTTTTGCTTCCTTGGGACAGAAATCAAGCTGCGTGTATACTGGTTAATAGTGCCTTGATCTGCATGCAGGTAGTGTGAATATTTGTGCTTTCAATTTATTATTTACATAGGATGCTGTGTGCTAATAAGGCCAACCCATGTTACCTTACCCATCTCAATGCAGTTACCCTCATCACTTGCAGTATAAAGGTTTAATGCATTGGTGTCGTCAACATCGGGCTTCTGGGCTTTAGACAGGAATGTTTTTTGACTAGCCTTGAATCTTTCTAACAGAGGAAAAAATCTATAATCATGAGGAAATATAATTAATTTGATTCCCAACTACCCCGAACCCTCGCTGCCATAGGCATAATGATGAATGAAAATATTAAATGTTATAAAACATGATATAGTGGTTGATTTTCTCAATTCAATGTAATTCACAAGCAAAGAATACATTTTTTTCAACCCCTCCCTGCCCCTGTGTTGTGAGACTTGATTGCGCCCAACCCATCCTCCCGCAGCAGCAGTAACTACCAGTGCAAGCAATAGAAAACCTAGATACAAAATGAAAAGAGGAGCGACAAAAGACCAACCAACAATTTTAAGTTGTTGATTGGTTAACAACAAAAAGAGAAAAATCTCCTCCCAACAGGACGTTTGCTACTGCTAACCCAAAGTTACACCTGGTTGCTGCTGCCTGTGTGTGGATCTGTGGATGTAGGAGAGACTGAGGAAGTTGGCAGGTGCTGTGTGTGTACTAATACCCTCACCTGCACCATGATATGGACTCACGGTGTGCATGCTGCTCCTGCTTCATACTGTGTGTCAGCTATCAGGCTCAGCATGATCTGATATTGAAATGAAAAGCAAGAGGTTCTGCGACACACACGCGCTGCTCACGCATCCAGTATGTTCCAGGCGTAACGCCTGGCAGCAGAACCTCTTGCTTTTCGTTTCGGCGCCCATGTTAACAGGTTAGAGCAGCCACACAGCCCACATGAGACGTGTGACTGCTGCGTCGCATCATCTAGACGTGCACGGTTCTCAGCAGAAATAAACAGGAAAAATGATCTGTTGACGGTCATATGACATCATACCAGCAATATTACACCTTTCACTAGTTTCAATGTCTATATCTGTAGAATATGTATTAGACATAAAGTGTCACCACTGCGGGTCAGCCTTCACGCCCGGGCAGGGAGCCTCTCTAGCGGGGAACTCCAATACAGAGAGTTGTGACACTCGCTTCAGCAATATAATCAATTTTTTAAAAAGTCATTTTTTAGGAGTGTGTGTGACTGACAGTAGCCCCAATCAAACCACACCATGCCCATCACAAAGAAAGCCGTTTTCACCTCACATATTTTTTACTTATTTTTAACAATTGAGTACATGCTTCGAAATCATTTTCACGCAGGTTCACGCAGGCTGTGTGTCCCAGGTGTTAGCCCCAGACCTAGTCAACTCCTAGAAGCGCCCCTGGTTTAATGCATGATTGACACTGAACTATTTGCACAAACCTGAATGCATGTCTTTTGCACATCTGCTATGTACATTTAACTTTTTACACACAGTGTATAGAACTGTCATGTTCCTGTACATAACTACATAAATTACTGTATCCTGTGCATACATACTGTTACATTCCATACCACACAGACAGATACCTGACAAGGGTTTCATGCTTATATTTACATGTTTATATAATCGTATGCCTTACTGTTTTGTTTTGGGGTTTTTTTGTTCTTTACCTCATCAATGTTAAACTGTTCTTTTATCCCTAAACATGTACTGTGACAGGGTAATCATAACAGTCTGGCATTAAAACAAGAAATTGTATCAACACTCAAGAATATCTTTTTTACATAGACCTTACATATACTCTAAATTTCCTTCTGCCTTTAATCCATCCTAACTATTTAGAAGAAATGGGCAGCCACAGTCCGGCACCCAGGAACCTATTCTAGTTTTAATGCCAGTTCCATGGTGAAGGGTATGGCAGGCAAGTTAACAAGATCGTATTCACAACAGCTTTAAGTAACACAGTAAAACATTCTAAAAGTGTCACTGTTGCCGTGTCTGAAAACCCCCGTACTACAGTCTTTTCAGTACAGAGGTTCAGTAGTCTTAGCTTTTGATGGTTGAGTAGGCATTTTTTGGGGTTAGGGGATTAGGGTTAGAGTTAGTTTCTCTGCAAAGTGATTCCAGTTGTTGACATTTAGCTGCAATGACTCAACAACATTGGTCTTGGACTGCAATCCTGATATTTGACAACATTAGCTATATTGATATTATATGCATAAGCTAACTATTACGTTACTGTGTGCAGTGCCACAGTGTGTGGTTTAGGGAAGGCTTTTTTAGAGTGAAGGTTAGCCGTTATCTCTGGCATTAGCCATTAGCTCCGCTAGCACCGGGGATCATGAGGTATATACACCATTCAGACATGTTTCAGCTCACCGAGTGGGACTACGAAGTTGGAGCAATGGCCAAGCACTGAATGACTGGGTGAACTTTTTTTTTTTAATGAACTGCTTCTAGTGATTCAGTACATGGAAAAGAACTGCTTTGCACATCACTAGCGATCTACCCCTTGACAGACTGCAAGGAAAAACTGCTAGAAACGCTTGTCCCCCTGGCTCCATGATTGGATAGTGAAATTATATTCCTGATTGGATAGTCAAATGATATGTTAATTTGAGCATCCCTATTGGCTATTGCTGCATCTCCCACATTCCTCCATTTTGTTGGTTGCAGGGCTGCTGCTTCCATGTCGCTGCTTCCATGTCACTGCCCACCTTTTTTCTTTTGTTGGCCTTCACATCATCAAACAACATTTACATTAGCCAGCTGGGCTTCTGGTTGGTTGTTCTGGAGACTGACCTGCTTTGTTATCTCCTCTGCCTGGTGCACCTGTTCGATGACTTGAACCACCGTTAAGTTTGCCATAAGCTGGAACCACTGGGAGAGCTCTTTGTCCTTTATGCCCACAAAGGGATCTCTTATATGCTCATCTCTTTTTTCCCTGAACTCAAAGTGTTCAGCAAGCACATACAATGTCTTGATGTACATCTCCACCAGCTCACCTGTATCTCCACTTCCAGGCACTGCACCTGTAGTGACCAGCAGCAGCAGTCTGTCTTTTTCTTCTATATTAGCTTTTTTTGGCTGGTTTTTGTCTTAATACAAATAGTTTAATGGACAACAATGCTTAATCATTAATATGGTTAACACTAACTGTGGATTACGATTCGTCTTGGTCTTTCTGATGGCTTTGCAAAATCGGATAGGCCATATGACTGAGTTGGGCATGAGTGTGGCAAACAAGAAATGCATTGCAAACAATCAGCGCATTGCATATAGTTGAGAGTTTTTCCTGCAATGTCAATATGCAAGACTTAACCCACTATACCAACTTGATGATTTTCCCGATGAAATTCACAGACATTATGTGGGACATTCTGAAATCAGTAGAATGAAGGCCTCATGGAAAAGAAGGAAGCTCATCTATTATACTGACGAACTGTAAGCAAATGTTAAATTCCTGTCGGAGTACAGGAATGCATTCTTGTTATCACTGCAACATGGCTGAAAGAACACAATTTGGATGTGGACCTGAAGATTAAGGGGTTTTGAATTCTGGTGCGCCTGGACCATGATGCACAACAGACTGGTAAAGTGCTGGGTGGAGGGGTGTGCTTATACATAAACAAGTGGTGGTGTAAGATTGCTGTGGTCAGAGAGACTATCTGCAATCAGGACATTAAACTGCTTTCTGTTTTACTCAGACCTTTTTTATTTACCTTGTGAGTTCTCACAGCTATTTGTATCTGTTGTTTAAACACCCTAATGCTAATGCAGATACAGCAGCAGAGATTATAGTGGAGTTGGCACAGTGCCTGCAGTCTATTGCCCCAGATGCACCTAATCTGATCATGGGTGTCTTCAATCATTATACATTAAAAAAGACTCTATGTAACTTTCATCAATATGTCTCTTGCCTGACAAGGTACGACAGGGTCCTTGACTTATGCTATGGCTCTATTAAAGGAGCTTACAAGTGTATTTCTAAAGCACCTCTTGGTACCTCTGATCATAATATTGTTGTCCTTTCTCCAACTTACAGAATGGCTCTCAAGAGGGGAATAACTGAGGAAAGGAAGTTTTCCTTTTGGAATGAGGATTCCACTATGATCCTCCAGGGTTGTTTTGATTGTACTGATTGGGACATTTATAAGGATGCCTGCAGTAACCTAGATGAATTGACTGAGACTGTTACTGCTTATATAACCTTCTGTGAAGAAAATGTTATCCCTCATAAATTGTGTACAGTGTTCCCTAACAACAAGCCCTGGATAACTAGATCTGTCAAAAATGTTTTGAATCAAAAAAAGATCTCCCAATGAGCAGAGGCAGCTAAAATGTGAAAAAGGAAATAAAGAAAGCTAAGCTGAAATGTAAAGACAAAGTAGAGAAGGAACTTGGCAAGAGTAACTCCCATTTTGCAATGGTGGGGATGGAGAAGAAAGGGAGGAAAGCTTTTGTCTGACAAACCTGATGGAGTGCTGGCCAATGAACTGAATCATTTTTACTTATGTTTTCATAACCATAATTTTGAAAATGAACATCTAGCTTTTAGGGATGATACTAGAATCCCTGATAGCAGTATTATCGTTGATGAGAAAAAAGTGCTGAAATCTGTCATACACACTAAGGAGTGGAAAAGTCCGGCCCCAATGGCATTGGTGGCAGGCCACTAAAAAACTGTGCCAGGCACTTATGTGGCATTCTTTCTTTTATATTCCAGTGTTCTTCAGAGAAAAGCAGTAGACTGGTTTAATCCTTAACAATATGTTGTATTTTAAAAGGGTGTTATAGTATCCAATGTGTCAAATCTTCATCTGAAAAGTAACTAAAGCTGTCAAATAAAAGTAGTGGAGTAGAAAGTACAATATTTCCTTCTGAAATGTAATAGAGTGGAAGTATAAAGTAGCATCAAATGGAAATACTCAAGTAAAGCACAAGTACCTCAAAATTGTACTATAAGTACAGTACTTAAGTAAATGTACTTAGTTACTTTCCACCACTGAATTGGAGTGATGATGTCATTGTAAAGGCGCAATTGCGAATGTCAGATCATCTGGTTAAATTTTGTGCAACCAGCAGCAGACTGTTGCAAAGTAACTACAGAAACCTCAGTGCTTATGTGCACATTAAACTTGTCAGCGAATCAACAGTGTTGGATACTGACACAGTGAAAAGAGTTTACACAATTTTATGAAAAATTGTAGATCAATTAAAACTTCTTTCTCTGCTAATAACTTCTGTTCAAACCATTCCTCCTGGGCTCTCTCTCCAAACCACCAGGTAACCAGGGCAACGACTACGCATGTCATTGTTTGAAGACTCTAGCCAAAGTGATAAGGGATAGGAATGATGGCCAAAACTATAAAAAAAAATAAGAGCCAAGCTAAAATAAACTGGAATTATCATTTAAAGACAATTTTATCGAGACAAAAGGACTTCTGACGATATATAGAACATATCATATCTTGATGATGTCCCTCAGTAGCCTCCCTCAGTCCCTCTCATTATTCTATGTAATGTTCTGTATACTAAGATGGTTGTTATTTTTGGCAGGTGTTAGTGACACTCCCAGTGGCCAACAGAGTGAAAGTCCGTTTTTCCTGCTGGGAAAGGTCGTCATGCAACAGAGCTATGTCTGTGCTCTTATAGCAATGATGGTAACTATTAGAATAAACCATGATTTATACTGTAGATTTATAAAATGACACAAAATGACCTACAGTAACAGCATATCAAAACAGCAAGCATATTATTCATCTTATAGAGTGGGATTGTTCCTGTTCTTATGTGCTGTTTCCTTGTTTCTCAGGTCTGGAGCATCACATACCACAGCTGGCTGACCTTTGTGCTGCTACTGTGGGCTTGTCTCATTTGGATCCTGCGTGCCAGGTACTGTTTACACCTGTAGCTGTGACAGAGCAAATCAGAAATCTGATAAACAACCTGATTATCTTTAAATGTGAGTTTTGATAGAGAAAAGTTTTGATAGATGCTCCGTGAATATATGAATTAATTACTACAGACATATGGAGTTACTTTTGTCTGCAATCAAACAGAATAGGTTTGCAATCAAAAAATAGATTTGAGAGCAAAACTATTGACATTGCTATCAAAAAATGTTTTATTGCAAGTAAAATAAATTTGTGATTGAAATGCGAATCCAAAAGTTTCGTTTGCAAATCCAAAAGTTTCGTTTGCAAATCCAAAAGTTTTGCTTGCTGTTGAGCTGAATTTCATGGGCGGAACCTACGCTGAAAGATATAAGTCACATCTCTATTGGCCAGTCTTGAACGGAGTGACAGCTTGGCAACATCCACAGTAAGTAAGTCAATGGAGAAGACAGAGTTATGTTTGTACTGATGCATGTGGATGGCTTTTGTTTAGCAATCTGTGATGTTGTAATGGGTTAAAAATACATATTGTTTTGTCAGCCTGTAGCTGTTAGCTTAGCTCAATTAGCTAGTCACTTGCCCATAACCCATTAAAAACGTACCTGTGCATTGCTTTTCTGTCTCCGCTCCCACTCTGTCTTCTCCATGGACTTCAAAACTCCCTCTCTTATTTACTAACATGGATGTTACCAAGCTGTCACTCCTTTCGAGACTGGCCAATAGAGTCTTACATCTTTCAGTGTAGGTCCCACCCATGAAATTCAGCTCAACAGCAAATAAAACTTTTGGACTCATGAACAAAACTTTTGGATTTGCAAACAAAACTTTTGGATTCACAAACAAAATGTTTGGGTTTGCAAAAAAAACTTTTGGATTTGCAAAGAAAAGTTTTTGATTTGCATTTGAATTACAAATTTATTTTAATAAAAGCAAAAAGTGTTGTTAATTTTACTCTCAAATTTAGTTTTTGATCGCAAGCCTATTGATTGATTGCATGATAAAGACGCAAAAGTAACTCAAAAGTAATAAAAGTAACAGATGCTGTGTTATGTCAGTGTCTCGCCTCTATTGTATGGAACTGAATGAACTAAACAAATACACATTTTAAGTTAAAAAGACGTTAACTAGATTTCACAGGCTTGACTGACTGAACCCACACTGATGTGTTGTTTCAAGATTTAGACCTGTGTTCACTTAGCTGTCTCTCTTTGCAGACGGCATGCAGCCACACTGTGCTCACCATTCATCCTGTTGTACGGCCTGGCTCTGTGTTGTCTGCAGTACGTCTGGGCCATGGAGCTTGAGCCTGAACTTCCCACCACTGTGGGAACCATGAGCCTCAGACAGCTAGGACTAGACAGAGCCCAGTACCCCTGCCTAAGACTGGGAGCTATGGTAAGATGAGATGATAGATACTAGGTGACTTTATGATGATGAATTTAAACTTATGACCCATTATGATATTCTGTATCATACTTATCGGTAAATATAACAATTCCTCACTGATTCCTGGCTGTTGGAAGCTCGAGCTTGTCCATGACGTTTATATAGTAGGGTTCATCTCTCTACAGTATCACAGTCATATTCCGTCCAGCAGGTTTTATATTGTTGCAGCTCATTTAAATGCAGTTACAGTAATGCAAAGTTTTGTTTCCCCTGGTAATTTTTAGAAGGTTTAATAAATAGACCCTCAGATGTTCTACTGATTTTAACAGCAGAGTAAAAGGATGGGTCATTTTGCTGGTTAGAGATGTTTTCCTCAGCTTTTCAGAAACCAAATGGATTGAGTTCTTGATCTCCCTGTTTTTCTGTGTCTCTCTCTCCAGCTTCTGTTCACTTTAACCTTCTGGCTGTTGGTACGTCAGTCAGTGAAGGAAAACTTTAGCAGGAAAAGGAAAATGACCATACAACTACAGGAAGTCACAACAGGAGGTCAGTTTATAGCTACACACGCACACACACACACACACACACGCACACACACACACACACACACACACACACACACACACACACACAAACACACACATACACACACTGTTTCAACCCTATTTTTTTTTAATTTGGGTGAACTGATTCTTTAAGATTTCTTCCAGAAGTATAATGAGTATAAATTAAAGGTCCAGTGTGTAGTCTTTAGTAACATCTAAAAGAACAGACTTGGTAAAAATTGAATAGATTATTTATAAGTATATCTTAATTAGTGTCTAATCAGCTGAAAATAATAATTGTTGTGTTTTTGTTACCTTAGAAATAAGCCCTTTATATCTACATGGGGGCGGGTCCCCCTCCACGGTGGCCGCCATATTGCATTGCCATGTTTCTACAGCGGACAAACCTAACACTGGCTCCAGTGAGGGCCTTACGCGTTTTAGATACAGTGGGCGACTACCGGAAATGCACCGGTTTTAAAACGAAGAAGAAGAACGGACCAAACATTTTGTATTGTGAGAAGTTTTTGAAACCAAAATCTGATAAATGGAGGATCATACTTATTTAGAAAATCACAGGAGCGTGAATTGTCGTCGTCAAAGAAACGAAAACAGGAAGAAGCTAAACTAAATCGGGACAAGCAACGGCATAAAACAAGGATAAACTCAGATGGAAATCCCTGATGAGAGAAATGTTTGCAGACTGACGCCGAATTTTCCTGTTTACTGCTGGACAGGTAAGAGTGTAATGTGTATTTATTTTGCCCAGCTGGTAATGGTTCAAAACCTAGATGATGTACAATGTTTATTAGCAGTACATTAGTTTCCCTGAAAAGAAACGTCGCCACGTAATGTTAAATATTAGCACACTTTAGCCTCAGTTTGTGCCTCTCACAGAGCTGGTGGTCTGATAAGAGACAACAGGGAGGCAACATCGTGCTGATAACCCAACGATTTATTCATTTTCTGTGGCAGTGAGACAACACATTGATTGATAACTAAGATATTTAGCGCTGGTGATGTGCTAAAGACATTAAGTCAGAGTAATGAGTTAGTGTGAAAGATAAACTGAGGAGAAGTCTTCTCATCACCGAGTTAATACATCCTGTGAATTTAAATTTATATTTTTCACAGTGCTCCATGATTTCAGTGTTTGCTCCTAATTTGTCATTTAGGAGCACATGTACACATTGGGGGGCAAAGTTAGCTTATAGTCCAACACAAGTGATGTTTTCCCTGTTTCAATGTTGAAAAACATGTAATTGCTACCAGAGTTTTATTTTACATTTATCAGTCAGAAGTGGAATTTTTCTGTTATTTATTTTGGTATGTTTATCCAGGCCAGCCAAGGCTCCCAGCATCTTAGGACGTAACATAGTGTATTACAAGGGTTTGTGACTGTGTCATGTAGTACTTATTTTCTTGATGTTGCTGTTGTTTCTCCAGCTATGAGAGAGGTCACTGAATAGCTACTTGTCTCTGACTGAAAGTGTGTTAATCAATTAAATAATCTGATCTAGTCTGTTGTTGGGATGAAAATCTGCATGGAATAAGTTTGAACAGTTTCTGGTGAGCACATTAGATAAATGGATAGATAGATAGATAGATAGATAGATAGATAGATAGATAGATAGATAGATAGATAGATAGATAGATAGATAGATAGATAAAAGTAAGTTAATTCATTTGTGCTTTTTTATTTTTCTCAGGCACTATGGGTTGGCATTATTCACCATTTCACCATGTGACATTCACACCCGCCATATTCAGAAGTATTGCAGACCAAGTCAGGAGAGGTCTAGGTAAGTGATACACATTTGTTTGCCTATGTAGCATATTAACTTACCCTGTAAGTCCTACTCTTGGTTAAATAACACTATTTTCACATGTACAACTGTATAAAATGTATGAAATAGTAAATTATCTCTATGTGTAATGGTACTGTCTTACACAGAAACAGTTTTCCATGCAGCTGCTGCTCTACACACAGCTCCTAGAGCAGATGAGGAACAGCAGTGCCAGTGAATCATGGGTGTTGTTCCTGCCATGAGAGCATCTTGAGCCAGAGCAGTAAATTGAATACCTTTGGTGTGGTTTTGGTCTGACCCTTGTCAGCTACTGCTTTTATTGTTCAAATAGACTAATGATTTGATAGATTATTCTGTCTTTATCTCTCTCTGAAGAACACAGAATAAGCTGTCAACATGTTTGTCTGAACAGTAAAAGCTGCATGTTTATGTTATGCTTTGATTGTCCAGATTGAAAAGGATGTCCAAAAATGTTTCTGTTAAATAAAAGATATTTTTATTACAAATGTCATTATTCTTAGTGTTGTTTTTTATATTTTTGTTTTGTGGTTCAAACTAGTGAATTACAGTTAACATAACCTGAAGTGGCAATGAAAATTAATCCATAACATGTACTACAGTGCCCTGTTCTGAGGATCAGTGGTATTCCAACTTCACTACTGTTTTATGTTGCTTTCTAAATATAAATAATGACAATATAAATTAATGGTGGAAGTGGTAATGACAATATACTGACTGCAGGGAAATACTGTCATTGTATAAGTATATATTATGTTTATCATTGCAATTATCACAGCACATCTGATGAATATCTTTTATTTGGCAAACTTGCACATTTAAGTTGAACAAATATGAATATATATAAACAAAAAGTTTAATAATTATTCAGAAAACATATAAATATAGAAAATGTATAGAACAAGTATAAAATAAATAAAATATCAGAAATGTAACAAATAAATATGAGATGATTTGATGCCTTGATGATGAACAGGCAGGTGTGTGAGTACCTGAGATACTGTGTGGACGTTCTAGAGGACCTGGAGGGAAACTCAGAGGCCAGGTGTGAAACCAGTGTGATGTCTTTGGAGGACCAGGGAACTTGTCCCTGATCCTCCAAACACAGCAACTGGGGATGACAAGTTGGTTTCCCTGGCCTAAAGAGCCATGCTGTCAATAGATGAAATGTCTATAGGCAGCATAACGGTACTCCTGGTTGTCATCCCCAGGCTTCCTGGTTTGGCCAAATACCATAATGTCCTCCCAGTACCACCTGTGAATGCATAAAAAGCATTTTCAAGACAGTACTGGGAGAAGTGCGGTATTATTATTACACAATCTGCAGGGTACTGGCCACAGCATTTCCTCTCCTGGTTCGTAGGCATGTCTGTACAGTTACTACAAGTACACTATGGTACCCCTGGCACTCCAGTAAACGGTGGGACACCATGCCTGCACTGATGCATCATCAAAGCATCAAAAATGAACCCTGGCTGCCTCTGAAGCAGTTCACTGGTGAGCTGCCTGTGCTCCTCCAAGGTCATCTCTTCAAGAAGTTTCTGAAAAAAATAAAACACAGGAAAAACACAGATAAGGCTTTATAGGTTATAAGTTTCATAATATGTTGGAAATATTGTAATGGTAGTGCAGAATATGGATTGTAGGCTGTCCAGTGTTCCCAAACATGTCTACAACAATAACATGATTTTTAAAAAAAGTCAAAATATTGCTGCTCAATACTATTCCTATATAGTATTTATATAATCATTCAGTAGTGTTGCTGATGTTTTCAGTAGCCTCTTTTATACAGAGAACCCGCATTATAGCCATAAAAAGGATCCAAGGAGAGGACATTTCTCTTCGTTTGGTAAAGTTAAAAGTAAAGTTAGACTTTTCTGTCGGCTTCCTGACTCATTTTAAAAAGACGAGAGAAAGAGAGAGAGAGAGCAGCTGTGGTTGAGTGAGCTACAGGGTGAATGAAGAGAGGGAGCGCTAGTAACGTTAGTGGGGAAACTGGTGAACCAGATCGATAAACGTTATTTTCTGATTGTTTCACAGCGGTTAGTTTCTAAAGCACACACCCACACACCTCTTCAACCCTGCAGCTGTGTGCTGTGTCGCCTGATTTGGTCTGAATACGGGCTAAACAGAACAGCGAGGCGGATTACAGGAGCAGTATTCCCGCCTTGAACGGACTGTGTAAAAGGGGCTACTGACTCACATTACACTGATAACACATCAAACTATACAGACTACAGTAATGTAAAGCACAGAGCTGCTATGTACATACCACTTTGTGTTGTACTGGCATTTTTAATATTGTGCAGAACGGGTAGGAATATGATAAAATAATTGTATAAATAACGTCACAAACCTCAGTTGCTTCGGTCCCTTTGGAGGGTTTCCAGCCTCTTGCTCTGCTTCCCCGGTGCCGGTGTTTGCTCTCCTCCCTCGCCTGGCCCTGCCTGCAGCAGAACCGCTAACTCGTCCTCTTTCTCGCCCTCTTCCTCCTCCTCTAACCTCCAGTACTTGACTCTGCAAACGGATAATAAAATATGTAACGTTATCCTGCCAACGCTATCTCGCTATCAATAATGCCTAACATTAGAATAAAATAATGTAAGTTTTGTTTAGCATGACGTTGCTTATGTTAGCTTGTATTACCAAAACAGTAAAACACTCATAACTGCTATCTTACTTGTGAGCTATAACCTATAGTATTATAGACTAAATAATTAAGTAACATCTTCACCTCATCACTTGACTTGTTAAAATGCTCGAAGTTGTCGTGGACTTCAGCAAATAGCTTCTTGTCCTTGAAGGCCACCGTAGCTTCTGGAATCTCTCCAAAGTCTTAGGGAGGGGAGGGGTGAGTGGCGGAGTGTTTCAATCTAGAACCTCACTGTTAGAGGCTGCTAAATACCACACATATTACACACTGGACCTTTAAAATAGAATTGAATATCATCAGTATTTAGTATTCAGGTTTCTAAGCAAAACTTGAATTCCACCTGAATTAAAATTCTCGTAGACAACAATCTGAACTCCTTCAGCAGGTCATGGTTTCCTTTGGGGTGAACGTTGGCCTCCTGAGACCATGTTCTGGCACTAGTGTTCTTTTCATTGTCTAAAAACTGAATATCCTCCCCAGAGGATTAACCCTTTCAATTTTTAAAACTCCACCATCAGGTGAAACTGCCAGCTTTGTACACAAACACGTTCTACAAGTGACAAATGAAATCTTTTGAATACTGGTCTTCAGTGGATGACACGTTTGTCTGTCTCTGTTTAACAGTCCTTTCTATCATATAGAGTATCTTCTTGGTGACTTTTTCTTTTCCATTGTACTGTCACTATCCAATCCCTCTTTTCTCCTCCCTCTCCAACCTTTCCTTGTCAGAAGAGGGGGCTGGTAATGAATCAGTGCTGAAGGTTCTGGGAGGCATGGTGATGAGCTGTTATGCCAAATACTGGATCTACGTGTGTGGAGGGATGTTCATCATGGTTTCCTTTGCTGGAAAACTTGTTGGATACAAGATCATCTACATGCTGCTGTTCTTGCTCTGCCTCTGTCTCTATCAGGTAGGAACATGGCTACGAACCACTGATTCAGGTTCTCAGGGCTCTACTTTTGTAGAGTCTGTGGCATGGTGCAGATCATAGTGTGCCCCGCCCTAACATGTTTTATGTGCACATAATCACTGAGATTTTTGTGGTTATCTTGCAACAGTCTAGTACGTGCATAATTGGTCTTGACAATGCACAACATAATTCCAATAGAGACTGCAGATCTCTGTAAAGAGAGTCATCAGAGTAAAGGAAAGGCTGTCAGTATAGGATGCCTGCTGTTGTGGATGACAGATGCCTGGAAGAATCGCTAATTAATCTTTATTCAGTCTTGCATTAGTGCCATAATCAGAATGAAACTGTAATTCTTCTGTGTGATCACATGTCAGCTGGTTAAAGAACATAAAATTTAACTGAAAAGATGAGCAAAGCATGAATAAAGGAGTTTATGTTATTTTAATATGGCTGTGCCTTCTCCAAATAATTAATAATAAAAGTATTATGGAAAACAAGTGTGCGAGCTTTCAACCTGCTTTAAGCTGGCGGACTGTGCAAGTCACACTCTTTCTTAATACCCAGATTGAAGTACACTGCTGAAATGGCATCACACTCTCTACCATGCAAGGCAAGTCAGATCCGAAACCAGTACAGTCAAGGAAATACTTCTGCACTCTGCACCAACATGAAAGTCGGACCCTCAGTGTTCATTTTTAAAGAAGGGTCAAATATATAGACATCTTATCTCATGCCATTTTTTTGTGTTACTTGGTATTTGGGTTGTGACAAATTTGCTTTACATTCTCTTGTAGTGTTGTAGTTATCTATACATTATACCTACTGAACATAACTCATATTAAATGTTAATTCGAAAAATCTCTTGTAATGAGTGACTGTCTTATTTCCCAGGTGTACTACCCTCTGTGGAGGCGTCTGTTGAAGCTCTTTTGGTGGCTTGTTGTGGCCTACACCATGCTGGTGTTGATCTCCATCTACACTTATCAGTTTGAAGACTTCCCTGGATACTGGAGAAACTTCACTGGTTTCACAGAACAACAGTATGTTCTTTTACAAGAGCTTGAGATTGTCAAGTGCCTTTCTCTAAATCACTGATACTTCTCTATCTCTGTTTCTTTCTCTTTCAGCTGTAGGTTGGTTCTGTTGTCATTATTAGCATTCATTTGTAGTTTGTGATTTATATATCAAGTAAACACTAAAAAAACCCTATTTTAGGAAATGGGGGTAATTAGGGCTTTAGATACAGGGTCACTGATAGAAAATGGTGTTAAATACACTGAGTTACCAGTTTATTAAGTACACCTGTACAATGTAATGTAATGTAATCCAGCACCTCAGTGTATATTCTGTTTATACTGGAGCCACTTTTGGCTTTAGATGGCTATACTTAAACATATACACATAGTTCTTAATACGTGCTCAAAGTGTATTAAACTGCATCTACAGCACTACTGTAGCTCAGTAGCACTCACTGGTGAGAAAAAACTATCCATGGGTCAACTGCACAGCTGGATTAACCTGGGACTCAAGGCAAAAGTAAACTGTTGAGTCCCTATGTGCCCCCCAGGTGGTAATTAAACACGTTAATTTAGGAATATGCAACATATAAGTATAAAGCTGATATAATGAAAGTCTAATCATGCTCCCCTGTCATCCTTAGGCTGGCAGCAATTGGTCTAGAGACATTTGCCTTGTCCGAGCTCTTCAGTAGTATTCTGATCCCTGGCTTCTTCCTGCTGGCCTGTATTCTGCAGCTGCACTACTTCCACAAACCCTTCATGAAAATCACTGACCTGGAGCATGTTACACCTATACACAGGTAACAACATTGTGTAGAATATAGTTAGATAAGAGTAAAAAAGTAGGTCAGCTAAAATGTACTCTGGGTAAATGTTACTGTGTTTGGGGGAGGGAGGGAGGTAAAGGAAAAATGTTATGTCATGATGATAATATTATACAATAAAATAAACATAATAAATTAAACAGCACCTGTAGGCTACAATAGAAAGTGCATTAGCATGTAAGTCCTTTTCTGTAAACTGATAATCAACCCAACTCAGTGTAGCCTTACTAGATTAACCAGAAGAGAGGACAAAACTCAGACAATTACACAAAAAAGACCAACAATATATAAAAAGGGCTGTGGACGCCACAGCAGGTCATTATTAAAGAACCCCTCCAGATGAAAAAACTCTGCTAGAAATAATAATTTTTATCTGACACTTTTTCTTTGTTTGTTTGTTTGTTGACAAAAAAAATCAATCACTTTGATAAAATCCTTAAAGGGGACATATTCTGCACATTTCCAGGTCTATATTTTTTAATTTGGGGCTCTACTGGAATATCTATACATGATTTACAGTAAAAAAAACAAAAAAAAACAAAAACAAAAACCCCCCTTATTTAACTCATATTTACCCTTTACGCAGTCCCTCAGTTCACTCTCTCTTTAAGGACCCCCTCCTGAGGAGCCCACTCTGTTCTGAGTGGCCAGCTTCCAGAAGCTGTGTCTCGGGAGACTTTGTGTGGCTCCAAAGTATAGGATTTCAATACATCTATTTATGGACATGCACAACAAGCTGATGATGCAAAAAACGTTGTAAACAAAGCGTTTAGGGCAAGTTGAAGCCCTGGCTTTTGACTTGCAGGGAGCATTTCTACATATATTACCCTCACGTTTTATTTAACATCCGACATCATCACAGTATATAAATAACAGAAAATGTATGTGCACTGGAGGCTTCAAGTTTCCACATCACACTTATGTATGTTACGTACTGGACCATGATTGGCTCCAAAATAGTTATGATGTCACAAATCATGCTTGTAGTATACGCTTTACACTCAGAAAATTCTCACATTGTTTATCATGTCTTTTTCTTGTGACACATTACTCCAATTTGACTAATGAGACTTGAAATTTAGTTAAGTACAATACTTAAGAAATACTTAAGTGAAAGTAAAATTATTGCAAATAATAAAAAAGTACAAAAAAAAACCTTGGTTACCGCAAAAAACGTAAATGTAATCATTACTCCCACCCCTCAATACAGACCTCCACACTCCTACTACACATCACATGAAAAAGCTTTTATATTATATATTGCAGGTGAACAGTGTTGTTTGAAGTCACAGTGAAATGGAAGTTGGAGTGTCTTTATCTTCTGTAATGACATATTTCTGAGTGAAACGGAATTAGTGGGCAGGGTTTAGCCACAAGAGGGATTTATCACATCTGTCAGATTTGATTGGGTAGCTAAAAAATAGGCACAGCAAATACAGTACAATATGGAGCTGCAGATATATAGCATAGAGGACTGTTGATCTTTACTCACACCTCCCTCACCTGTGTTCTTAGATCAGGAGGAGGATAGGGGAGAAATTAACAAATAGATCTCAAATATTTTTTTGGAAATGGAAACAATGTTTTTGCCAAACTAAAATAAAAACACATAGTTGCTTAAACCCACAAGCTGATGTTTAAGTTTGGGCGAGATTTATGTAGTCACTCCAAATTCCATTTGTTTGGACCAATTTATATATATGCCCCTGAGCTCAGAATGAGTCATGAAAATCATATTATTTTACAGGAAGAGAAAAGAGAGAGATTTGATATTAAAACACTGTCACATTGTTTTCAGACAAATGAAGGATTAACACAGAGACACAAGATTAAAACTTGGAAAATGTATTTTTTATTTTGCTGTGTCTTACAAGAAAACAGGGTCTCCCAGCTGATTATGCTGGGGATCAGCCACAGCCTCTCCAAGTCATTAAAAAACAAAAAATATGAAGCAAGTGAATGAACCCAAAAATACTTGATGATGTTTCCCTAAAAACATTAAAGCTAATTTTCATTTTATTACAACAAATTGACATAATATAAGCACAATGGAGTGCAGGATGTACAGAAATTACCTCCACATTACATTGGTCTTCCCAAATCCACAAAGAATGAATTGCATAGCATTTGCACCAGCAATCTGCCCTGTTTTAAGGTTCTATTCACAAAAGATTTTGCCCTAATGATATGCCACCGCAAACACGTTCATAAAGTTTTGCAGCTGAGTGAGTGAGTGCAGTGGTTTCCAGTGTTTCAGGCTTTTCTTAACATTTCAGCACACAGATTGGTCCATAATGAAAATTGCAGAGAGCACAAAAGCCTCAAATTGCCTGTCTTCAATTAGCAGAGGTACGCACACAGCCGCTCTAGGAGGTAGAGCGGGTTATCCATTAATCGGAAGATTGGCGGCTCGATTCCCAGCTTCTCCAGTCAGTCTCACAGTGTAAAAGCGCTTTGAGTGGTTGGAAGACTAGAAAGGTGCCATACAAGTACAGCCTATGTACCATTTACCATTTACACAGAGTTCTCCACAATCACAAACCAACTTTCACTTATTTTGCTTATTTTACTGCTCTGGTATTTTGCATCTATAACATAATCTACTGAAATGTCCATCAAAATAGGCTATAGCTATTAATGTGACTAAGACAGGTTTGAAATGTGTTAGATTAATGTCTCAGTCTTACAATAATGTTGTTCAGGTGTTACTGAATGTATCCAGGATTTCGCAGTAACATCAATACTGATGTTCTGTTTGCTGTCCGCAGCTGGCTGTGGCATAACACAGCTGCTGAAACGATAAGTACATCTCCAAAATGAGAAAGGGGCTGTGCACATTTATGCACATGGCACAGCAGCGGTAAATTCATTAACACCTGATCGGTCAGGATCTTCCGATAATTAATGTTCAGTATTCTGCTACACCTTTACACAGATCAGCTGTTAATACACAGATTCCACGTTTATACAGTGGAACTGTTTGTAATAAAACAGCCCTTATAGATGAATGCTGAGCTCCATCAGTGCATGTCAGCTGACATTTTTATTTTTAAGTAGCTGATAGTCCAAGATAAGCTTACCATCCCACATCTATTGACGATATTTTTGGTCATAATTAAAATTAAAAGCCCAAATAGAAAATTGAAAGGTAACTTAAAAGACTAAAAAGATTAATATTTTACTACAGTACTAGGAATAATCAAGCCATAATTAGACTAAAAAAGAAAAAGCATATTGAAAAAGCAAATGACATGTAAAATGATAATTGGAAAATGTAAAGTGACAATGAAAAAAGTTAATTTTAAAATGCAAAAGCTTAAATGGAAATGCTCAAACTGAAACCTTAAATTGTAAAGATAAAATTGAAAATGGCAATGGAAATAAGAAAAGGGAAACATCAAAATGGAAACTCAAAACGGGAAATGTAAAAGCTTAAATAGAAATTTTGACATTTTGGCAATTTTGGCATTTGACATTTGGCATTCGACATTTAATTTTTTTCCATTTTTCATTTGGCAATTGCCATTTGGGTTTTCAAGCTGTATGTAAATGAGGAGGCATGGCCCAAAGGCTGGAGGGAGAGTGTGAAATGGTTGGCGTGTAGAGGCACCCTATGGACAGCAGGGGGAGCTGACTGCTAAAGAGCACAGTGAGTTTGGTATGAGTCTGAACTAGAAGAGGAACCGCACTGTGCTCTGCCATCCACATTGGCTGCTAGCAATGGCAAAGCCAGAGCTAGCCTCATTGCTGAGACAGGTGCTGGAGAATGAACTGACTTTACATGACTGTACAGTAACAGTACACATTTGTTGTGCTTTACGTTATTTGCTTCTACTTTGGCAGATCTGCTTCTGAAATAAGAAAAATATGATGGCTCATATGGCTGCCAACACACAGCCACAGGTTTTTATTAACTACTATTACAGTAATTCAGTTATGATTATGTAGAGTTAGTCATTTGTTCTGCTGTCTTTGGAGGAATGTTAATTTGTTGAGGCAGCAAAATTTGTATTCAAGTAAAAGTGGAAATAGATATTCCTTTTTGGCTGATAAATTGTTAAAATAAGTGTTCTTCAACTAACTATTAAAGCAACAGAGGGTTCCCACACTAGGTCTCAAACCCAGACAGTGGTCGATTATGCTAACCACACAACTATGTCTCATTTCCATCAGACATGCACATCTGCAGCTGTCAGTTCCTCTTTTAGTTTGGACTCATACTGCTCTGCCAAACTCACTGTGCTCTCTGCTGGCCATAAGGTGCCTCTGTGCCCCAGCCGTTTCAAACCCTCCCTCTAGCCTTTGGGCCACGCCTCCTCTTTTACATACAGCTTGAAAAGCCAAATGGTAAATGCCTAATGGAAAAGGGAAAAGATTAAATTTAAAATGGAAAATGACAAATGGAAAATGGAAAAGATACATTTTAAAATGTATGAGTGCAAGTGCAAATGCAAATAGAAATGCAAAAAAAGAATTTATTTTTTCTATTTAACCTTTTAATTTAAGTATTTCCTTTTTTAAGCTTTTCTATTTCCCATTTTGAGTTTCACATTTGATGTTTCCCTTTTCTCATATCCATTGGCATTTTTAATTTCATCTTTACAATGTAAGCTTTCAGTTTAAGCATTTCCACTTAAGATTTGCATTTTAAATTTCACTTTTTTCATTGTCACTTTAAATTTTAAATTATCGTTGTATGTTTTAAATTTGATTTTTCAATTTCTTTTGTCTTTTTAAGTTTAATTATGGCCTGATTATTCCTGGTAGTGTTGTAAAATAATCATCTTTTTTAATTTTATCTCTTTCAATTTTCTGTTTGGACTTTTAATTATAATTATGACCAAAAATATCCTCCATACACACCCACCTGCTTTTTGTGATGGTGTTTCCCATCATCATGTATTACCTGGGAATTCTATATTTATCCTTTTGCAAGAACTAATGAGACAATCTGCCTCTAGGAGGAAAAACAGTGAGAAGACCGAACAGATTGGCTCTAGTAATGTGGGAGTGAACTTTGAAGAGGAAGACCTGGTGACCAACATAGATGATGAATCTGAGGATGAAGGTAAAAAAAACAACACTGGCAGTTTATATTAAAGACACATTTTCACAATTATTGCTTATTGACACACATATCAGTAATTGTTACATTATTTATGATTACGAACTACTCACTGACACATTATGTGAAGTGGGAATATAATCACATTTTAATCCACCAAGCCACACTGACAGTGGTTACTAAAGTGTCTGGTGTTTTAAATGACCTTCCGTTGTCTGTCTCATGACAAATACACTTCTATTTCTATTTCTATTAAGTTATCGATCTACACCAAATCTGAGAGACCTGCTATATGTCTGGCAGTCTGTATGTCTGAAGTTTAATACCTAATGGTGAAGCTTTGGTGAGGAAGATAAAAAATTGATAAATAACAATGACATCTGGTAACAGATGGAGTTGGTGTGGGTCAGAGACTTCCACTGAAGTGTTGCTGATGTGTATTTTGAGTAAGAAATGAAGCTTACATGAGTTTTATTCTTGGAAAAATATTTTCTATTCATCTGACCATGTTGGTCTTTAGCCTTGTATATTTCTATGCGAGTCCAGTCAAGGTCGCAAAAGTTTCATAAACTCTCCTGGACTGATCTCTTCTCAAATGATTTCTGTTTGTGTCTCCCGTCCACCTCTCATCCTCCCACTCTCTATGTTAATTCATCCTTTCTTTTCCCTCTCTCAGTCGAGTTGATGCCCAGTAAGTGGGGTCTGGTGATGGACAGGTTACTGGTTCTGTCCAGAAGGTTCTCTGACATTCTCACCAAGGTTCAAGTGTTTCTCTGGGGGCTTCTGGAACTTCACATCCTTAAGATGGTGGCCTTCTTCTCCGTGTGGGTTGCACTTGAGGAGGTAAAACCAGGGTTTATGGGTTGGTATGTTGTGTGTATGAAAGGAGTGAGGCAAAGAATTAATTAAACACTGCACAATAATCAGATGCCAGTATTTTGAGTCTTTGTATTGTCCCAGTCAATTATGCTATAACTTGAAGGTGATTTATTGAGAGTGATACTGAGTGAGACTGTTCTCAACCTAGATAAATTGAGCAAAACCATCAGTTTTAACTAAGTTATAGAATTTTAAAACCATTGATGTGTTGGTCACATACACACACGCAAAATAAAATCTGATGAAAATAAATATGGTTAAGTTCAACTTTGACAAGAATTTCTACAACCCTTGTCTGTCACAATGATGGATTATGATAATAACCTGAATAAACAAAAGTTGGAAGATTATTCTTTTTAACTGACTTTTGCAGTTAGTGTAATAGCTATGTGATCATCTCATTCACCTACTGTAATCAACTATTAGTGGACCGACCAGAAAACTCTAGAAACGTTTGTACGAGGCATCATCCAACATTCACAACGCCAACAATGAGCCAGCCTTACGTCTGAGAGGGATCACCCACACAAGGATTCTAATGTGCACGTGCTATAGGCACAAAACTGTGGGTGCCTGAAAAACAGTATTTGGTGAATGTGCTGAATATGCAACTTTCACTGAAATGAATGGTACAGCATGTATCTAGCAGTGTCCCATCCTTGTTCAGAATGGCATGTTTTGGTGTTCACCAACAGAGTTGAATGATCTACACATATGTGATGCTTGAATTTAGCTATTAAACATGTTGATTTTGTGAAGGTGCATTATGGCCTTCATCTTGTTCTGTTCCGTTCTGTTTGTTGCAGCCATCGGTGATGAACCTGGTCCTGGTGGTGTTGTGGTCTCTGGCAATGCCATATGGTCGCTTCAGGCCCATGGCCTCCTGTCTGTCTACTGTCTGGGTGTGTGTTATCATAGTGTGTAAGATGCTGTACCAGCTCAGTGTTGTCAACCCTGCTGAGTACTCCAGTAACTGTAGTCTGGTAAGATATGCATACACTCACACATGCTGCATCATAATATCTGTTACAACAGGCATAATATTATATTTCAGTTAGTCATTAATACCAACAGGATGAGGGAACAGAAGAAACAGCAGGAGTAGAGCAAGACATCACAACCTTTAAGTTGTTGGTCACCAAAAACATCACCAATTTGACAAGAAGTGTGCAGCTTTTTTTAAACAACCAAATACAGAAACATGCTGCAAATAGAGGAAACACAACCAAATGCTGTAAACACAACTAAATACAGAAAAATGCTGCAAAACCAAAAAACATAATCAAATAGTGGATGTGTTTCCCTTTATTTGCTTGAGTTTTGTAGCACATTTATACTTTCTGTTTTTGCAGCAAGTTTTTATATTTGGCTGTGCTATTTTGGTTGTCTGTTTAAGCATTGTGTTTCAGTATTAAGTACCCCTGCTCCTTTCCAGTCATGGAAAGGAGGAGGGGTTGGATGTTGTACAAGGAAATTGAATTGAATTTTGTTAATGAATCACAACTTGTTCTAGAACTATGCATTGATATGAGCAGAACAAATAAATAAATGAATGAATAATATATACCGTAATTAGCAGTAATATAAATGGGTGACTACACTGTTAACCATAACTATTTTCATAATAATAACTATGTTCATATTCATAATATCAAAAAAATGTAGTCCTGCTCACCAAGGCTCTGAAAGGTTTGTTTGTTTCTCCAACTGGGGAAACCCATTCACCAGAGCAGGACCAGAGCTTTTTGAGTCACTGATGAATTCAGAGATGTGAGCAGTGATTCACAAATATTTTCTGCCCATTAGCAGTGGGGTCCTGACAAATGCTTTATACGTGGTCTGTCCATATATTTTTGATCCACAGCAAGATATCTGAACAGCTACAGGCCAGATGGACAAGAGAGGGAATCAGTTGAATTCTCTCATTTTTTATGTGAAAAAACAATCTGGAAGCTTTAAGTAGTTTCATTTTTAAAAACGATAAGTCATTTACCTGAAAGAGCTGGACATTATAGTTTTTAGCAAATGTTACTGAAACAGGAAGAAATTGTTGGGGATTATTTTCAGTGGCAGAGTAATCCACATTTGGTTCTCTAATGTCACTGACTATCTGGTACAGGTCTAGTTGTTGTAGTAACCTGACACAGTTTAATAGTAATGTGCTCAGGTTTCATTTTGGGGCTGGAGTGATAAGGTGTTGACTGTCCAGCTTATGAATCTGTATCTTTCTCCTTTTCTTCACAGCCTATAACAAATGAAACCAACCTGTTACCAGAGGAAATGATGAACTCCTCTCTGTATAAGGACCCCGTGGATCCAGCCAAATGGTTTGGCATTAGGAAAGATGCCACTGTACTGGGTTACAGCAAGGTATACTCAGTATATGTTTCCTAGTTAGTGAAAAGATGGAGACAGTCAAGTTAACTCCGATAAGGATACTCCTGTATTAGGTTAATAAAGGAAAACATTTTTTAAGGGGGTCAGTTCTCCAACTACAAATAGCTTTGCTTTTATTTTTTCCAAGTTTCGAAATAATTATCTCTGAGATTTTGGCCTCCGCCCCACTGTTTCTGGTGAGAGATGTTGCTGTACTGTATTGTGATGGAGACAGAAATTTCCATTTGTTTTATTTTCCAAAACCTAGATAAATAAACCCAAAACTATCTGCATGACTGAATACCACTAGAGGTACGTGATAAAAGATTTTGTTTTGTCATTTGGGTGAACCAACCCTTAAGATGTCTGCACCAACTTTTGGTACTTGACAGATTTCAGTACCCTGTGCTACAGACACAGTTCGGTCAGTACGTAAAGTATTGAGATTCCATATCCAGCCCTTAAAAGTTTTCTTTTCCTTTATATGCTGAGTGTGAATTAATGAATGTTTTTTTGCAGAACCATTTAATAGTGCTGATGCTGTTGGTGTTTGAGGCGACAGTGTATCGACACCAGGCTCACCACTATCGTCAGCTCCAACGATCTCCTCCAACCATCCCTGCTCTGTTCCCTGCTGCCACCAGGGACACACTAGACCAGGGTTTAATATCCTGCTTCAAGTACCTGCTCAACTACACTTTCTACAAGTTTGGATTAGAGGTAGCTGTGAAAGATCACTTCATCAAATGAAGGAGGAAACACTGAACAAGAGAACTGAGCTTTTTATTGTAATCATTTTAGATATGATTGATAAGATAAGAAAATAAAGTGAGCTTGTCTAGCAGACTGTTTTGCATCAACATCAGTGTTTTGACTGCAAAAAAGATCATAAAGTTTTAAAATGACATTTTTTCTATTTTTATTTCTAAAACCTACCCTCTTTTTAAAAGATTTGTTTCCTGATGACTGTGAATGTGATCGGCCAGCGGATGAACTTCCTGGTGATAATCCACGGCTGTTGGTTGGTAGCCATCTTGGTGAGGCGGCGGCGAGCAGCTATTGCCAGGATCTGGCCCAAATATTGTCTCTTCCTGTCCATGTTCATGATCTACCAGTATATACTGTGTGTGGGCATGCCACCCGCTCTCTGTATAGGTGAGTCCTGATATGAAGTTAAGTGCAACTAGATGACAATAGAATGTTTTTATAGATAAAAATATTTTAAAGCTCCAACACAACCACAATCTCCCAAAATACATATCCTTTGCTCTGACCTCCTACCTAGAATGAATTTCCAGTATTTGTGAAATGAATACAAAGCTGAAACAGCAGTACAGTAACATACTGTAACATTTTACTGAATAAAAAGGAAGAGCTTTCACAGTGATGGCATTAATAAAACCACAGTGTGTCTTTCTGAAATTTGTCTTAAATAGCGGTTCACGTCCTCAATGAAAATCAAACAATTTTACCATCAGAACTCCCTGTGATGCATTATGGTGGATGCCATGGCTGCAGAAAGACTGCTCACACTCATGTCAGAAGAAATTATTATATTTTTACTAAACAGTAATATTAGAACAATAATAAGGAGAAAGATCAGAGATTATGTTGTCACAAAACAAAGGCCAGATATTAAATGAGACCATGGTTTACACCATCATTTAGTTAAGCTGAACAAAATTGTGAACAGTTGAACATCTCGATATTTTAACCAAAATAAATATCATATACATTGAATGCTATACAAAGCAAGCTTTTGATTCCCCACATGGCCCACATGGCATCACATAGCACTCTGCTGAAGGTGAACTATTGTAGCAAAGAAGTACATCTTGTAAATTATATTACTATTAGACCATTGTTGAATAGTATGTGGATACCATACCTATGTCTACCTTCCTGTCTGTACCTATCTGTATTTCCTGTCTCTGTTGTCCTATAGACTACCCATGGCGATGGAACACTCCAGTTTTGATGAACTCGGCTCTCATTAAATGGATCTATCTGCCTGACTTCTACACTGTGCCTAACTCCAAAAACCTCATAGGTCAGTTTGTGTGCATGTGTCTCTGGGTCTGTGTGTGCATTGGTATGTCTTTGTCAGTGTCAATTATCCAAGAAGGTTGAATCGAGAACAACTGGACTCGGTTGAAGATACTTGAAGATGTTTTGCCTCTTATCCAAGGAGCTTCTTCAGTTGTAACTGACTTTTGGGGAGTCCAGGTGTTTAACTTCTGTGGGGTCGTTATCAAAGTTATAGATACCACTTGGTTTGTTAGTGTTCCTGGCTGTTGTAACGACAGTTGTTAAAGTCTGTGTAAAGGAAAATCATAGATTTCTTTTAAAACACATTATACATGTTAGAAAATAATTGCTGAAAAAATGTGAAAAGACTGTGATCAGCACTGCTGCAGGAGCCAAGCCTGTGTAGCTGCCCTCTCTGCCTCTGTCCAGTCTCACCCTCACTGTCTTGGGCTGTGTTGAGGAAGCTACTCCGATGCCTTCACTGTCACTACAGATGTACTCCTGCGGCTGCGGTTCCAGCACCTTTGTTGGCGTTTTTCAAAGAAGCGAGTAACGTTGACACCGAACTTCATTAAAAAAATTGACAATTAAACAAAATGATGATTGGTGATGGATCACTTGTTAACCACTCATTTAAGTTATTTTACTGAAATAACTCCACATTTACCTACAAAAGAGGTACCAAATTAAACAATGGGTCTGAGCGTTACTTTATTTTTGAAATATCCATGTTGCTTGTCTTAGGCCGTATTCAGACCAAATCAGGTAGTGCGGCAGGGTTGAGCGGAGGTGTGGGCGTGTTTATTTGTGCTCTAGAACGTAACCTCTGCGAAACAATTAGAAAATAACGTTTTATTGATCTGATTCACCGGCTTTCTTGCTATCAGTACTCCCTCTCTTCATTCACTTTCCAGCTCACTCACTCTATCTCGCTGGTGCACTCAGCTCTCTCTTTCTCTTTCTCTTTCTCTTGTCTTTTTTAAAATGAGACGGGAAGCAGACAGCAAAGTCTAAATTTACTTTTAACTTTATCAAACAAAGAGAAATGTCCTCTCCTCCACCTAGTGACATCTTTGTGCTCCCTCATGGCACAGTTTACAGCTCTGATCAGTCTGATCTCCGGCTGTGATTGGCCACCGCAGCCTTCAGCCGTAGTAACATCGGGTTGCATTTCTCCAAAAGTTGACTCTGCATCAACTTTCTGACCGCAGTCCAGTGTGGCACCGAGGACTGGCTTTTGCTTTCGCGGTTTTCGCTTCACTGCTTGATTTGGTCTGAATATGGCTTTAAACATACAAACAAGGTCTATTTCAAATTATATAGAAGCAGGAGCATGAGCGTTGTTAAGTTCAAAGGTTCAGAAGATGAAGAGAGCCTTCAGCTGACACGCCTCCAGCATTCCAGAGCTCAGAATATTGCTTGTTTTCTCCTTCTGTAGCTGTTGTAAACATTTTACGACCTTTTTCTTGTATCCACTGGTAGGATCCTGCCTCAGTGTTTCATATATATTAGTGTCACTGAATAGTGTGGTGATCCTGGCATGGTAGTCCATTGTGTGACGACCTGTGCACCTTCCTTTATCGGCTGGTAGGTTGGTGATGTTTTGGTCTTTGGTCAATTTTTGGAGCAAGCCATTAGCTTCTGTATTAAAAGCCTCAAAGGTGAAATGGGCCTGTCTCACTCTCTCATTCAGTACCTGGTTCTGTGCCCTCTCTAGGGTCATTCGAGCTCTGTGGCCTTTCACTGTAGAGCCTACATGTAGGCAGTTTGGTAAGAATCTGTGCTGTCTGCATCTCAGGTTAAACCCACTGTATAGAATTAATGGACATATCGAAATAACGGTCACTGTGATGTCACCCATTGGTTTTTGGACTTGCATTTTGAAGCCTCAAATTTGGTATTTTGGCTGTTGCCATCTTGCATTTACAGTCTAGGGGAAAACAGGGCAACATGAGCCATTTTTTACATATGATGATTTTACTGCAAAATGAAAGTATATTTGTTTCAAATAATAGTTACTACATATACCTCAGGTTGTTGTGTACCCATGGAAATTAAAAGAAGTTATCTAATTATTATGGTTTAAGAACAATGAGCCATCAAAAAAGTTAGTCCAATGGCACAACTTACCCCAAGGTAGGGGTAAAATGAGCATAAGGATGGGGTAAATAGTGCTGCCATTATATACTGATATAAAAATTACACAAAATCAAACAAATTAATTATAAAATTAAAAATAATTTGAACTTTATTAATGCCATCAATTTAACAAAGGCAAAAACTTGTACTTTTAAGTAAAATCATATGTTTGTGTCTTGTTGTTCAAAATGTTACCTAAACATTTTCAGTAAAGATTAAGCTGTGATCTTTGTGTGTCAGCTACAGAAAGAATGTGTGTGTAAATGTGCTTTCATGTATACAGACAGGTGACAAATTAAAGAAGGGGTGTGATGTGGGGGGCATTTTTTGGCATGGTTTGGGTCCACTTGTCCCCTTAGAGGGAAGGGTCACTGCAAATCAATACAAAGTTGTTCTGAGTCATCACCTTTATCCTATAATGAAACATTTCTATCCTGATGGGAGTGGTCTCTTCCAGGATGACAATGCCCCTATCCATAGGGCATGCGGGGTCACTGAATGGTTTGATGAGTATGAAAATGACGTGAATCATATGGTATGACCTTCACAGTCACCAGATCTCAACCCAATTGAACACCTATGGCAGATTTTGGACTGAGGTTTTAGACAGCGCTTTCCACCAACATCATCAAAACACCAAATGAGGAAATATCTTTTTGAAGAATGGTGTTCATCCCTCCAAAAGAGTTCAGAGACTGTAAAATCAATGCCAAAGTGTATTGAAGCTGTTCTGGCAGCATGTGGTGGCCCGACACCTTACTAAGACACTTTATGTCAGCTTTTCCTAAATTTGTCACCTGTCTGTATGTACAGCATGTTTGTTTGTGGCTTAAATTTAACATTAGTCAACAATTAGGTATTTATTCATCAACATTGTAGCACTTGTAACATGGATCAAACATGAACAGTGTCTCTAGCCTCTAGAATATCAGAAAATAATTTTTGGGGTAAATTGAGCCATTGACTCAACTTGTCCCAACATCACTGGCACGTTTTACCCCACAACCTCCATTTTGACAAAACTGTTTCACACAGTGGCTCAGATCCACAATTATGCTAAGTTTATGACCTTGTTTTGTAGCGTACACCTACTTAATTTAACATGTAATAATGTCCAAAACTTATCTTTTTTAATTAAGATACAAGACTGATAAATTTAGTATCCATCCAACTCCTTAGAGGGTCTTTTAGTACAACCAAACACTGAACAAGACTTTTTTAGGCGAACAAAATGTTACAGTTAACTTTCATGAACTGAAAACACACTGAAGTCACGACAGCTACACCTATACTGTGAATCTGGGGTTACACCATGGTTACATTACCTAACCAGTGGTAGCAACTTGTCAATCACAACATAGCCACACTCTAAATCATACCCTGCTTTATCTTGAAATTTGAATTAAATTGGACCATAATTTACAAAATGAACACCATGCTGTATTGAAGAATACTTGAAACTCGTGATTGAGACCATAAACTCATTAGGAAAGTGTTCACTGAGGTAATAAATCAAGTGAGAAGTAGAGATATTTTGTCATAGACTTCCATACAATCAGACTTCTTTTTAGCACCAGTGGAGTCACCCCTGATGGCCATTAGAGAGGATGCAGGTTTAAGGCATCACTTTTCAGACCCGCTTGGCTAAACTGTAGGTGGTTTCTGTAATCTGCATTTTTCCTTCCTTCCTTCCTGTCATACTCTCGTACCATTCTGAGTGTTGATCCCAAAATGATTCATGAAATGTCTGTGAAGATTCTCAGTCACCCAGGTCATGGTTATCCAAGGAGGGTTGAATCTCATGAATCATTTTGGGATGAACACCCTCAGAATGGTGTGCTAGTATGAAAGGACAGCAAGGAAAATTGCAGATTACAGAAACCACCCATTGTTTAGCCTGAGATGCAGACAACACAGACTCTTATCAAACAGCCTACATCTAGGATCTATGGAGAAAGGCCACAAAGCTCAGATGATCATAGAGAAAGCACAGAACCAGCTATTGAATGAGAGAGTGACACAGGTCCATTTCACCACTGGAGCTTTAAAATAGAGGTTGATGGCTTACTCCAAAAACTGAAATCACATCTGCCCAGTGCAGTCTTGGAGAAAGTTACTGATTTCATTAAGAAGGCACAACTGCATCAACATACCAAAAGCAAGGAAAGACAGACATGGAAATTCCAAAACCTACAATCCCAAGCCAGCAACACTAAGAAAGCAGAAGAACTTACTTGGAGGCAAAAGAAAGATAGTTTCACATTGGCTGAAACATATAACAGACGGGTAAAGAACCTGTTAGACAGGGAACTTATCCAATCAGAGAAAGATGTCCTAGCCAAAGGATTAAACTTTGCCATCACACCACAGCATTGATCTCATCACAGCAACAGAATCAGCCATAATGAAAAACAACTTAACAGAAATGGAGGCAGAACAGCTCAGGTTAAAGGTATCAGCTGCCCTTTCCAACACAAAGGCAGCCCCTTCAAACCTCAGCATAATTCCCTTTGTGGCCAACCTCTACATGGAAGAAGTAGAAAGCAGAGCTCTGAAATCCTTCAGAGAAACAGTACCAAGCCACAGGTTTGGATATGTGGATGACACATGGGTCAAAACCCAGGAAGTGCAAGCCTTCACAGAACACATTAACTCAGTAACTCAGATAGTGACATCAAGTTCACATGAGAGGATGTCAGGAACAACAGCTTGGTCTTTTTGGACTGTGCCATGTACATTGAAGAGGACAGGAGCCTCCACATTGGAGTATACAGGGCACCCACACACACAGTAAAAAAACGTGGGGGGTCTCCGTGACTGTCTCAGATTCAATGTGGATTGATACATTTGATAAAATGGAAGTGTGTCTGTTCTGTAAGAAAACGTTTTTTATGTGAATTGGTCACGGCGTCTCTCTCTCCCTCACAGAGGGGACAGCTAGCAGACTGTGAGGAGATATTAACTAAAATTTACAAAGATTGTAGTGGATTAGAATCACTGACTTTACCTTACCTTTAACTACATACAAATTTTGTGTATTGGGCTCTGAGCGCTTCGAAAATGCTGGTGACCTACACTCAACACTGTACTTGAACGCCTCCTGTGTAGACACAGGGAAACTATGCTGAGTCTCTACCGTACTCTGCCGTCATTTATGGTTGCGCTAGCTTCTCTGTCCTCTCTATTTGTCGGTGTTTGTGTTTAGCTTAGTTTGTAACGTATTAAAATTTGTCTGTGTTCTTCATTCTTTCTAAACTTCACTCAGTATTTTAATGTCAGGAATATTATTTATTTTACTGACATTTTTTATTTCTTTCAAGTGAAATAATCAATTTATATAGTGACTTTGCTGATGGAAACATTGCTTTTGCTGCTGTAAGAAACAATGTTCTGTCATATTCAAAATATAAATCTATTCTAATCCTATTGTGAATGTATTCTTTTTTTAAAATAATAATTCAAAAACCCCCAATTCTTTAGTAATGAAGAAGAACAGATAAGAGTATTGATAAATATTCTTATTTCTTTCTTCTGGTGTTTCGTTCATTCCACCAATGCAGTCAAGTATGTAACATAACGCATCACTATAACTACTATCTCTTCTGTTATCAGATCATTTTAACACCCGCAGACACAAACATGATGAAAATTGTTGATTATGTTACCTTTAGATGCTGAAAATAATCTGAATCAAGCTGATGAGTGAAGGTGAAATTAATCAGCAGCTTCAACCAGGAAACCAACCAGAAGAAGAACAAACATGTAACTCACAGCAGGAGGTTTTTAAGGTCGTTTGATTCACAAACAGTCTCAAGTCTCTGTATTCATCTTTAACCTGAAGTGTTCTTTAAGGAAATCTGATCACAGAACAGCAGCTCTGAACTTTGAAATGAAAAACCTGGAACCAAAGTCAAATATTAACAGACAGTATAAATCTTTATCAGTTTGATCATAAAGTCTGATGTGTGCCTGTTATTCCAACAAGGAAATAAAAAGTGCTGAGATGGCATTAATGAAGTCTTTTGTATCTCTGTGATATGTGCAAAGTGGGACAAATAAATTGTTTGTGGATAAGATAAAGATAAAATTCTAACCATTGCCATTCCTACAGCTGGCTAGTGGCAACCGCCTGACTATGGGAGGATGAGAAAATCGCAGTTCACATCCATTCACTATAAGCCTGTGTTACGAATATTTTTTGATTCATATTTTTATAGCACACAGTGCATTTTTTAAAATAATTATTGTAATGATAATAGTCCAAAATTGTGTGAAAATACACAGTTTTTAGACAAATAACATCAAATTTTCTTGTGGGGAGGACCCGCAAACCCTCTGACCAAAACCCCTGTGTGCCTTTGACCTGGTTATTTTATTTGACCACTGAAGGTCAGATTATTTAATCAACTTGATAGCATCATAAAACAACAAAAATCATATCATATCAGCAAAATGGTGTAGAACAAGAAATGATGCCACCAGTATTCTATTGAATACATTAGCTATGGATACATATCCCTCTTGCTTTTCACAGTAGCCTCAGACTTTTTCCTTGATAGACTGCTCTTATTTTCGGTTGGAACAATTAATAAGAATGCTTCTTGTTTGGCACTGACACCAAATTAATACTTTCTGATTGGCTGCTGTTCATGATCAATAACGAGACCAAATTAAAGTTTGACTGTCAAATTTCTAGCCACTGCATTTAATGCTCATAAATATAATTTCTATCAACATAGCTTTTTTGCTCCCTGCATGGAAAAACTAATGATAATGACATTCCAACTGTCCAGTTGAATTAAATCTGTTATTTGGCATCCAATGACATGCTTCTTTAACTATATAACACAGAATAATGATCAACATTAATATTCAGGGGAGACAATTAGCCTGCATTTTAATCAATGGGGGGAAGTAAGGGACCTGGATAATGGATAGGGGGGTGCTGGCCCACAAAAGGTTGAATACCACTGCTTTAAGCAAATGCATGGCTCAACACAGGAGGGCCAACTCTGCAAGTCAAGACTTATTAGTTTACCTACACCTGAAAGATAAGGGAGACTCTTTCGAGGACAACAACATGCATATTTTGGATAGGGAGGACAGATGAGAGCCGGGTTCTGCTTGAGGTTTCTACCAGTTAAAGGGGAGTTTTTCCTTACGGCTGTCACTGAGTGCTTTCTCATGGGGGAATTGTTGGGTCTCTGTAAATTAAAGAGTATGGTCTTGACCTGCTCTATGTGAAAAGTGCCCTGAGATGACTTTTGTTGTGATTTGGTGCTATATAAATAAAAATTGATTGATTGATTGATTGATTGATTGATGAGATGATTGGAAAGAGGAGTCAAGGAGGCCATCTACATCAAAGTAGAAAAAGCATCTATCAAAGGGGAGGAGGTCTACGACACCACTTATCCCTCACCTTCAATAGTGTCCTTTCATCCCTTCCCAGGAGATTTAACAACCATTCACATCTGACATCATGTGACTCCAATGACTCTTAACAACTGTTGTCACAACAGCCAGGAGCACTAATGAGTGGTATGGATGACCTTGATAATGACCTCACAGAGGTTAAATACCTGGGACTCACCACCAATCAGTTAGAACTGAAGAAGCCCCTAGGATGAGAGGCGAAATGTCTTTAAGTATCTTCAACCAAGTCCAGTTGCCCTTGATTCAACCCTCCTTGGATAGCCATGACCTGGAAGACTGAGATTCTTCACAGACATATCAGTGTCAATTCAGTCTTCCATCCATCCATCCATGCATCCATCCACCCATTCATCCATCCATGCATCCGTCCATCCATCCATTTATTCTTTAATTTAGTTGAAGGCGCAGAACAAGTCCACTTTTGTCAAATGCCACTCATATGTGACACTTTATACAGTTTATTAGTAAGAATCCTGCTTGTTTTCTGATCTCCTAACATTTAAATTTGCTGTTGTTTAAACTCAACACTCCCTCAGTGTTTACCAGTGTCTTAAGTGTCTTAATGAATCCAGCACAGTGTACATTTTCAGAGTGTTAATTCAATCAGTACAGCAGTCATGCCATACACTGTCACTCTTGTGACTCTTGTGTTCTCTTTTTAACAGAAATACTGTTTTCACTTAGTAGAACCAATTAATTTAGGTTCTTTTTATGGACCTTCTCTGGTCATTTTTTTAAATTGGTGCTAAGCTGTCAATGATCCAACACCTCATGTACAGATTTTTTTGGCATTTTAAGCCTTCCAGTTGCTGAAAGGGCATAATTCTCCCCTGTCCTGGTTGACATCTGTAGGAAGTGTTGTTTCGCTGACAGTAGCTTAACAATGAACCAAAGAACGCAAAGTAGAAGCAATTGAAATGCATCAGTGAGTGACAGTATTTGTGTTAAAAAGAGAAAGTGAGAGCAGTCTAATGATATGACTCTGCTGTTGTGCTGTGGAAAATGTGCTTTATGCTGAATTTATCAATTGAGCCATTACAGTGCAGGTAATTTTTCTCCGCCCATGTGTTTATCCAACCTGTATTAATGACAGACCTTTCTGTGTTTGAGCTGGTCATGCCCTGAGCTATCACTTGAGGTTTTGTGCAAATTTTATTGAAATTAACACAATGTATTTGTTGTAAAAGTTTACAACAAATACATTGACCAAAACAAGAAGCAAGTGTTTCAGAAACAGCTGCCTAATGTGTATAAACCAATCTGACCAATGGGACAGTTGTGACACCGCCCTGTCAATGAGCTGTTTTCTTCCCAGACCTTCTGTACCTACCGGTTTTATTAATCTTTGTTTCATCCAGTGTCACATGAGTTTATCCTATAATTCTGTCTCAGCACTAGTGTCAGTGTTATGAGGCAGCAGTGAATGATCCAGGCTTATGATGATTGTGATGATGATGATGATGATGACAATGATGATGATGATGATGTGATGATGATGTGTCCATAGCGGACTTTGTGCTGCTGATGTGTGCGTCCCAGCAGTGGAAGGTGTTTGAGAGTGAGCACACAGAGGAGTGGATGGTTCTGGCAGGAGAAAACACAGACAACCCTGAACCAATGGAAGGTCGACTGTTCAACCCTGCACCCAATTTCATCAACTGCAGGTAAATACTGTACAACAGAAGCTCTATTTCCTGTACTTCCAAGAGACAAATCATTTGACAATATTTTGTGTTCAGAAACATTTTTGATAAAGATCTCCAGCACAGCTGTGTGCCGACGTGCTGCAGTAAGAGTATTGTCTCATTTCCAGTTAAGTGAGCTTCTGTGTTGTTAGTTGTCTGTGTTGGTAGAGCGGGTCGTCCACTAATCGGAAGATTGGCAGTTCGATTCCGGGTTCCTCCAGTCCACATGTCGAAATGTCCTTGGGCAAGATACTGAACCCCAAATTGCTCCTGATGGCTGCTCCATCAGTGTGTGAGTGTGTGTGAATGATTAGATTCCTCTGATGGGCAGGTTGGGACCTTGCATGGTAGCCCCTGTACCCATTCAGTGTGTGAATGAGTGAATGTGACTCATAGTATAAGAACTGCTTGAAGTGGTCGAAAGGCTAGAAAGGTGCTATACAAGTACAGTCCATTCACCATTTATTCTTCATTACTGCAGCTAATTACCTGCTGTACATTTAAATTAACACTAGTTCTGTTCAAGCACTCTTACTTCTCCTGCTCGGTGATTTGTATGTTCAGCTATTCCTCTGCCTCCTTTAGTGATAATGGTACATGTAATAAATGTAGTTTATTTGCAGTGTTGGAGGCAAGGCTTAGTTAATTGGAAGTGTGCTTTGCACCATGGAAAACCAATCATTAGCTATTATAGTGAGCCAGCCCCCAGTAGCCAGTGCGTGCCAACCCAGCATAGCTCCTACTTCCCCGGTAGTTCCCAAGCAGCCAGGAAGCCAGGGTGGTTGAGTGACTGTCCAAAGGAAACATAGCCCTAAGGAGAAGCCCATGGTTCACCACTAACCAGTTCATGTTTCTAATAGGTTCTCCCCACTCAGTGCCACACCTGCTGAGAAACCAACTTTGATTATTGGCAGCTCCATAGTGAGAAATGTGAAGTTACAGACCATAGTCACATGTATTCCTGGGGCCAGATGGGGCAACATAGAATACCACTTAAAACTGTTGGCTAAGGATAAGCATAAATATGGTAAAATCATTATTCATGTCTGCAGTAATGCCTCCAGATCACGCCATTTGGAGGTCACTAAAATTAATGTTGAATCGGTGTGTACATATGTAAAGATAATGTCAAACTCCATAGTTTTCTCTGGCTGACTTTCTGGGGAAGACCTGGACTGATTAGGAGACATGCCGTACATCCCACTTTGGATGGAGCAGTTCTCATATCTAGAAATATGGTTGAGTTTATTAGTAGACCAAAAGCATGACATCCCAGAGTTGAGTCAAGGAGGCAGAGCTGCAGTCCTACATGCTTCTCTGTGTTTCCTGTAGAACAGTTACTCACCCAAAACCCCATGGAAGCTGTCTGCCCCTGACTGCAATAATATAACAAAATGGGAGAATTAAATGTGGACTCTTATATCTCTGTCATCTAAAGCCGTATTAGTAAAAGATCTAATATCTATCATATTGATCTACTTTGTCTTACTGGCTGTGTCATGAAAAAAAATGTTAACCTAAATGAACCCACTCCTCCTTGTCATATTCATACTCAGGGTGCGTTCTGATACCCATACTACCATACTATTTAGTATGGCAGAAAAAGATTTAGTCTGTCCCTATACATAGTATGTCAGATGCAGTATGCCAAAAGTACCAGGATGTCGAACTACATCTGGTCGCATGTTGCAGTATGCAAGCCAATATGCTTCTCTGCACAGAGGAAAATACGTCACATCGACTGAGACGCCGAGAGAGCACAGATCAATGACAGTGCATTGACAGTGCAATGACAATAGCCAGTGCAATGACAGAAGCTGCAACAGCAGATGAAGTAGTATGTCCCAATTGTATGCATACTGCATGCAACAGTATGTACTTTGCTGCAGTACGTACTAAAAGTAAAAAGTAGAAGTATGCGATTTGGAATGCAGCATCACATTCCTCGAGACACAAGCTGAGGAGGTGGACTTGCAGCCATTTTCAGCTCAAGCCTATTAATCAACCCCAGACCTAAACTTAATAATAACTCATTCGAAAGCCTTGTTCTTAGTCTTTCACACCCAACCTGGAAAGCTTTACAGCCAATTCTATTTGTTATAGTGTACTGCCTTCCTGGCCCGTACTCTACCTTTTATCTGAATTCTCAGTCTTTATCAAGTCCTTAGTACAGATAAAGTAATTATAGTAGGTGACTTTAATATTCATGTGAACATCTTCTCTCAGAGTGTAAATAAATCCACTCACTGCGAATGACACTCAACTCCATTGCCCCTTTAAAAAAAGAAGATAATAAAACAAAAGAGGTGTAACTCCCAAACCCACAAATTAAAGCAAATATCGCAACAACTTGGAAGGATATGATGTTTCACCAAACTGGGAGAATCTCACTTACAGTCTGGCAAGATAGTCTTAAAGGTCCAATGTGTAGAATTCGGTGGCATCTAGTGGAACAGACTTGGCAAAAATGGAATATAATATTCATAATTCTGTTTTAGTTAGTGTATAATACCATAAAATCACGAATCTTTATGTTTTTGTTACCTTACAATGAGCCCTTTATATCTACAGAGGGAGCAGGTCCCCTTCTGTGGAGCCCGCCATGTTTCTACAGTAGCCCAGAATGGACAAACCAAACACTGTCTCTAGAGAGGGCCTTTCACATTTTTCATGAGTTTCATGTCCACCGTAGGTTCTCCTACACACTTGGATGAGGGGAGGGGTATTCAGTTGGTTGCAATGATCCATGTATTTCTATAGCTCTCAGTAGTAATGACTTCATCAGCTTCTTTAATGATAAAATCCTAACTATTAGAGACAAAATTCATCACCTCCTGCCCTCAACTGGCACTGATTTATCCTCAAACACAGGAACCTCGGAAACAACTGTAAAACCTGATAGATATTTAGAATGTTTTTCTCCAATTGGCCTTCCTAAACTAACTTCAACAATTTCATCATCTAAACCATCAACCTGTCTCTTAGGCCCCATCCCAACTAGGCTGTTTAAGGTCTAGTAAAGAAGTTAGCACTTCTTTACTAGATATGATCAATCTGTCTTTAGTAATAGGCTATTTGCCACAGTTCTTTAAAGTAGCTGTAAACAAACCTCTTCTTAAAAAACCTACTCTTGATCAGGCATTTTAGCCAACTATAGAGCTATATCTAACCTTCCCTTTCTCTCTAAGAGCCTTGAGAAAGCAGTCACAAGTCAGTTGTGTGGCTTTCTACATAACAATAGTTTATTTGAGAATTTTCAGTCAGGATTTAGAGTGCATCATAACACAGAGACAGCACTGGTGAAAGTTACAAATGACCTCCTAACTGCATCGGACAAAGGACTTCCCTCTGTACTTGTCTTGTTAGATCTTAGTGCTGCATTTGACACCATTATATATATTTATATTTTTTATTTTATATTTGTATTGTAATCAGGGCATCCTGAAAAAGAGAAAAAGAGACCTCAATGGCCTACTCTGTTTAAATGAAGGTTTGAATGAATGAAAAATGAATGAATTGACCATCACATCTTATTACCAAGCGGGTAGCTCCCGGTTTGAAAAGTGAAGCCAATGCGGAAGTGCCTTAAACCTGTATTCTCTCTAATGGCCAGCAGGGGGTGACTCCACTGGCTGCAAAAAGAAGTCCGATTGTATGGAAGTCTATGAGAAAATAATCCTACTTCTCACTTGATTTATGATCCTAGTAAACACTTTCCTAATGAGTTTATGGTCTCAATCACTAGTTTAAAGTCTTCTTCAATATATCATGATGTTCATTTTGTAATTTATGGCCACATTTAGAATAAAATAGATGATAAAGAAGCATATGCTTTAGGGTGGGGCTACGTTGTGATTGACAAGTCAGTACCACGGTGACAATGTTGATTGTAACGATTGTAATGTAACCATGGCGTAACACAGATTCAGAGTATAGGCGTAGCTGCTGTGATTTCACAGCATGTTTTCAGTTCATGAAAGTTAATTGTAACATTTTGTTTGCCTAAAAAAGTCTTGTCCAGCATTTGGTTGTGATAAAAGATCCTCTAAGGAGTCGTATGTACAGTTTTTTCGGTGAGCACATTTTGTTTTAATTGTTTTAGCCCTGTTTTGCGCTAGTGGAAATTAACATTACCATTATCACTGTTAACCATAGATTGTAAATGCACCATGCTAGCCATGCTAGCAGCTAGCACTATGGTCAGCACCACCCTCTCATCCAAATATGGTCACTTCTGGCTCCAAAAATCAAACAAATCCAAACTCAAACTCAAGGCTTCAAAACGGCAGTTCGCAAACCAATGGGTGACGTCACGGTGACCACTACCATATTTTTTTTACAGTCAATGCTTATTACAGAGACTGGAACATTTAATTGGCATTAAAGAAACCATACTAAGCTGGTTTAAGTCCTATTTATCAGATCGATTTCAGTCTGTACTGACATGGAGTTCCATAAGGTTCTGTGCTCTGAACAATACTATTCACCATATATATGCTCCCTTTAGGTAATATTATTAGGAAATACTCCATAAATTTTCATTGTTATACAGATGATACCCAATTTTATTTATCAATGCAGCCAGATGAAACCAGTCAGTTAACTAAACTCCAAGCATGCCTTAAAGACATGAAGACCTGGATGACCTGCAATGCTCTGCTACTAAACTCAGACAAAACTGAGTTATTGTGCCTGGCCTTACACACTTTAGAAACACATTATCTAATGATATAGCTACTCTAGGTGGCATTGCCTTGGAATCTGGGAGGTACCATGTACCATTAATGTATGTTACTAACTTGGCATCTTCCCCGTATCTTTGTGCTTTCTTATCTGGCAGGAGACCTTTGGCTGTGGACAAAATGCTGCCCAGCTTGCTGCCCACTGCTGCTGCTATTATTATTCATCATTTTTGCCCACTTATTAGTTATTATTAGTCATATTTCTATTATTATTGTTGTTGCTGTACTTCTCTGTGTCTCTCTCTACCCTCTCCCTCTCCCTCTTTCTCTTTCAACCCAACCAATCAAGGCAGATGGCTGCCCACCTAGAGCCCAGTTCTGATCAAGGTTTCTTGCTGTTAATGGGGAGTTTTCCTTGTTCCTGTCATGAAGTGCTTGCTTATGGGGGAATGTTGGGTCTCTGTAAATTAAAGAGTACAGCCTCAACCTGCTCTCTGTGTAAGATGCCCTGAGATAACTTCCGTTGTGATCTGGCACTATATAAATAAAAATTTTCTTGACTCTTAAATTTTGAGTGGGACTAGTGGGCCAGTGATAGTATGCATTACTGTGACACTGTGACAGTACATTACTGGGCCAGTGACAGTAAGCATTACTGTCACTGGCCCTCTAGTCCTGTCAGTTTTTTTAGCCCATCCCTTAGACTGCAAACTGGACTATGAAGAGGACATGAACATCATTAATAACTTAGAAATCATGGTGAAATACCTTAGTTGTATTAATTAATATACTGTTCTTGCATTAAGGCATGAATGAGATACTGCTCATTCTTGTACCTTCTTCATAGACCATGAGGTATTACATGAATGAATTCATCCTTTTTCATGCATGAAGTCATACATGAATACATGATTATTCATGTACCTTACCATAAAGTGTTATATATGTAAAAAGATTTAAATATATGAAAATGCAGCCTATAAAACAAAAAACAGTAACTATAATGAAGCTCTCTGAACTGTCATAAACATGAATATTAAGCCATTTTAGCTCTCTTGTAGACAATCTATGTAATATAGATATCTCTGGTATTTCTGTAATGCAGTTTCTTTCAACATATACTCATGATACCAACATATGGAATAAGCTAAAAATCAGATGATAATATTGGCCAGGCTGTTGAAGAAGTTGGGCTCATGATCTAGTTGTTGGTTGAATCACTGTAATAGAACCTTGTCACAAAGGCTAGCAAAATGGCCAACAGGAAGTGCCACTTAATTTTAAGTTGTAACCTGCACTTTAAATCTCACTTCGTCTCTCTGTCCCTCTCTCTCTTGCTCACTTCTGACAGTAAAAGCTACTTTGTAGATCAAATCAATGTAGATGTTTTGACACAAGGTATTTGTTTCCTTGTCCTCTTCCAGGAGTTACCTGGACATGGCTAAAGTTCTGGTGTTTCGTCACCTCTTCTGGTTTGTGCTGTCAGTGGTCTTCATCACCGGGGCCACCAGGATCTCTGTGTTCGGGTTGGGCTACCTTCTAGCCTGCTTCTTTTTTCTGCTGTTTGGAACCCAACTATTGGTCAAAACATCCAGGACCCGTCTCGCCCTGTGGGACTGTCTCATCATCTATAATGTGGCAGTCATTGTATCCAAAAATATGTTATCAGTAAGTATAAAGCTCATCATTTGGAGCTAGATTGAAGCTTTCACACAGTCAGGCAGGTTGGAAATAAGCCAGTTGTTTATCCAGATGATCAAAAGAAATGAAAGACCTGAAATGTCTGTAATAATCTCTCATTGCTCAGGAAAACTGTGCACACTACTACAGTAATTAGAGCTGAAGAAGGAAGTGTTCTATTAACTGTGATGGATGTTTACAAAAGACAGTTTGGGTCATAATTTTACAGTTCGCTTTTGTTTTCTTACCAAATGAGTTTGCCTAACCTGGTGGTAAGATACACAGGAAGCAATTAATGTGCACCTTCTAAAAATGTAACTACACATTAGAGCTCCAGTAGCTAGAGAGACACAGCCACAACAAAAACTCAGATTGGTCAGCTTGGACTGCTGGTGCCTTATTGATGTGTTTTTCCATGAGGCTGAATTTCATGGCCTAAAGGTCTTTGAATTGTCAACACCTCATGATGGGGCCAATTTTGACTCCAGAGTACCATTACTGATGTTATATCCAGTGTTCCACAGTAACGCACGACTTTGAAATAATGTGAATTTGAAGTAATGTGTTACAATAGTATTACTTTTTTCAGCAAGAGTAAAGCGTTTCCTCTATAATTGTTGGAGAACCCCCGCCAGGTCAAGAAAATATTTTTTTAATGCCAACCCCCCCCCCAAAAAAATGCCAAATATTCATTCATTTGGAAATCAATAGCATTTGGGAGCCTCTGTGCTGTTCCAAAACGTGAGTTAACCTCTGTGTCATTGCCTGGGAAACTTTTGGTAGCATTGCTCCTTTTTTAAGGAATTCAGCAGTATGTAACATGTGTTTGTAGCGGGTGAGCAGTAAATTGTCAGTCTAGTAGTAAATGTACAGTACAGACCACAGTGTGTCAGTTAATAAATTCTGCAGCTTGTCAAGACAAGTCACGTCTGTTGTTTCTCCAAGTGCTGGAAAATTTAAGGGGGTTAGCTCCAAAGTTAGCAACAATGAAGAGAAGCAGAGAACAGAGAAATTTGTGGCTGCTGAGTCTCCTGATTTTACAATCCCGATTTTTGGGATTAGTAATTTACAGTTATTAATCTCAGATACTGGGGGTCTGCGTGCTCACCATTGGGATTAATGGAGGGTTGATATCAGTGTGGGGTGACAAATAAAAATGACAACTGAGTAATGAAATTAAAGTAAAAAATAATAGAACATGTTACTTTTGCTGCTGAGTAATAAGTAAAGTAATATAATTACTTTTTCAAAGAGTAATATGTAATTAGTAATTAATTACAATTTTCAAGCAACTTGCCTAACATTGGTCATATGGACTGTAAAGACTAAAATTGAGTATCCACAAACCGATGAATTTTGTGTATCTGTGTGTGTGTTTTTCAGATCCTGGCATGTGTGTTTGTGTCTGATTTGCAGAAGGGCTTCTGTTGGGTGATCCAACTCTTCAGTCTGGTTTGTACAGTCAAAGGATACTATGACCGTAAGTGCTTTAAAAATAATTTATAAAATGGATAATTCCGGTCCTAGATTATGATTGGCTGAGCCGAATTCGAAGCCTTTGTAAAATACTCTATAAACACACACTTGTGACCGCATTACAAACTACTGTGCCAATTAGTCAGCTATACAATTGTTTCACAATGTCAGATTTTGTAGTGGTTTACACATTTTCACCAACCACTGCTTGTAAAGCACCAGTGTACAAAAACTCCCTGATGCTGGCCTATAGGCAAGAGAAATCATGTCAGTGATGGGGCATAAATGTGAATCGTCCATAGTATCTTACTGGCGCCCAAACTACAATGAGAAGATGCTAGAGCTATATCTTTGCTTCTGGTACCGTGCAATCAAAACGCACTTGTCCAGAGTCAAACACCCCTGTACGAGCAAAGAGTGCTAATATAATTGTTCACTACTTCCAACATTTGCATAATTAAAGGCAATATCCAGACAAATGTGAAGAATCACCCCAATCTTTAAGGATGCTTGACTACCCTGATAGCATACTTTGCATTCACCTGTGTGTCACTTGGTAACCATTCTGCTAAGAAGAATTGCATTGCTTGGTGGAAGAATGATTATTGTTATCAATAAATTATTGCATTTTGTGTTGTTGTGTGTTTATTTCATGAAACTTTGCCAGGTGTATGTACTAACCATTTTATAAAAGTAATAAGGTACAAAAGGCTGTGGTTTACAGTGATTTTAGAACAGCTAAGAGGGTTTTAGGTGCTCCTTGTCATGCCTAACAACGTCCCTTAGCTGTTTTAAAATCTCTGTAAACCATGGCCTCCTGTGGCTTATTGCTTAAATAATAGTACATGAGGAACAGAATCTGTATAGTATCAAAAATAATGTAATATTACATAATGTTTTATACTGTATATGCTTAGTTTGTGAAGGACACGTGATTTGGTATTAAACAGTACAAGAAATTTAAAAAATAGAATACCCCCTTTCTAGTTTGGAACTGGATCTTTCAATATTACATGACTTTTTTATCCATAGATATGACTGCTAATATACACGCCTTTCAAGTAGCAGTATTGCACATTTCACATGATATTTTATCAGAAAGTCACACCTGACAGAAGCAGTGACAGACTGTTGCCCTTTTATCTTGGTGTGGTTCATTATGTTTTTTGTTTTGTTTTGTTTGTTTTTACCTGACAGCAAATGTAGTGAGTGACAAGACGTGTAGTCTCCCAGTAGAGGAAGCCGGGATCATCTGGGACAGTATCTGTTTTCTCTTCCTGTTGCTGCAGAGGAGGGTCTTCCTCAGTTTCTACTTCCTGCATGTTAGGGCAGAGCTGCAAGCTTCTGCCAAACAGGCCTCGAGGTAAGTCACAATGTACTGAACGAAGAAAATAGGCCCGTAGGAATGTTGTAGAGAGATAGAACCAAAACTCAATTATTTATTAATTATTAATTATTATCTCATCAAGACCTACAAATCATATGCTAGTCCACAATATGCCCATCAAAGTATGACTTTGCGCCAATTTTGGACCCCCAAGAAACGCTATCTCCTCCTAGGGCATTAATGGTATTGGCGTCAAACTTGAATACATGACTTATGACACTGCGAGACAAAAGTTGTTAAAAACTTTGTAACAACTTGAACAGTTTAGATATTATAAGCCCTGAAATAAAAAATTGGCCCTGTTGATAGAAGCAAGATGTGGCAGAAGATCCTGAATGTACAGACTAATAATTCAATACATTGTATTTGTCAATTGAAATGAAGTTGCTACGGATTTTGCCTTCCCAGTGATGCCATCTATTCCTTCCTTCCAGGGGGTTTGAGCTCTTCAGAGCCAGTATTGTGAAGAACATTAAGTTCCACCAACAAGCTGAGAGGAAATCTCTGTCACAGCTCAAGAGATCGTAAGTGTTCACAGTACAGTGCAGCAGGTGTAAAATGCAGCATGTGAAATTTGCTTTTGTGAGTAGCTTTGTAATGGTGCATCAAAGAGCAAGTAGGAATAGAAATGCTTAAAAATGGAGTGTTGTACATTGAGTTACCTTGTGGGACAGCTGTGGCTCAAGAGGTAGAGTGGGTTGTCTACTAATCAGAGGGTCGGTGGTTTGAAGGTCCTTAGGCAAGATTCTGAACCCCAAATTGCTCCTGATGACTGGACCATTGGTCTTTGACTGTGTGTGTGAATGGGTGAGTGAGCATTGGAAACATTTATAAAAAGCTTTGGATTAAAAAAAACGCTATATCACTTCTGATGAGCAAGTTGGCACCTTGCATGGCAGCCTCTGCCATCAGTGTATGAATGTGTGTGTGAACGGTTGAATGTTGGCATGTTTTGGAAAGTGCTTTGAGTGGTCGCTAGACTAGAAAAGTGCGATTTAAATCGAGCCCATTTACCAATGCGGTCCATTTACCTTTAACACTAGCTAATAACAGGTGAAAGTTACTGGACCCTGACTGATATATAGTCAGAACAATATTATTGGTAGATATTTGCTTATCATAGATACACTATATGGCCAGAGGTATATGGACACCTGAACATATGTGATAGTTGAAGATGTGATTCCAACAGGCTTTCCACTAGATGTTGGAACCTGTCTGCAGAGATTTGCTCCCACAGTCAGTTAGTGCACTGACTGGTATAAAGATGGTGGTGTCAGTTGGTCCATCTATCTGTCTAGATGTTGGTCCAGTGGGTTTCAGAGAAAATATTGTCCTGCTCTGTTCCTCATTCTTTCTTTCTTTCCTTCCACCCTGTCTGCTTTCTGCCTGTCCTTCCTTTCTTATTTCTCTCCTAAAATTATCCGAAAACTTTTAAATCCCCCAAAACTGGAGATACAAGGCTATCATGTGATAGTGAACTAAACTCTACACACTCCTCTGAGAAAGCTTCCCACCAGATGTTGTAACCTGGCAGGGATTTGCTCTCTGCATTCAGAGGCACAATACCATTAGTGAGGTGGGTCACTGATATTGGTGATACCTGGCTTACAGTCAGTGTTCTAGTTCATCCCAAAGGTTTTGGATGAGGTTGAGGTCAGCCACTCCTCTTCCACTACAGACTGGAAAAAACATTTCTTCATGGAGCATCTTGGAGAACTTGCCACAGTTGTTCTATGGATATAGGCTGTCTCAGTTGCTTCTGTCTCTTGATGTAATCCAATACTGATTCCATGATGTTGAGATTGGGGCTCTGTGGGGGCCTTGCCATACCATCATTGTCAGAATATTGTCAATATAAGAATATGGTGTTATTGCAGAATAAATTTGGGACTGATCAAACACCTTTCTGATGGTATTGCATAATTGAAAGTGCCACAAACTTACCGTATATTTAGCCCTTATTCTCCTAAAGACAAGTTTAATAATTCTGTCTATACTTTACTTTTACTAAATTTGACTTATTTTAAATATTGTTTTGTTTTATAGTGTTTAGCTGCAAACTGTTTTCTCTCAGCATATATTGTTGTCTCAACTCTCTATTGTATTGTCTCTATTGTACGTTAATGTATAAAATAATCACTGGATGTTAGTTTTTTACTCTCTGGTTCATCCTCAAACATAATATAAGATGCCAACCAAATTACATTTGTGGACTGGACAACCTAGTCTCACATTAAAATGTATAATAGCTACGTTGGTCCACAGCACAAAATGTAATAGTTTTACAGTAACGGCTCTAAAATTGTGAGATGCCGACATTTTTTTGGCCTATTATTTTCTATTGGCCTGCATCCACGTCACGTGACTATCAAATTTCTGTCTGTGAAAACATTTTTTTTAAATGGCTGACATTCCTTTTTATTCTCAGTGGAAAATGCAACATTTTAAGATAGTTTTGGCATTAAATTGCGTTTTGATAACATTTATAGCAAGAAACGTGCATTTTATTTTCATAATCTTCGTTCAGTGAATGTATATGATGTGTAGTTTGTCAGTTATTACAAAGATTTTTGCAGGCCTTTTATTGTTGCTAGGGTGGCTGCTATGGACACTGCTATCACTGACACCACGTGGTTGAATGTTGTTTGAATCATTGCTTTTGTGTTATGTAGTTATCTGAGGTGTATTTGTGTTATTTTATGTTTGATGATGTTTTTCAATAAAAAATGTAGATTTTAGAGCACCCTAGTGACAAATTGAATCTGAAATCCAGAATTTGAAGCTTTGTGTTTGGCTGACCAGAGGACCCGCCCTCACTGTCACCATGTTAAGGTTTTCTTTTAATGATATCTTTATCTTTAACTTTTCTCAACACAAAACATGTATGTGTCCAACAATATGATACGGTAATGTTATGGTCATCAGTTTTAATTATTTCCTCTTCAGTTCTAAAAAATCTTTACTTTTTCTTAACATGGATAATCTAGATACAGTGTAATTACTAGTTCGGCTGTACTAGATATTTGATATATATAGAGATAGATGTATTGATGTTCAGTAGATATATCGTTTTACCAGAAGAAATACAATTGTGGTGCTCATTTGTATCAGGCTACATGGTGCAGCTCTAGGGAATAGTAGTTTTTAAAAAATATATTAGGTTTTCCTAGGATTGGAGTTTGTAAATACTGAATTCAGAGTATACTGAGGAGTTTAAGAGGATGGTAAAACATTTGTGTAATCAGATTTTAGATATTGTTAAATTGTTAAATGGGTGAAGATTAATTTTAACCATATTTTACCCATATCTGACATGAATGAAGCTTTTTGTTTGTTTATTTTTCTTTTTCAGTGGAAATAGTGATCAAAATGAGTCACCTTCAGAGATTACAATACTGCTGTCAATCTAGGGCTACAGGCATTACTACAGGCTTGGAGGAAGGCCTGAAGTGCTTGGGTTAGGGTTAGGGTGAGGGCTGAAAAGACCAACCTGTTCTCATTCCCAGGTTGTCAAATACCAACACATGCATAGGCCACTATTAACACAACCCTGGAGATTTTTTTATCCTTATGATTGCTGGTGTTGGGATTTTATGTCAGCGTGACATAGCCCATTCAATCAGAATCTCTTTTATTAGCCAATGCAAACATACAAAGAATATGTCTTGTCGTTTGCTCCCAAAAAACGCAACACAAGTAAGGCAATAATAATAATAATAATAATAATAATAATAATAATAATAATAATATGAACAAAGTAATATTAAGATAGAATAGTAATAGTCTTGACAATATAAAACTTGAAATGAAATATTGACTTAACAAAGGAAATATGGACCAGGCTATGGACAAAGAAATGAAGTGTATATATATGTGAGAGTGACAAGTGCAGGGATGGGAAATAAATGTAAAGTCCAGTTTGATAACCCTGTTGAGTGAAGCCCACCAACGGCAGACAACCCAAAACAGTAGTCAAATGCACCAAGTCCAGCCACAACACAATGCCCTTCTGTAGCCTACTGCTATCAAAAACTGACAAAAAAAACTTTATCCCTCAGAATTGAAGGAGAAATAATAAAACTGATGGTCTTAGCATTAACCTATTGTGTTGTTGAGTTATCAAGGACACTTTTGTGTTTTTGTGTTGAGAAATGTTAAAGATATCACCGAAAGAAAACCTCAACATGGTGACAATGAGGATAATACTTCCAGGCAGTTCTCCGGTCAGCCAATTGCAAAGCTTCAAATTCTGGATTTCAAAATCATCTCATTCCTGGGGCATTCTAAAATCTGTTTTTTATTGAAAGAACATCATCAAACAGTTACATAAAATAACACAAATAACATAGCAGCTCAAATAACTAAACAATGAAAAAACAATGATTCAAACAACATGGAAATACGTGGTTTCAGCAATAAAAGCATCCATAGCAACCACCTGGTAGAAAGCCTGAAAAAGTCTCTGTAATAATTGACAAACTAAACATCATTTACATTAACACAATGCACATTTCTCACTAGAAATGTTATCAAAATGCAATTTAATGCTGAAACTTAAAATGTTGCCTTTTCCACTAGAATAAAAGCAATGTCAGCAATTTTTGTTTGTTTTTGCAGACAGAAACGTGATGTGGATGCAAGCCAAAAGAAAAGAATAGGCCAAGAAAACATAGGCATCTCACAATTTTACAGCCATTATTGTGAAACTATTACATTGTGAACTGTGGACCAATATAGCTATTACACATTTTGATGTGAGACTGGGCTGGGACTGGATCTGGCACCTGACCTAAATATATTATAGGCAAACATCCAACAGGTGTTGAATGTGTGGCGTTACATTAGCCCAAATTAATTCCATTCTTCTGTCTCCTCTCCTCCTGTCTTCTCTCTTCCTTCATGTCACCTTCTCTCAGGATGGAGAGAATTCGCTCCAAGCAGCAGAAGTACAGAGATGGACACAAAACAATTGAAAAATCCAACGAGAATCAAACTGCCGGTAGGACTCACTGGGTTACTGGAAAAATATTGGGTAAACTGTTACAGTCAGTAAACATTTCACAGGTACTTCTTTGTTGGTCCACTGACTGTGGGACAAAAAGATGATGATAAATAAGTAAGTCAGTTGGTCCATCTGTCTGTCCAGACTCTAGTCTAGCAGGAGTATTGTACTTTTATTTTTTACTTTGTAGATAGTATTTTGCATTCAACATGATAAAAGCTAACAAAATAACAGATATCAGCTTTCTTTTTTGCTTCTTTGCTTCCTTCCTCCTATTACTAATTCTGTCTTTCCTTTCATACTGTCTGTCCTTCATTTCTTATTTATTTCCTCAAATGATTTCAAAACATGAAAATCCCCAAAAGTGGAGAGACAAGAATTTCACATTACAGTAAACTAAACTGTACTAAGGAGTACCACTCATTGATAGCTTTTACTTAAAGCTTCATGAAGACTCACAACCCTGACATATTGATTTATTTTTCTTGAAACCACTTTGCAAGCTTGGAAAGTTTTTGAAAGGTGCTATACAAATAAAATTAGCATTGCTAATGTTATTGGCATTATGCCCATAAAGGTTACATTCACGTAACTAAGATTAGCAAAACCATCAGCATGTTTGTCCTTGTTTCCCAGAAACCCATACAGACCAGAAGATGTCCAGGAAGAAAAAGTGGTATCAACCATGGTTGGACCATGCAACAGGTATGACAAATACTCCAGTTAAACTTGGACTACCATGGGGACTGCCACTGTTTGGTGAAAAACAGACTGTATGAATGAAGTTGTCCTTATGATCTAATTTAAGATGATCTCTATATAGTGATTTGGAGGAGGTTGTAATGTGTTTCTTCTACTCATAGTGCTCCACTCAGGAGAGTACTACCTGTTTGAATCAGACAGTGAGGATGAAGAGGAGCTGCAGTCTGAAGAACAGAAACCTCAAAAACAGACTGCCTGTCAGGTCAGACACCCAACTGCTATAACAACAACTCACAAAATACTGAAATACTGTATATAGTCAATCAATATACTAATAACTCTATGGGGGCCTTATATTGATATATTTGTAATCATACATGCCAAGTTACAGTTTACTCACCAGCTATGTTGTAGTGTAGCAGTGGGGCAACGACATGATCAGAGACTGGTTTAGTCCAATCCCAGATCTAATGCTGCAGTAGACAGTATTGTAAAGCTTTGTCCAGGGGAGTCACATATTCACAATATCTGCTTTTAAACTGATGACTTATATTATAAACTACATATACGGTAGTTGTAGTTGTTGTATCCAAATGTTTTCTTACTGTTAACATGTAGTGCTGAAATTCTAATATACATGTGCTGATTGTGTTGCTGTATGATTCTTGTTTTTCTCTCTCTCAGTTGGCATACCAGGCGTGGGTCACCAGTGTGAAAACAGCTCTGAGAGAACGTCAGAGACGCCAGAGACAGTTGAGGAGGATTGAGAGAAAAGAGAAAGAGAGAGAAGAACAAATATCTTCACAACAGGAGTCTTATTCTGTGATAGGTTAGATATTTTCAAATCCTTTTTACTATCAGGGATGTCAGAGCAGATGCTAAGACACAGTGAGGACATAAATTGGAGGAGATGATGTGCACGTTTCCTTCAGCATGCTCACCATCTGAATTTGATGGTACAAATAGGTTAACAGTTAATATGACCAAAGTCTGTAAGGTCTCAGTCCACAAGTACAGAGGGTGGACATTTGGATTTAGCTATATGGTTTTGTCTTAATGGCAAGGCTTAGTTTAAATATGAGCTGTTAATGAGCTGACTGACACTTTTAGCATCATCTTTATGTATGTTTATTTTTTGTATTAACATATCATTAATGTGATCAGCAGGTTTAAATATCCTCCCCTTAGTGATAAGGGGGCCAGGTAAGTGAGCTTAATGAAAGGTAACAGGTAGATAAGGTAAAAATAGTGACATGTGGGCTAGGTAAGTAAGGAGAACGGAAAGTAAATTAGGTTAGTGACATTGCAGGTAACAGATTGATAAGTCTATAATTAGACCTCTAGAACAGGTAGACAGGATAGAGTAATGTTAACACCACTGCTTAGCAGGTGGGACACTAGGGTTGAATTGCAGTCAGGGAACGTGGATGGCAACCAATGGCTAGCTAAGTAAGGAGAGTTAAAGGTAAACTTATGTTAGTGGTATAGCTAGAACTTTTGAACAGTAACACACTCCCATAACATATGTAAATATGATCCTATATCAGACGAGCATTGACAAGCATGATCTTTGGTTAATGTTTTCAAGACTTCAGCTTTATTTAAACATGTTTATAACTGGAGGAGAGCGGTCTATGACTGTATCCAGAACTATGTAAAGTCACCACCAATCACTATACAAATGTCCTCTAATTGAGCAATGTGAGTTTTAATTTCATGAAACACAGTCCCATCTGAGTTAGGTGGGGCATATACATTTATAAAAGTTATTTGTTTATTCAGCAGAGACCCTATAGAAATTACATATCTCCCAAAAGCATCTGCAATGCTGGTTGACACTATAAAATTCAGATTTTTATGAAATAATGTTGCTACTCCTCTACTTTTGGTGCTATAATTACTGAAAGTAATATGACCAATCCAGTCCCTTTTTAATTTACTAACTTCAAGTTGGGAGAGATGAGTCTCTTGCAGAAATAAAACATTACAATTTTTACTTTTAGCAAAATTCATTATGTTCTTTCTTTTGATAGGATTTTTAATTTATTTAATATTCCATGTCACAAGATTAAGTTTATAAATGTTTCACATATTGTAAAACAGATCTATGGACACCACCACTAACTCTTGACCAACCCATGACACAACACGAAAAACACAGAGAGAAATAATTAAAAAGGAAAAATAACAAAATAACATACATAAGCCTCATAATAAATTAATGCATGAGGCCTGGTCCTCCACCTCTTCTCTAGCTACAATTTAAAAAAAATTATGATTATACAAAAAATAAGAAAAGGAAATAGGAAAGAGAAGTATTTGGGCATCAGACACAAAGTGAAATACTTCTGCTTTATACATACTACACCGGAGTTTACAGCATTAAAGATGATTTAACAGTATTTCACATGTATGGTTGTCATAATTACAGACCTGGAGGGGCAAAGCTATTCTACAGTACCTTTTCCTGTAGTTGGTATGAAGACTCCTGATATGAAGAGTCCAAGAATTCATGTTACCTAGATCAAGGTCCTTTAGGTGTTATTCCTGTGGTGTTAGACGTGGGACTTTGAGCATTGCATCGTCCAGCCATCCAGACTGGAGCTGTCTGCATTTTTTGGGAACCTGAATGTCCTGGATAGGAACAGCATGATGCTGCCCAGGATGAAAACTTTTAGTTTGGATGGATAGGTTACATAAGATTTCACCTGTTTTTGTTTTAGCTCTCTCCTTATAGATGTATAGGTGTGTCTGTCCTGCATCAGCTTTTGTGACTGGTCATGGTTGAAGGAAATTCTTTGCCCATGGTAAGACAATTCCTTTATACCCCAAGTGGCCTTAAGTACTTTATGTTTCATGTCCCACTGCAGATATCGGACAACGTTAGACCAAGGGGTCGCTCCCTCTGTCAGAGACCGAGTAACCAGAGAACAATGAGCTTGCACAATATTTAGACCATCAGATGCGATGCTAAATTTATCAGTAATTTTTTTTTTTGTTTGTTTTTGTTTTCAAGAAAACAATTATGTCCTTTATTTCACTCGCTTCTTTCACCCTGTAAATTCTCATGTTCAATGGGTGTGATTTATTTTCTAAATATTACACTCAATCTTCCAGTTTGGTCTGCTGTTACATCAGGGTGGTTATGGTTTGGGTTGTGATAACATCTCGGTCTTCCACCGGGTTTATTCTTTTTTCTACTTCTTCCACATGGGATGCCATGGACTTTAGCTCGAATGCCAAACTTTTTCACCTCTCTCTGTAGATCAGTATGTCTTTCCTTATTTCTCCTCGGAAGTCTTGGAATTCTTCTGTAAAACCACTGATTTGACCAGACATTTCTGTTTTTAACTCGTTCAGCATTTTCCAGATAGACTCCTCCATTGTCTGTTTCCCACGGTGTCCATCGGTTTTAGATATGTAGTTGCAGGTTTATGATACTGCTCCAGATGTCAGATTCATACCACACAGGGTAGCAAACTATCGTCAGATATAGTTTGTGGTCGTTTGATTGTGAAAATCCTATGATTATCCCCTTGATATTATAATATTTGAGGGCACTTCACAGCCACATTCCTTGTGCAGCCACTGGAAGGAGAATTAACTGTAGAATGTGTTAGTTACATAGCTAGACTTGGAGGCAGGTTACAGCTAGATAAGTTAGATGGAAGACTAGTGTTAGAATTCCATTCAGGGAGTGTGAGTGGAAACAGTTGGCTGACAGACAAGTGACAAAGACAGTGACAAGTGTATTACTGAAGTGAGGAGAATGAAAGGTAGATTAGGTTAGGGTAGCTCTCCAAGGAATTAATGTAAATCAACGTAAGGTACTCTGCAGTGATGGAAACATGATTGTGTGTGTGTGTGTGTGTGTCTGTCTGTCTGTCTGTCTGTGTGTCTGTGTGTGCATAGGTTGTGGGGACAATGACGTGTTTGAGGACTCTGTAATCCAGGAGGAGGTGGAGGAGCCAGAGGAGAAGCAATCGGGTAGGCTCACATTTTCTTTGCCTCTTCCACGTTTCACCAGGAGAAAATGCTTCCCAGCACGCTGCTGTGTCCACACATAGTGTGTTGTTGTGTATGTATCAAGTCTACAGTATGTAGTGAATGAGGGGCTTCCTCTTGTGTTTGTGGTTAGTTATTGTGATCATGGTAGTACCTAAATTTAAAACTATATAAGTGCAACAGGGCATGTAATAAGAGTCTAAACAGCTAAATAGAGTATATTCATTTAGATATAAGATAGCCAGTACAATCAGTCTTAAGACTGAGTCCATTCAGTAAGGCTCCCGAATATATTAGCTTAGGATAGCCCTATTCATTAGCCGACTGCAGGGCGGCTTACTGTATCTCCTACTCTCCCGTTTCTCTTCCTGTCTCTTGTCTGTGTGCTGCAGGTCATGGTGAGATGGTCCAGAGGATCTTGGATATCCTGCGCTTCTTATGGGCCATAGTTCTGGCGATGATAGATGGACTAACTCAGTGGCTTAATCTGCTGACTAAACAGTACAGAGAGACATCTACTGTTCTGTGCAATGAACGCTACTTCATCATACACAAGATACAGCAGGTAAACACAACATGGAGATTTTTGTTAAGCAGAAACTCAGCTTTGGAATTGAACACTCAGCACAGACACACACACTCTAACTTGGGTCGGTCTTCCTCTGAGCAGCATCATACAACAGCAGACTCCACAGATGACCAGTTATCGCAGGGCAGTGAGAATCCCACACTGGAGACCTGTTTGGATGAGACTGATGCAGAAAACTCCACCAGATACAGGTTTGTGTGGAAAAGAGTGTTGTTGTTGTTTGTTACTCAGTTTCTATGTATTTTGTATTTTTATGTGCGTTTGTGTTTTTCATTCACTCTCTCAGCTGCCTGGAAGTGGATAGCAGGAGTATAACAAGCCGTTCTACCCCCAGGCCAAAGCTAAACAGCACTGGGAACCTCTTGAGTCAGGAACCCCCACCCAGCAGCACGGAGATCATACCAGACCCATCCCAGCAACAACACAGACACTCCAGAACAGCCAGTGAGCTTCTGGGAGACAGGTAGACACACTGAACACTGAAGGCCAACAATGATCCATAGTTTACAGTGGCTACTGGTTTCATTGACCACCTCATGTTCACAAAGCACTTTGTGTCTAGCAGCAATAATACCACAATTCTTGCAAAGGGGATGTGTGGGTTATGACTGTGTTAAAGGGATACTATAATTTATCACAACTTGAGTTTTATTTTCATATTTTCTCGTCATTGGTTCTATCAGTTATTGAAAGACTGGTGATGAATACAAATTCATGAATAAATGAACTTTTCCCCTTCTCTCTCTGCAGGCAGTTCTTCTCTGAGGAGCTAGAACAGAGCAGAGAGTTCTACAACAACCAGAACCGTCTGCTGAAGCTGCTGTTTGCCATGTACAACCTGCTGGCAGCCAACTCAGAGCTAGTTTGCTATTTCATCATAGTGTTAAACAATGTGGTCAGTGCCTCTGTGATATCACTGGTCCTGCCCATAATGGTGTTCCTATGGGCTATGTTGGCTGTCCCAAGACCAACCAAGAAGTTCTGGATGACTGCTATAGTCTACACAGAGGTACAAACACTTAAAGAGACACAGATATAAACCATAAACTATTACATGTAGATGAGGGGAAAGGTGTATTACTATTCATATTGTTTACAGTTTTTCTCAGGTGCTTTGATACATTTCTCAGATCAGAATTGAAATTCCCCAAACTACTTGTTCAACTTCCACATCATCTAGTCACTTGCACATTATAAAAGCAATTTCTCATTCTTTTAAACAAATATCAAATTTGCACATTCATGCAAATGATTAGGTACAATTGTCTGCTGTTTCCTACATTATCAATTGCTTATGTCATGTTGATCAGAATATATTATACTGGTTCTCTGTGGAATAGTCTTATACCCCCACCACCATAACCAACAAAATATCTAGGCGTTAGTTCATTGTTTAAGTCATCACATGCAAAATGGTCGAACCTTTTGTCATAATCTGTCAAGTGTATTTTCTATACATTTCTACAACTTTTTTGTAAATGTGTCCTGAATTGATGAATTGAAGGTGATCTGACTTTCACTAATGAAGAGGAAGTGTTAGATCAACCAGTGATCAACCAGTTCTCTATGTGAAATAGCTCAGAGGTGCATCCCATGAACCTTCAATTGGCAAGCACATATGGACAGAGCACAGTGGAAGAACAAGGAAATGAACAGGGTCAACAGCTGGAGGGTCAACAGAAAGAAGAGGAGTAAAGCTGCGTGGTGGAAGGGTAGTGTTGGGCTGTGGCTACAAGTTTGGCTATCAGCAATAATAAATGATTATCAAAGATAATCATTAATTATTAAAATCAATAAGATTATTAATAAGAATTAATAATAACGGGCACCACCCTGGAGTCAGGGAAAAAGATAGCCGATTCAGTCTCAAAGTGTACTAATCTATCAGTTTGGAACTTTGATTAATAATTAACTTAATAACTATAAACAAAATTACCATATCAATAGCTAGTTAAGGTTGAAGGATTTTGGAGTTCTTTGCAGAGCAGAGGTTGGCAAAACTCATTCTTGTGCAATATTAAAACAGAAAGCAGGTATATCCAAAAGCATTTATTTAACAAACAGGTAAAAGAGCAAAACACACAATACGAGTCTAGCTAAGTGTACCTATATCCAAGTGTGAGTGTGTATGTGTGTGTGTGTGTATGTGTGTGGGGAAGACAATGGCAAGATGGCTTAAGTCACCTGGTGACTGAGCACATGGCATGCCAACAATTTGGCTGACAAAGGGAACTATAGAGAGAAAAGGCCAGACCAAGAACCACATGTGCTGCCTGAACCAAAGTTTGCAAAACTAGGTTTTAAACCTCTTAACGGTGTGGTTCTCTGTTTAAGGCCAATTGATGTAGGATCGAGGTGCCAGGTTAGGAAGAGGTTAGTTGCATGCAAGGCCTAGTTACTGGGTGTAACATGTGTTAAGCATGCTATCATTAACCTAGCGATGTGGCTATGCAATAACCTGACTATGAACAACAAGGACATCACGATAGTTCAATGAATAACCTTAGCCATATCAAAACATGTACAGTACATTGATTAAGTTAAACATTCTTGCTTAGCCGTGCTATGCTTCACTATGTTGCTAGGCTATGCCCAGTTGTTACCAGTCCATGAAGAAAGACATGCTTTGTGGTGCGCTGCTTCTTAGCTGGTGAATCCGTGGAAGAGGAAGGCTGAGAGGGGTTTGGCTCCAAAGCTGAAAGGATGCAGGATTTGCTGTGTAGGTCTGGTGCTCCAGTCGTGCAGGTCAGAGGGCCCAGGTCCAGTCCTTTGTGTAGAGTTAGTGGCAAGCTAACTCTTTTTCGTGGCTCCTGTACTTGTTAAACCAGCCAGCAGACTTGTGTAGTAGCTGTTGGCACTAGAAAACTTAGTTTCTGAGTCTTAGGCAGGATCTCGCGTCTTCTGCCGTAAAGAAAGAGTTCTGTGTGTGTCTGCTGTGAGCAGGCCACACAAGAGAGCAGAGAGCTGTGAGGAGAAAGAGGAGCTGAGAGCTGCTCTTTCAGCAGCTGGAGGTAAAAAAGAGTAAGGAGCTGCTTCAGCCACAGCTGGAGGAGAAAGGGAGAAAGAGAGGAGGGGACTCTCTGGTTTTGTTAACCTGGATCCATGGGTGGAGCTTCGCATCTTAGGCGTGAACATCCAGTGTCTCAGGTTTTTTGGGTCTTGAAACATGTGGTCCCCTAGTGAGTCCCAACAGTAGGGAGGCAAAACAGAAAGAGGTAGAAGAAGCCAAGGACATAGGCACGTTCCCGATGAAATAAGGGCCACAACTGTGGACTAGGGCTGCTCGATTATGGCAAAAATCATAATCACGATTATTTTGGTCAATATTAAGATCACGATTATTTAACATGATTACTCATTGACTTTGGAAACATCATGCATTTCTTGAACATTTAAAAAAAACTTGTCTTTTTAACAGTGGATTTCCTTTAACAATAACAGACTGCAGACCAGGGTTAGACGCTAGACTTTTTTTGACAGGCAAAGAAAAAGGACAAAGACACAAACGCTATGATCCAACAAATGTATTTTAGTCGGCAGAATGAACTCTTCACAAACTTTGTGAACTGAGGTACAACGAACATGTTAAGGCAAGGGGGAGTGCAATCATTTCTGGGTGCACACAAGTCTTAAAAGGGAGGGTGACATCATGGCTGTGTCGCCATGATTTCCTCTGGTTTTGGAATGTCTCTGCCAATGAGACGAAAGTTGCCAACTTAACACCTAGGTGTGAACTGAGCGGTTCATGTTGGGAGATGGAGTCCGAAACGGACTCCCTTTGCTCTACTGGGCACCCTTTTTTGTTATCAGGCTTTGTGAGTTGCATGCAGGCCTGCCTTTGTCTCATGCACATGGAGTATGAGGCCCAACACCTCTCAGGAGGCGGCCTTTAAAGAGACAGGAGCTAAAATGGCCTGTTTCAAACAAAGGCTGAACTGAGGGGCTATTATGTCCTCAGAGTGAGTGTCAGTTCGCATTTAGACAGATAGTGAACATGCATGTACAGAGGCATAAGTTAATATAACTGAGCCTTTACTGTATTTCTTCTTCTCAGGTACAGGATTTTTGAAAAACTGAAACAACACAGAAAAAGAAACCAATTAAGTATGTTAAAACTGAAGACCACATATTTTTCACTTAGTTGTATAACAAAAATTGTATTGCCTCAGTTTTTTTCCCTGCAAGCAAGTCACAGCTTCACAATTAGCACTTTAGTGTGTCGTCCCCAGAGGTAAATTTAGCTACGTTGCTACAATACTAGCTCCACAACAATAGCTTATAAGAGATATAATTCAATAGACATGTCATTTAAAGATTGAAAATGAGTTAGCTATCCAAATGTCGGGCCATGCCTGATGTCTCCTTAGGAAGTGACCTCAAAACATCTGGCAGCATCATGTGTTTCTAGAGACCAATATAACGAAAATAGACCTTTAGTGCAACTAAAATCAATACCAAAAACGGTCAGCAGGGGGACAAAATAACATAATCTTTACAGCTCTTCAACATACAGAACATAACTGGGCCAGTATGAGATAAATAAGAAGTTTTTTGAACTGAAAATCATGCAGATATATTCCAGTAGAGCCCCGGATTAAAAATATAGATCTGGAAATGTGCATAATATGCCCCCTTTAACAATCAATCAGATGACCCTGTGACAAACTCATAAACAATCCCCAACTCTACAACTCTACTGACATATGTATTCTCTTTTAGCTCTTTGTTTTGATTTTACAGGGCACATAACCTGCTCTTTTCACTCTCAATAACAGCAAGTTCTGACTGGTAGTACTGTTGTGCTGCTCTTCCTCTCTCCAGGTGATGATAGTGGTGAAATACCTTTTCCAGTTTGGATTCTTTCCCTGGAACAGTGTTTATGAGATGATGCTAAATGAAGACAAGCCTTTCTTCCCACCTCGCATCCTGGGCCTGGAGAAGACTGACAACTACATCAGATATGATCTTCTTCAGCTGCTGGCTCTGTTCTTCCATAGATCCCTGCTCATGGTAAGTTAGTATTTACAGTGCTGTTTACCCTCAACAGCCAGTAAGGAAGGGCGCATTAAAGTGTGGTACATGGTGAGAGCAGCAAGGGCATAATTGGCCACCTTCCACTTTTCAAAATAATGATAATAACTTCATTTCTATAGCACTTTTCAAAACAAAGTTGAAGTGCTTTACAGTAAAAAGTAAATAAAATCCAAAACATAAAAGATAATATAATCAAGAATAGTTACACTAAGTACACAAATTACCATTCATTACTCTTCCACAGGTGTGGTACAGGGACAGCAAAGGCCCGGTCACCCTTAGTGACAAGGCAAGATTTAGGAACCATTAATAGGGCCCTGCTAGATGAGCAGCAATAAGGCTTACATATAGTAAGTAAGTCACAGATATAGGCGGGAACCTGACGATGCAAAACAAGCAGTAAAATCTTAAAATCAACTTTAAAACTTACAGGTAACCATTAAAGGGCAGTAAGGAATGATGTGATATGATCACTTCTCTTTGAACGTGTTAAAACCCTGGTAGCAGCATTTTGTGTAAGTTGCAGTCTTTGGCTGTTTCACCTGCCTAGACCTGAATAAAGTGCAGTAGTTGCAGTAGTCAAGTCTGGAGGATACAAAAGCATGGATTACCCTTTCTAGATCTTCAGATGAGAGGAATGATCTAATCTTACTTAAATGTCTCAGCTGAACAAGCAGAACTTCACTACTTTAGGTACCTCAGAATCAAAGCATGAAAAAACAACTGTGAATCAAAAAATATACCAAGGACCTCTTTTTTAACATTGTTAGATAGGTACCCAGACTACATGAGAGACTGTTCATGATGCTACTACTAGTGCCAGAGGGAGTGATTATCATTATTTCTGATTCTATGAAGTTTACAATGATAGTGGTAGCAGATATGATATTCCTTGATTTCAGGCAGAATTATCTCTTATTGTTTTTTTAAATATTTTATCAGTTATATTTTATATTTCAATAGTTATCAGTTATCTGTGACGGACAACTAGCAGGGTCTCCCCAGTATCTGAAGTGCCACTGAACAGGACATAAAGACTAGCAGTTCCTATACTGATATTGTGAGAAAAAAAACACGAACTCACAGTTGAGTAGCTACAGCATAACAACTACACTATATAATCAATTCAAACTTAGGTACGGTTGAATAAAGTCACAAAATACAATACAGACAACAGAGAAATATCATATTTATATAAACATGTTTTAAATCAATACAGGGATAATATAGGAATGTATGTTGTCTCATACCAGCTGCATGAGGCCCAACACTGGGTTGGTACATGTGAAGACAAAACTGCATTTAATTTTTGCATTTGAGCATTTCCTCAACAGTTGATGATCCAGATAGAAAAAATTGAAATAAAGGAGCAGTATTACACTTGTATTTGCAGAGTAAAGCTTGTTAGCCCTAGTTATCGATACACAGTAAAATATGATTTATCTGATGGTAGGTAAAATTGTGCTTAAGATAAATCAATCTGTATTCCCATTCAGATACTTACTATAGCAAAACATACATTGACGTGCCTCACAAAGGTGAACTGTGTTCTTATATTTTTAAACCACATATTACACTTTTACTTGAGGGATGACTTGGTAGACCTACAGAAGGGTGACAAAGGAAAAACCAACATAAAGTGTCTTAGTAAGGTCTTGGGCCACCACGTGCTGCCAGAACAGCTTAAATGCGCCTTGGCATTGACTCGACAAGTCTCTGAAACTCTTCTGGGGGGATGAACACCATTCTTCCAAAAATAGGAAGAATAAAGGCCATAGCATATGATTAACATAATTTTCATACTCATCTAACATTCACTGACCCCTTGTGCCCTATGGATTGGGGCATTGTCATCCTGGGAGAGGCCACTCCCATAGGATTCATCATAAGATAAAGGTGATCACTTAGAACAACTTTGTATCGATTTACAGTGACCCTTCCCTCTAAGGGGGACACATGGACCCAAACCATGCTAGTAAAATGCCCCCCACAGCATAACAGAGCCAACAGATCCCCTCACTGTAGGGATCAAACATTCAGGCTTGAACTGGTTTTTCCTTTTATTTGTTACCCATCTGTATCTTCAGTAAACCCAATAAAAAGCAGGACAGAGCAGTTACCCTAAACTCTTCTGGAGTAGCATCTGAGCATCATAATAAATGTAAGTCGGTGTAATGTCCTCTGAAGTGATGGAAACATGACTCTGTGTGTGTTTGTGTGTGTGTGTGTTTGTGTACGCACAGCGTTATGGCCTGTGGGACCACGAGGGCCCTCTGGAGGAGCAAAGTTCCTCACCAGAGTGTTGTAAGGATGAAGAAAAAATGGGAGAAGGAGATGAAGATGGAAGGAAGGAGGGACGAGGAGAAGAGGTGGAGGGAAGAGTCAGCTCAACATCCACCCTGGAAAACCCGGAAATTACTGAATTGGACCAGCTTGAAAAGGTTGGCACAAATACTTGATATTAGCTGCTGTTAGTTAGTGCTTAATCAATAACTTTTTAAAGAATGTGTTCTTGGGCGTTACAAAAGTGACATTAAGTCATCAGACTTAGTTTTTAAAGATATTAGACTACTTTTCTAGTTTTTCGAAATCCACTGTTTATCAATGCAGGATAACATGGACTGTGTTGAACCAAGTACCAGCTCTGCTGCTGCTACACCACAACGCCCTGCTGCTGAACCAGCACCAGCACAGGATGGACAGGAAACTCCGCCTGGGCTGAGTGACGTGTTGGATCCTCCCAGCAGGCAGAGGGAGGATAAGATAGAGGGAGACAATGCACAGGTCAAAGAGGAAATCCCAAAGAAAAGCAGCAGCATCCGCTTCCGCAAGAAGCCTAAACAACCCAAAGAACAGCGAGGCAAAGGTTTGTGGCTTCATTAGACTGTGGACTGTGATGGTAGAGGTGATTTATAACTCATAACATTAATACTGGCTGTATTCCATGAGGGAGTAACTTAACACCACGCTGAAAAGCAGTTTCTCTATTTGAGAGTTAAAGCTTGTTTCATCTCTGACCTATAACAACATCTAGCAGTGTCCTGGATACAGTTCTACATCACTGCACTGATTCTGCTCTAAAGGCCTCTTGTTGGATTGTCTAACAGAGTCTGAGACCTCCTTTCTGATGTTAGAATTGACTTGGGGAATTGGGCCTGTATCCAGCAACTTATGAAACTTGGACAATCACTCCCATTTTATGCAGTGATTGGCCAGGTGTGTGAAAATATCATTAGTGGCATGTTTTTAACTCCTCTCTTTCAAGCTGTCTCTTTTGTTTTTCATTCTATTACTTCTTTCACTTTGCGTGGCAACTTTGGCCCTCTCTATGATGACGTGTGGTGCATGTGAACAGCTTTGCCTTTAGATGTGTCTGGACAACACTTTATACAAACTAGTTAGTTTGAAACATACTCTTTAAATCCTCACAAATAATGTCACTCACAGTGTTCAAATCCACAATCTCTCTGTCACTGCCTAGGATTCTTACTGTTATAACTGTAGTGAAGTGTCAGTAACAATACACCACATACTGTATGTAATAGGCTATTGTCTGCATTTCAAAATGAAACCCATAAAGCAGCTTGCTTGTGGAAATATTTGAAATTTCCAACTTAGCAAGTTGATGAAAAATGCTTTGCACTATTAGTTTTGGCCCCTGTAAGGCAAAATGTCTCTAGTAGTCTCTTTAGTTAACTGAAGGCAAATTTTTTGTAGGACATAAGGTGGCAGCCCATTAATTGGGACATCAGAATCAGAATCAGATACAGGTTTATTGCCAAGTAGGTTTACACATACAATGAAATTCCCTTGGTGTTGTGGTGTGTAAGAATCAAAAAGTAGAAGGTAAGAGAAAACACAAGTATCTACACAAAATATGAGAAACATACAAGTATCACAAAAGATAGGTGATATAACTATATAAATAAAATGTACAATTAAAATGTGAAATATCATCAATGTAGTAAAAAAAAAAAATACAAATATAAAGAGAAAAGAGCTATATAGCTAATATCTTCCATTACATCACACACATGATCTGGGTGTACACTAGGGCTGTCAAAAATGAGCACATTTTTTTCAATTAATTTTATGGATTAACATCAGACAAGCAAGACAACAGCTGCCTATTGTGACCAGAGGGGTGTTCCATCAAGCTGGTTAAAGGGAAAATCTGGCTTGTTTCGATAAGTCTTGTTAATTTAAGTGAGCGTTCTGTTCCATCACTGCTGCTTATATGATTCCCCGCTCATTAACTGTGGTAACTTATTCAGCAGAACTAGCCTGCTCCATGGCAGGCTAACTGTCCTGCTTAATTTAGCTGTGTGTCAAAAGAATGTCCGACAGACGGAAGCAGACTCCCAAAAGACGGTTCCATCAAGTGTCTTCACACTCGCACCACTTTTGTCATGTGCGTGTTCAAAAATATAAAATGGAAGAACTGTGAGGGACTTTTACAGACATATTTAAGGAATAAGTGTGCCAACATTGTTTTGAAGTTATTTATTTATTCATTCATTCGCTCCTTTTGTTCAAGCTGTGAAGACAAAAGGAAAATTAAATAAAGTCCAAACCATGACCTTCTGCTGTGTTTAAATGTATACAGTGGTAACAGCTTATAGTGATCATGGTTGCAGTGATCAGCTGCTTATATGGATCAAAAAGCTCGGGACAGAATTATTCCTATACGAATGCTGTTTAAATAATCCGCTCATAGTAATCAAGTAGTCCAGTATTCATTTTGGGTCTCTTCATATATGACATATGGAAAAACATTTTAAACTACAATAAATCTATTTTTTGTACTTTACTCCTATGATAAGCGCTGCAGCACCATTATTGCCCAACTGAGGCTGCTGCTGTGTGAACATTGAAGTCATGAGACAGAAAGTAATTTTCTCTCAATGACAAACATAGTCTCCTTGAAGCTTATGACAATAAACAGGGTGACAGATATTTAAGAAAAGGATCACTGCTCTCTTCACCTGTTCTGCCACCGGGGAAAAGAAGGAACTTGTCACTGGCTGAAGTCAGAACCTGCTGCTTCAAAAATGAAACAGCTGTACTGTATTTTGACACAGTCAATAAAATTCAGTAAAAGTGAAGCTGTACGCTTTATTACTTTATATTCTAATAATATACAAATGTCAATTAGATGGTATTCTGCATGGGAAATAAAGAAAAAGAAATATTACAATTATCCGCAGTGATATTTGACAGACGTGATCATTATAAGCGGTTTCCACTGTACTTATATCCTTATCCGGTTTCTTCATCTCCAACTGCAACTTCCTAACTTAAACACTTGTAAATGGACAGCTTGCAAAAGAGAAAATGTGTCAAAGAGTAGATGATAATGTTGGTATGTTGGTTCTCTTAAGTTCCCCACACCACAATTTTACTCTTACATCTGATATTATCTAGCCTAGTGATAATATAACCACAGTCAGTGATCTGAATGCTCATTTATTAACAAAGAGAAAACCATGAACAGGGACAAGCGCTGCTCTACACTTTCCTCACACAGACTCATCAAGCCGGATGGGGGATCGAACCATCAACATTCTAGTAATAAATTTGCTCTTCTAACCTTTAGGCCATCACTTCCCGCCTAGGGGTCGTGACTTAATCTGTCATCAATTTTGTGCCAAGTCATCTCTCTTGCCTTGTTAATTGCAGCAGTTTTGCCCTTTTTGGTGAAGACTCATTTATATTCTTCATATAGTTTCATCAGCAGGGTGTGTTCTGCTGCTGAGAAGAACACCGCTCTAGTTTTCCCCTCTTTTTGCAACATAGTATCTTCTTTTCGATAATTGACTGCTCTGGCTGCTTATGTACTCTGTACATGCACACACTGCAAGCTTATTCCTTTCTGGCCAGAGTTAGCATTGACTAGACATGACTAAACTGCGTTAGTGGAACAGCTTGAGCCTCAAGTGAAAGTTGATGTTAATTCTAGCCAGGCTTTTTCAAGTAAGTGCAGCTTTTTTTATCTGCGTTGATGGAACACCCCTCTGTAATACTGTTGCCCTGCCATGTCTTCTACAAGTCTCATGAATGAGATTCAAGATGCAAGATTAGTTTATTGTCATTTTCTTGTGTATTTGCATACACACACTGCTCCCAGCCCACAGCAGTGCAACAGCAACAGAAAGGATAAAGATATATACTATATAGCATATACTATCTGAAAATTCCCTTTAAAAGATTATAAAAACATATAAATCCCAAGAGAAAACAAAACAAAACAAAACAAGAAAAGAATGAGCAGTTAGCAGCACAGTGCATTAAAGTGCATTTAGAGAGAAAAGTACATGTCTCAGTTCGATGTAGACAACTCTTGCATGTCAACGAGTGACCAGCACTGATGGAAGAGTTATATAATCCATTTTGCTGTCCAGAGAATGAACACTAGGCAGCATGATTGTTGGAACTGCCGGTTCGTATAGGGTTAACATTTAGCCTAGTTTGCACTCCTCCGCGCTTGCTCCGCTTCTGCATCCTGTCGTACCGCTTTCGATGTTTCCTTTCCGGTGCTGCTCCAGGCAAGGTCATGGTCCATGGCCTTTGGGTCAACTGGGCATAGCAAACCAGGCACATTCAGCTGATTTAGCTCTCCCAACCAGTATTTACTGTAGCAAAAGTCTTTGTTACAAATGTCCAAAAGAAACTGATGATCATAGACATATTTCCCTTGCAAACATTGGTCGCGCCACCTTCACACCAGTTCATGGAGAGAGAGAGAGAGAATACCACCAACAAGGACCTCTTAATTTCTCTTGTCTTCACAAAATAACTCTTCTGTTCGCTTCCTCAGTGCAGTTTCTCTTTTGGAATGTTAGTAACAGTGGCAGGTAGCAGTTAGCAGTAGACAGCTAGCTAGATGTTTTGATTTAAAATATATATAGAAAAGATTACATTTCCTCTTCTGTTCTTGCTGATTAATGCTGTTACTTCTTTAAAGTCTTTTCTGAAGATTATTTGAAGGTTATTTTGCAAAATGTCCCACTTTTAGGTCCAAGTTTGCAATGTATTCAGGAGCCCATCTCTGGTGCAGCCACTCTCTCTCATTCCAGAGTGGGAGTTGTCTGAAATATTTGCTGTTGTGGATACACAGGCAGAATTCCTGCAGCTGACAATGACAGCATGTAATATTCATAACATGACTATATTTGGTTTTTCTGAATACCAACGTTATTTTGGGAATCTTGGCAGTAAATCCTGCCATTAACTGTAGTAAATTTTATTGTTTCTGGGTTCCGCTCTGGTATTTTCTCTACATCTTGGTTGTCTCTTTGCTGATGTGTCAATTGGACCAAAATACACTAAAGTAGTGTGGTAAACAAAGAGAAAATATGTTACTGGAAAGACTGAAAGCCCTATTTTTGATTTCTCTGTGGTTCTAATTCTGTTGAATCCCTCCTTGGTTCTGGTTCTGACTTCCAGCTGAACCCACAGCTGAGACTGCAGATTCCAGTGAAGAAGCAATAAAGAAGAAGCAGAAAGGCAGGAGGAGAGAGGCAGCCAGTCAGAGACTGCTGGCTGTGGGACACAAGATAAAACATGTCCTCATCTCTGGGTGAGTAGGGTATTGCGGCTACTGTGTCATTATATGCAGAAGTCCTCTGAGTGCTCCTGTGAGAACATTTATCAATATATTTCATATATTAACACAAGCTGACACAAGCATGCAGCATGCTCCCATGCGCACCCCGAATGACAGGCACACAGATAGGACCAGTAAAGATGGATATGTTTTGACAGTCCACAGGCCAAAAAACATTACACATGTGGGATGTTTTTGGGATACTGGGACATGTTTCCCAGTATGCCCATACACCACTGGCCATAACCCACTGTTGCAGCTGTAAAACAGTTGATAAACCTTTTTGAGCATCACACAACCCCCATGAAATGACTTGTTTCACTATCAGAATTTGATCCATTCAGTCTGATAATATCTGGAAAGTCTAAAAGAGCTACACAATTAATGGCCAAACAGCCAGTGTGGGAATGTTGCGCCCGACATGAGTTTTAAAAACTCTATACTGTTAAATACAGAGAGATTTATCTGACGGTGATAGGCTTAATCAGCATTGTGTGTTTGGCAAGGGCTTAAACATTCAGTTTCAATTCAATTTTATTTCTATATCATAACAAAAGTTATCTTTTCACATAGAGCAGGGCAAGACCGTACTCAATTTACCGTACTTAATTTAGAGAGACCCAACAATTCCCCCATGAGCAAGCACTTGGCGACAGTGGCAAGGAAACCCCCCCCTTTAATGGGAAGAAACCTCAAGCAGGTGGGCAGCCATCTGTCTTGACCGGTAGGGTTGAGAGAGAAAGAGGGAGGGAGGGGGAGAGGAGGAAGAGAGACACAGAGAAGCATAATAACAACAATAATATCAATAACAACAATAACAATAGAAATATGACTAGTAATAATAATAGCAATAATAGCCAGAGAAGGTGTCAAGATAGGACACCCACGGGACCATGCCACCATCCCTGCACCATTTCCGCAGCCAAGGCCCACAGTTTGGATTCTGGAGTTTCCTGCAAGATGAGAAAGCATAACAACTCTGGGGAAGAGGGCAAGTTAGTAACATGCAGTAATGGTACATGAATGCATATAGATGGAGAGGAGGAGGAGAAGAGAGGAGCTCAGTGCATCACATGGAGTCCCCCAGCAGTCTAGGTCTATAGCAGCATAACTAAGGGCTGATCCAAGGCAAGCTGGCCCTAACTATAAGCTTTATCAAAAAGGAAAGTTTAAAGCCTACACTTAAATGTAGAGAGGGTGTCTGCCCCCTGAACTGAATCTGGAAGATGGTTCCACAGGAGAGGGGCCTGATAGCTGAAGGCTCTGCCTCCCATTCTACTTTTAGAGACTGTAGGAACCACCAGTAAGCCTGCAGTGTTCTAGTTTCCAAGCTCTTTAAGATATGATGGTGTCTGACCATTAAGGGCTTTGTAGGTGAGGAGAAGGATTTTAAATTCTATTCTGGATTTTACAGGAAGCCAATGCAGCAAAACTAAAATGGGAGAAATATGATATCTTTTTCTAGTTTTTGTCAGTACATGTGCAGCAGCATTATGGACCAGCTGGAGAGTCTTTAGAGAGTTGTTAGGGGAGCCTGATACTAAGGAATTGCAATAATCCAGCCTAGAAATAACAAATGCGTGGACTAGTTTTTCTGCATCTTTTTGGGACAGGATGTGCCTGATTTTTGCAATATTATGTGAGTGAAAAAAGGCAGTCCTTGAAATTTGTTTTATGTGGGAGTTAAACTCCCAAATTCCTTATGGTGGTGCTGGAGGCCAGGGCAATGCCATCTAGAGTAGCCATATCGTTAGATAATATCTTTCTAAGGTGTTTAGGGCCAAGCGCAATAACTTCAGTTTTATCTGAGTTTAGTAGCAGAATACTACAGTTCATCCAGTTCTTTATGTCCTTAAGGCATGCTTGGAGTTTCATTAACTGATTGGCTTCATCTGGCTTCACTGATAAATATAATTGGGTATCATGTGCATAGCAATGCAAATTTATGGAGTGTTTAAGAATATTACCTAAAGGAAGCATATATAAGGTGAACAGCTTTGGTCCAAGCCTGTTAGCCTGTTACTAAAGACAGATTGATCATATCTAGTAAAGAAGTGCTAACTAAGGGTAAGACTTCCTTAAGCAGTCTAGTTGGGATGGGGTATAAGAGACAGGTTGATGGTTTAGATGAGGAAATCATTGAAGTTAGTCCAGGAAGGTCAATTGGAGAAAAACAGTCTACATATATATCTGGTTTTAAGCTGTTTCTAAGGTTCCTGTGTTTGGGGATAAATACATGGATCAATAGAGTTATGACTCTGTCAGCCTGGCCAAAGTGCTGAAAAGGAACCTAGGGCTGTTTTTATTCTTCTCTATTAATGATGAATAATAGGCGGCTCTGGCATTACAGAGGGCCTTCCTATATGTTTTAAGACTATCTTGCCAGACTAACCGAGATTCTTCCAGTTTGGTGGAACGCCAAATCCTTTCAAATTTTCACGATGTTTGCTTTAATTTACGGGTTTGGGAGTTATACCATGGGGCAAACCCATATGTTTTATCACCTTCCTTTTTAAAGGGGCGATGGAGTTGAGTGTTATTAGCAATGAGCCCGTGGCACTGTCAACAAGATTATCAATTTGGGAGTGACTAAAATTAGCATTAGAGTCCTCTGTAGTATTAAGACATGGCATTGAATTCAATACTGATGGAATTGCTTCCTTAAATTTCACTAGAGCACTATCAGATCTAGTGAAGACATTTTTGTCTTATGACGTGTAGTCTAGTAATGGGGATTCAAACGTTATTGAGTAATGGTCTGATAAAATAGGGTTTTGTGGAAAAGCTATTATTAAAGCCATATACAAATAGAATTGGCTGCAAAGTTTTCCAGGTTGAGTGTGAGAGACTAAGAACAAGGCTTTAGAATGAGTTATAATTAAGTGTAGGTCTAGGGTTGATAATAAGGCTTGAGTTGAAAATGGCTGCAACTCCACCTCCTCGGCCGGTGTCTCAAGGAATGTGAGTATTAATGTGACTGGGAGGAGTGGATTCATTTAGGCTAACATATTCTTCATGACACAGCCAGGCTTCAGGAAGACAAAATAAATCGATATGATAATATGATATTAGATTGTTTACCAATATGGCTTTAGATGACAGAGACCTAATGTTTAAAAGTCCACATTTAATTTTCCTATTTTGTTGTGATATTGCAGTGGTGGTGTTAATTTTTACTTGATTTTTATGAATTAATCCTCTTCTGTTTACTTTAGATTTAATTGATTTAAGTGGTCGGGGGACAGACACACACAAACTGTGGGCTTTTGGGTGCGTAAGTGAAAGTGGAAATACAGAGAAGCATGTAGGACTACAGTTCTGCCTCCTGGTCTCAACTCTGGGTCATCATGGTTTTGGTCTACTAATAAACTCTGCCATATTTGTAGATATGAGAGCAGCTCCTTCCAAGGTGGGATGTATGCCGTATCTCCTAATCAGACCAGGTCTTCCCCAGATAGTCCGTCAACTGTCTATGAAGCCCACATCATTTGCTGGACACCACCCCGACAGCCAGTGGTTGAACGATGACACGCAGCTATACATGTCATCACTGGTCAGATTAGGCATGGTCCCAGAGAAAACTATGGAGTCCAACATTGTCTTTGCATATGTACACACCAATTCAACATTAATTTTAGTGACCTCTGATTGGTGGAATCGGGAGTCATTCCCGCTGACATGAAGAACAATCGTACTGGATTTATGCTTATCCTTTGCCAGCAGTTTTAAATTTGATACTGTGTCACCTGCTCTGGCCTCAGGAATGCATTTGACTATGGTCACTAATATCATTAACTTCACGCTTCTCACTGTGGACCTACCAGTAATTAGAGTTGGTTTCTCAGGGAGTGTGTCACTGAGTGTGAAAAACCTCTTAGAAACGTGAACTGGTTGGTGGTGAACCATGGGTTTTTGCTTAGGGCTATGCTTCCTTTGGACAGTCATCCAGCCACCCTGGCTTTCCTGCTGCTTGGGAGCTACCAGAGGAGTAGGAGCTATGCTAAGTCCTTTGGAGCTTTGCCTCCAACACTGCAAATAAACAACATATATTACACGTACCATTATCACTAAAGGAGGAGGAGGAATAGCTAAACATATGACACACTGAGCAAGAGAGAGCAGGAGAGGGAGAGAGAGAGAGAGAAGCCATTGCTAGCTTTTTAGCCAAGTTAGGTGTTAAGCTAACTGCTGAGCTAAAATAAACTAATAACTGTGGGATTAGCAAAAAGTTGCCAAAAGGAGAGCGCTAAGAGTGCTTGAGCAGAACTAGCCTAAGTTTAAATATACAGCGGGTAATTATCCACATCCATATAGTAAAATTAACTGAGTTGAGAGCAGCAAAAACATTATCAGTAAACACAATGTAACGAACGTTCATTTATATGTAAAAGTTCCGCACTGCAGGTTTAATGACTAAATGATCAATCATTTATTCAAAAAGTAGTTCATTCTAGGAGGAATTTAAAAACTGTGTAATGCATTACTGAAATGTAATCAATTTTTCCTCTGCAGTGTTCAGAGTGTTTACAGTCCGGCTCAGGGTTTCTTCAGGGATATTGTCCATGCTGAGTATAGGGCTGCCACCGATGTCTATGCACTCATGTTCCTGACTGATGTCATCGATTTCATCATCATTGTCTTTGGCTTTTGGGCTTTTGGGGTGAGTGATGGATGGAAGTTTTGTAATTATTTACTGATTATCAATTAAAACAGAGGATACTATGAAAAGAAATCAAATTTAATTATTAAAATTAAAATAAAATTGAAATATATTTTCAAAATTAAAACAAAATCAAATTGAAATCATCCACAAAAACCTGATATGCTATTAAAATTGAGCAGGCTTTCTTAGCCAATTTTGCAGTCTCTTTGATTGCAAAGTGGAAGGCATGACAAGTATGTTATTTACATTATCAAATATAATAGCTAAACATGCCATACTTTAAACATAATGTTTTAATCAGTTAATAGAGAAAATCCCTCCTGACATGTGTTACTCTCCTTCAGAAACACAGTGCAGCAGCTGATATAGCCTCCACCCTGTCAGAGGACCAGGTTCCTGAGGCCTTCCTGGTTATGCTGCTCATCCAATTCAGCACCATGATCATCGATAGAGCCTTGTACCTGCGCAAAGCCGTCCTGGGAAAACTCATTTTTCAGGTTCAGTTCACCCTCAGATTATTCACGCATCTGTCTGTCTGGTTTCCTGTTTGTCCCTTTGAAGAAGTCAGGAGGGGGAGGACTGTGGCTTTCTGTCAGTTGTTTTGTTTGCACCTATGTTTTGTTTGCACCTATGTTTCAGCATTCCTTACAAAATAATAAGTTTAATTTGTAACATCATGTGACTTTATTAGTGCCCAAATGGGGAACTAATGTGTACAGGTGAAAACTGTGGTGTGTGGCCTGCAACATTTGTTAGGATGACATGTTTAGTATTGCCTTGCTCTTCATTTTTATAACATCATCTTTCTGCATTTTAAGTATTGGATAATTTTAGTTTTTCCTTGCATCTTTGCTATCCTCCCTCTGACGTTCCTTGTCTCTAGGTGATCCTTGTGTTTGGGATCCACTTGTGGATGTTCTTCATCCTGCCTGCTGTCACTGAAAGGTGAAGTCAAATTATAAATTGCAGACTCTGTGACTTGCACTTTGGGCTGTCTTGGTAAAATATTGGATTCAAGATTCATCACTCTGAGAGTACTATACCACACATTTTAGTAATCTTCAGAATACTGCTGCAAATTAGACTTAATACGTTTAATCTGCCTTCTCTATTTCTCTCTGTTTAGGATGTTCAATCAGAACTTTGTGGCCCAGCTCTGGTACTTTGTCAAGTGTATTTACTTTGGCCTGTCAGCCTATCAGATCCGCTGTGGATACCCCACTCGTATTCTTGGTAACTTCCTCACCAAGAAATACAACCACCTCAACCTGTTTCTCTTTCAAGGGTACGGACACAAAGTAATCCTGCAGCTGTCTGATCTGTTTAGTAGAATGAAAATGTGCAGCAGGATGTAATTCCAAAAATGTTCCAAAGATGTGTTTACGTATACATACACACATATATATATATATACACACATATATATGTATATGTGTATGTGTGTGTGTGTGTGTATATATATATATATATATATATATATATATATATATATATATATATATATATATATATATATATATATATATGAGTGCATATATACATATATACATACATATATGTGTGTGTGTGTGTGTGTGTGTGTGTGTGTATATATATATATATATATATATATATATATATATATATATATATATATAGATCTATCATTATAAAGGTATTATTGGAACAAAACAACCGAGCACCTGTGACAACTGCAAACCTGTAGATTTTTTTTCTCTCCCACAAACACAACACAATAGTTCAATTCTTCATTGCAGGTGCACAAATCCTTTTCTATGGGTCACAAATTAAGGAATCCATATGCTCACATTTTTGCTACAGTTGCTGCAGTGAATATGGTGCCAAACACATTCACACACCCGTATTAAATAATGAATGTTATGAATGTTATGGACAAAATTTGCACATCCACAAATCAATATGTGAATCCATGCAATGATAGTTACACACCTATAGAATATTTTCCCACAAATACATTTTTTTTCTTGGATATTTTGCTAGAACAAACACAAGTCAATAACTACAACTGCTTGAATCTGCTGCTATGAGTCTCAAATGCTGTTTTTCAATTTTGCACCACATATGTCAGTGAAAATTGGAGCAAAAGTGATTTGTGCACCTGTAAAGCCAGGGGCAGTCACTGTTCAGAGATCAGAAATCCCCCCCGCAGCCAGACCTTATTGGTTCATTTGGGCACCTGTCCTGTCCCTTGGTGCCCGAACAGAAAAGAAAAAAAAAAAAACCTCCAGCCTCAAATCTCCAGCCTTTGTCATTACCTGACCATTCAGACTCAGCAGAAGAGCTGGCACCTGATGTTTGAGGTATGTTTTCTGATATCACCGACCATTATACTTTTGTGTATACAGTAGTTTAAATATGCATGCTGGTCAGCTATGTTGGTCATCAATGTTTCTTAGTTAGGTTAGCTCTTCTTGCTTCTACTAATACTAGCACATGATTCAAATGATCATCTCGTCATCGGACTCTGCAGAAGCCTGATAACGACCCATTCATTTGAATCAGGAGTGGTGAAGCAGGGAAACATCTAAAACATGCAGGGCAGGGGTGTGCCCCACGACCAGGATTGAAAAACAGTGCAGTAAACAGTTCTTGCGAACAGCATCGCAAAACTCATATGGCTGGAAAAACAAAGCTAGCGTTAGTAAACAAGCACCAATACATTCAAGCCCACTGTGCTCTGATTTAATAATTTGTCCATTTTTGCATAAAACAAACCTGAAATGAAAATAAAATACTGAATTTCAATCACAGCACAGCTCCAGGATAAATATGACCTATGGTTCACTCACTTAGAAAACACCATTATTCTCATGTTAAGTGCATACTCATGATATGATACTCACCTGCAAAGACCCAACCTGATTTGTCATTTTTTCTAGAGGGCCAAACAGAAGAGAATATTAGGAATCAATGCACATAATTTAGTATGAGTGTATCTTCCACCGACTAATTAGTGTAAATTAACATAACAGTGTAATTTGTTAGCTAGCTTAATGTACCTTTCAGGAAGCAAGAGGAGCTAACCTAATTAAGAGACTTTGATTACTAATGTAGCTGACGAGCATGCATATTTAAACTACTGTATAAACAAAAGTGTAATAGTGGGTGATATCAGAAAACATACCTTAAACATCAGGTGCCAGCTGAACCTCTGAATGGTTGGGTAATGATAGAAGCTGGAGATTTGAGGCTGGAGTTTTTTTTTTTTTTTCTTTTCTGTTCGGCCACCAAGAGATAGAACAGGTGCCCAAATTAACCAATAAGGTCCGGCTGCCTTCTCAAATGAACTCCTTTGATTAGCTTAAAGGGTCTTCTGATCTCTGAACAGTGCCCACCCCTGGCTCTACAGGTGCACAATCACTTTTGAAGAGATTCAAGATTCAAGAGATTCAAGATTCATTTATTATCATTGTACAGCACAAGATTGTATAACGAAATGTAGTTTTTAGTCCCTTGATGCTACTTACAAAAACAGAAATTAATAAATAATAAGTCATAAAAATAAAACTATTTTTTATGTTGTAGTGCAGAGGTTGAATTGAGGAGTCTCACAGCCTGAGGAAAGAAGCTGCTCTGTAGATACTTCTGTATCTCTTGCCAGCAGGGTGGACAGGCTGTGGTTGAGATGGGTATTGTCTTTTAGCATCCTTTGGGCTCTATGCAGGCTCCTCACCGATATCACTCAGATGCTCAGTAGATGGGTACTGATAATGATATGAACTCTCATGATTGTTTGAAATCCGGCCGATGATGGTTGTGTCATCCGCAAACTTCACAACAGAGTTCTCTCCATGTCGGGGGTTGCAGTCATGGGTGTACAGCGTGAATAGGAGGGGGCTGAGCACACAACCTTAGGGGGCTCCGGCGTTGAGCACTAGAGTGGAGGATGTGTGACCACCAATCCGAATTGTCTTGGGTCTTTTTGTGAGGAAGTCCAATATCCAGTTCCAGAGTGTGGTACTCAAGCCCAGAGTGCTAAGTTTTCCAATCAGTTTCATGGGGGAGATTGTATTAAATGCTGAGCTGAAATCAATAAACAGCATTCTGATGTAGGTGTTATTTTCAAGGTGTGTGAAAACTAAGTGGAGGACAGTGGAGATGGCATCCTGTGGATCTGTTGGTTCTGTATGCAAACTGTATAGGGTCCAGGCTGTCTGGGATGTTGTCTTTGATGTGCTTGAGAACCAGTTTTTCAAAGCACTTCATCAGAATGGGAGTGAATGCCACATAGCAGTAGTCGTTTAGACTAGACATAGACTTTTTCAGTACAGGGATGATAGTGGCTTTCTTGAAGCAGGTGGGAACACTCCTGTGACAGTGATATGTTTAAAATGTCAGTAATAACATGGTCAGGGATGTTATCAGGCCCAGCAGCATTATTCATATTCACTCTCAGCAGGATTTTTCTCACAACCGCTGTGGATACTGACAGTGGCAGGTCCTCTGGAGGCGGAGTAGAAATTACAGCTGACTCTTTGTTGAGGATATCGAAGCGAGCATAGAATGAGTTGAGCTCATCTGGCAACATGGCCTCACACATTATGGGGGCGCTCCTGCTTTTGTAGCCTGTGATGTTCTGGATCGCCTGCCACATACCTTTTGGTGTTGTTGGTGTTGAGGTCTCTCTCCAGTCACTGCTGATGTCTCCGCTTTGCCCCTTTGATGCCAGCTTTCAGTCTTGCTCTTGGGATATTGTATGTTTTCTTATCACCCGACCAAAAGGCAGCTTTTTTGGCTCTGGATAGAGCCCTCTCCATTCATCCAGGCTCTCTAGTTGGGGAATGATTTTATTGTCTTTGTGATCACCACATCATCAACACATTTGCTGATGTATAATGTCACTGTTGATGTATATTCCTCAAGATTGATGTGGTTCTCCTGGGTTGCAGCATGGGCCAGTCTGTGTACTCAAAACAGTCCTGTAGAGCTGCTATAGCTTCATCCTCATCTGTTTGCTCCACATTTCACTGAGGTATGAGGTGCAAAGCGAAAAACAGCATTTGAGACTCGTAGCAGCAGATTCAAGCAGTTGTAGTTATTGACTTGTGTTTGTTGTAGAAAAATATCCAAGAAAAAAATATATTTGTGAGAAAATATTCTACAGGTGTGCAATTCCTAAAGCATTTTTCTCTTTAACTTCAAATTTACTGATACAGATATATGTTTTCTACAACTACAAATTCCACTGTCACAGGTGCTCAGTTGTTTTGCTCCAATAATACCTTCATATATCATCACAGTGAGAGTTGAATGGGTAAGGAATCAGCATACAGTATATTGACACTATGATAGATACAGTGCATATGTGTATACATGTATATGTGTGTGTGTGTGTGTGTGTAGGTTTCGTCTGGTGCCTTTCCTGGTGGAACTGAGAGCAGTGATGGACTGGGTTTGGACTGACACCACTCTGTCTCTGTCTAACTGGATGTGTGTGGAGGACATTTATGCCAACATTTTCATCATCAAATGCAGCCGTGAGACAGAGAAGGTATGAAGTGTATAAGTACAGTCATGTGACAGCAGACCAAATGACTTCTTGTGGGATGATGGCACTTGGGGAAAAAATGTAAAAAAACAATTTAGAGGGACAAGCAGTAACTCCTCACAATCAGCTGCAACAATAATATGTGAAAAACAGTCTTTTATGATTAAAAACAGTTATGTATCATAACCCCAGATTTTATGACTACAGGTGTAGCCCTCTAACAGTGGTTGCTATGTGCATGCGCAGTCGTGAAAATTTTCTTTTGCGCCCTCTGCCCAGCACGGGCCCCTCTCAGGTCTGCACTGACCTGAGCTCTGCTCCCACATAAGCCAGCTTTTTCTTCAGCTGATGTAGGTGGAGCCGGTGGGGCCCACAGCTTAGAGGGCTAAGCCTATACTCATGGAATCTATGGTTATGAAACGTAACCAACATTCTATTACATAAAGGCTTCAATAAGAGCTAAGATTGGGATAAGGGTGAAGTTGGATGTGATCAATGCCCTGTTGGACCACCAGAATCCATAAGCACTTAACACACAAGTTCACAAGCACCATAACCACACAGTAAACAATAAAGTTAAAATACCATAAGCTGCGCCATGGCCCTCTCCTGCTCCAAGCCCTGTCTGAATGGTCAGGACAAAAGCATTACACTCCACTCACATGGCAGGGTAGAACTAAACTTGCTGAATCACAATGCCACGAGGTACAGGCAGATATCACATGGTAAGTGAGAGTGCACAGCAAAAAAGCACACATACAGCAAACTTATGTTTCCAATCAGTTTCATGGGGGAGATTGTATTAAATGCTGAGCTGAAATCAACAAATAGCATTCTGATGTAGGTGTTGTTATTTTCAAGGTGTGCAAAAGTGGAGTGGAGGACAGTGGACAGGGCATCCTCTGTGGATCTGTTGGTTCTATATGCAGGCAGCGACGATCATTACACATTGTGGCAATCCCAAAGCCTTGCACAAACAAGTTAGAAGAGAGCTTAATCATGTGACAGCTCACAATGCACATACCAAGCTCTCTACAGTGATGATTGTGTGCGCATGACATGCCCAGAGCTGACAGTGTGTCGCTGGTCATCAAACACATTCAATACTGAATGAATTAAGGGAAAACTCAGGCATATCACACAGATAAAAATTAATAAAGCGGCAAGGTGAAGCCCACAATCCCGCTATACAGAGGTCCTCCACTGCCATTTCTCCAAGGACAGCTGTGGAGGAGGATAAAGCTCTCACAGGGTGGGCATGAATACCAGACAGAGGTACCACCCCTGCTGAAACATATGCCTGCGTGACAGCCTCACAATCAATGAGTCAAATGCTGTTGTGTCAGAGGTTTCCCTCGGGAATGCTCTTTGTAACACACAAGCAGCTGTTGAGTCTGTCTGGAGCCTGTAGTGTGTGCCACATATTGAGACAACGTGTGCACCGGACAGAGGCGATGTGACATTTCTTCCATCTCATTTCTGTGAGGAGGAGTGAAAAATCCTTCCTAGGAAATAACTCTGAATCTAAAGGAGATGGTTGTGACTTTGGGCATAAATGCAGGATTCGGCCACAGAATGGTGGAACTCTCATTTCTGATAATGAGACAAGATGGAGAGACTGAGAGTGCACAAAAATCACTTACTTACTTTCTTTATGCTGAGGTCAGGGCTAAGAGAAGTACTGCTTTTAAAGACAGTAACAGGCCTCTGTCTTCTGACTCCTTTTAAGAAGCGTTTAGCAAGTGGATGCCATGGATTCCCTGACAGCAGCTGCATCATTGTCGGAAACCCTGGGGCTCATGCATTCACCACAATAACCGCTAAATCTTGCTCCTGTTGCACTCCACAACAGGCAAGGAAGTAAGAAGTAATACAGATGGAGAGGGAGAGGAGGAGAGAGGAGTTCAGTGCATCATGGGAAGTCCCCTGGCACTCTAGGCCTATAGCTGCACAACTAGGCTGGTCCAAGGCAAGCCTAAGCCAGCCCTAACTATAAGCTTTGTCAAAAAGGAAAGTTTTAAGCTTTCTCTCTCTCTCTTGGGTGTAGAGAGGGTTTCTGCCTCCTGGACTCAAACTGGGAGATGGTTCCACAGGAGAGGAGCCTATGAGCTACTTGAGCTAAACTGTGCCAACAGGGCAGGCATCGTAATCAACATTAAACTTACCAAAATATTGTGACAATAGTCCAACTCAGTACGAGTCCCAGAGCTGGGGGGAGCAGCAAGTGAGCTAACTGTTAATCATAGCTGTCAATCAATGCCCAGACAGCAGACCTCAAAGCCTACAGTATGTCTTCAAATCTTATTAACAGAGCAATAATTAGAAAGCCAAAATTTAGCAATTGAGACCATAATGACTCGTTGAAAAAAATCATTGACTTAGTACCTCTAGAGAGAAGTTGACACGTTTAGAGCCAGGGATTTTTTGGAGTTAGCGTCTAGCAGCCATCAGTGGCATTGCACTTTGAGGGACTTTGAGGGGAAGCATTGGCTTCAGCTTCAAATCATGGTTACTGTTTTGTTTTAGTGTAACTGTCCTTTCACAGTCTGGCTCTGTGTTCCTTAGTTGCCAGTATCCACCAGTCCAATAAATGCCCTTAGACTTTTTCCTTGTTTGTTGCACTGGACTGAGTAGGAGAAGGCCTTTGTACAGGACATTGAAGTATGCTTTCACACTAGTGGTGAAATGTGACTGAAGAGTTTAACATTTGTTTCCATAGATTTGAGTAATTTGCATTTACAACCTCTGTGTGCCATGTTTGAAGAACTGCATCATCATGAAATTGTAGATAAAAGAGTTTGCAGGTCATAGTGTACCTGTGTATTTCAATCAGACTTTATTTATATAGCACTTTTCATACAAAAACAGTGTAACACAAAGTGCTTTACACAATAAAAACAGTACAACCCCCCCCCACCCATCCACACACAAACAATAAATGATTATGTAAATAAAGGACTCCATAAAAACAGGATCTGAGGAAATGCTATCATAATTCTCATGAATTTGCAATGAGGAAACACCAGAAGTAGGATAAAAATTTCAGAATAGCCAAATAAAATAACAATACGAAACTGAAAGAAAGACAGAAAAAGGAAGAGATGTATTAAAGTGAGTAAAACCAGAAATGTAAGGTAGGGTACTGAAAGGAAATCAAAGATAAAGATAAAATAATAATGATAAAAATAATAAAATACTAAACGAGAGAGGATGTGTTGAGGTAAGTAAAACCAGAGAGAAAAAGTAGGTTATAAAAAGGAGAACAATCATAAAAAAAATAGAAATAGAATAAAAGGATATACTTATAAGTAGTAAAAACAGACTAAAACATATGAATAAAAGATGAATAAATAAAATAAATAAAGTTCAATTAAAATCCAGACTAAAAAGGTAGGTCTTAAGTTTGCTTTTAAAATTATCAACATTCTCCATATAGAGAAGTGACGTGGACCATAATAATAAAAGGATGCCTCACTGTGAGTTTTTGCTCTGACTTTAAGGATAATTAAAAGGCCACTACCAGAAGACCTGAGGGTTCTAGAGGGTTCATAGGATAAAAGCAAATCTGATAAATAGGTAGGACTAAGACCATTCAGAGCTTTATAAACCAATAAAAGGATCTTGAAATCAATTCTGAAGCAGACAGGTAGCCAGTGCAGAGACTTAAAAATTGGTGTAATGTGTGCTCTCTTTCTGGTCTTTGTCAATACACATGGAGCTGAGTTCTGAAGCAATTGTAGTTGTAATATATTCTTCTTAGGGAGACCAGAAAGCAGAGCATTACAATTGTCAATCCTGCAGGTAATAAAAGTGTGCAGTAGTGTCTCTGTATTGGCTTGAGAGGGGAACAGTCTCACTCTGGCAATGTTTTCCAAATGATAATATGCATTGTTAGTGATATTTCTAATGTGAAATATCACTCCTCATTCCCCTTACTTGAGTTTCTCCGCCCATCTCCCCGCCTGCACATCATCTCCTTGTTAGTTCTGTTGGTATTTCAGTCCTGTGTTTCAGTTCAGTCTTGTTGGATCCTTTATTCTGTGTTGTTCAAGTTTTATTCTGTCCAGTTCAGTTTTGCTTTGCTCCTGAGGCTAAATAAAGACTATTCTTCAGTTCATACTGCCTGCGTGCCTACATCTCCTGCTACTTCCTGATCGTACTGATGCGCTGCTTGTGTCAAAATGTTTCTTGCCTACCAGTTACCCAATTATGCTAAGCATTACATTTTTTTAAAATACTGAACATTGTATTTTTGCTGAAGTTGCATATCTAAAAATTATATTTTCTGCCCTCAGAAATACCCGCAGCCTAAAGGGCAGAAGAAGAAGAAGATAGTGAAATACGGCATGGGTGGACTCATCATCTTCTTCTTGATCTGCATCATATGGTTTCCCCTTCTCTTCATTTCATTGGTCAGATCAGTGGTGGGTGTGGTCAACCACCCCATCGATGTCACAGTGACTGTCAAGCTGGGAGGATACGAGGTGATCAATATTTCATACAGCAGTCTGTTCTACTGTCACTTAAAATAGAAAAAATACAACTTATAAGAGTTATGACTACTTTAAAACTGCAGCTAAGCCTAAACGTTAAGTTATTTTAATGATTATTTCGCATCTGCAGATTGTTGATAATAATTAATATACAGTATATGCTGTCATTATACAGGGATTATTTTAGATATGGCTTCTGAATGCATAATTTTGCTTGCTGAGCATCACAATGATATAAGATCAAGTAAGACTTTCAATTAGAGATTAAAATCATTGTTATCTAATTTTGGGATTGGAGACTACAGAAAGCCAGTGTTACAAATTGGGGTTGTGGGGTTTGAAGGATATGGGTGTTTTAAGTTATGTTGGAGACTCAATTCTGTGGTATGTTTTGAGGTTCAAGTACATTTGCCAGGAAGGAGGGAAATCTCTAGGCATTATACATCTCTATATTATGCATTATCATACTGTATCTGTACTGTATACATCTGTATCCCAGATTTGTATGAAGATGAGAATGTATTTTTTCTTTCTATGTGTGTGTCCAGCCCCTTTTCACCATGAGTGTGCAGCAGCAGTCCATCAAGCCCTTCACAGAGGCTGGATATGATGAACTCACCAAAAAGTTTGGAGACAATGCGGTGCGTGCTGTTTTCAGTTTGGTTTATGTGCCTGTCTGTATGTACTGCTACTAACTGGCCTGCTGGCTGATTGGTGTAAGCAATTATTGGGCTGGTTCTTTATAGTTTTGGCAAGCTCAGTGTGTCATTCTTGAAGGGAAACTACACACTAAATAATTTTTTTACACTATACAAATAATCACATAAGTCTGTGGTGGCATATGATGTTAATACAGGTTATTTTTCAAACAATACACATTTTGTGTGTAAAAAAAAACACTTTTTCCACTCAAAATTAGCTTATTTCTGCTTGGATTTGAAAATTCAATCCAATATTTTCTTTGAACAGCTTCTTAAAGAGGAAGGACAAAAAATGGACAATCGCCTTTCCTGACGCTCAGCATTTTTCTCTCTCAGTTCAAGCAATTTGTGGAGTAACTTATATGCAAGAGTATAATTTCTACTGGGGATTCCACTTTTAAAATCCTGGTCAGTAGTGTGTGTGTGTGAGTTGATGCCTCTCTTTGTATCTATTTTTCATGGACCCTTTTGTGTGTATGCACATCTAGGTAGCCATGCAGTTCATCACTCTCTACAGTTATGACGACATTGTGACGGCCAAGATTGAGGGCAGTTCAGGATCAGTGTGGCGGATAAGCCCCCCCAGCAGACAAGAAGTCATTAAAGAACTGCTTGGAAGCCATGGTGACTTAACACTACGTCTGGCCTGGAACTTTCAAAGGTAAAACCTTTTGTCTCCTTGTTACTAAATGGCACCGTACTATAGAGATAGTGCATAGTTATCACCAAACTAACCAGGTAATTTTCAGCTAACAAAGGCATAAGCTGAAGCTGACAAAGAACAGCTGACTGTGGCAAATGATAGCTGAGGCTGTTCACAAACTTTTTTAAACCACTACACCTCTTCACAGGAATTTTGTATGATGCGTGCAAAGCATGCAACCTGCAGTTCTAGCTCTGTGACAGATTAGTCCTTGTCTTTTTTTTCCAATTATACAAGGAATTAGAAAGCCAGCTGACACCAATACTATGTCAGGAACAAACGCAGCCGAATCACAATACAGTCAAATTTCAGTTCTTTTAGCCAACAGGTTCTGTCACCTCAGACTCTATCAGCATTTTTTTAAGCTCAACTTTATATTGATCTTTCCATTCTTCTTTCGGTTCTGCCAGACGATATTCTGACTGCTGCACAACTGGAAAACTCAACTGAGCAAAAGTTGGGAGACTCAGCAGCCACACATTTCTCCATTCTCTATTTCTCTGTTTAGTTTCTTCAGGTTAGGCTAACCCAATGTTGCTAACTTTGGAGCTAACCCCTTTCAATTTTCCAGCACTTGTGGAAACACCAGACATGACTTTTCTTGGTCTTGACAAGCTGCAACATTTATTAACTGACACACTGTAGTCTGTACTGTACATTTACTACCAGACTGACAACTTACTGCTAACCTTTTCCCCTGCTCCACTCACATACATCGTCACTTTTCTGCCACTTGCTCTCTCACTCACCCACTATGCACACATATTACGCACTGCTGTATTCCTTAAAAGGAGCTACACTACCACAAGTTTCCCAGGCAACAACACAGAGGTTAACTCACATTTCAGAACAGCACTGAACAGAGGCTCCCAAAGCGTATTGATTTCCGAATGAATGGATATTTGGTGTTATTTTTGACATTAAAAAAATATTTTCTTGGCCTGGTGGGGGTTCTTGTTGGCCTGGCGGCCCACCAGGCCTTTACAATTATTGGGGAAACACTGGCTATAAAGTAAAGTGTACATAATATCAGTATACCGATGCCAAAATACAGCTGAGTGTGACAAACCACTGCCGAGACTGTCAAAGGATAGCTGGGGCTGACAAAGTAGGGCTGAGACTGAGAGTATAACAAAAGCTGACTAAGTACAGCTTAGGCTAAAAGAAAAACAACTTAAGCTGAAAGTAAAACTGAAGCTGATGATTTATAACTGAAACATACAAAATTCAGTTGAAGGTGACAAACCATGGCAGAGGCTGACAAAGTACAGCTGAGGTTGACAAAATGCTGCTGACTCTGACAAAGTATAACTGAAGCTGACAAAGAACAGCGAAGGCTGATAATTTTAATTCAATTCAGTTTTATTTATAAAGCACCAAATCACAACAAGTTATCTCAGGGCACTTTAAAACTCCCCTTTAACGGAAAGAAGACTCAAGCTGAACTTGGCTCTAGGTGGGTGGCCATCTGCCTTGAGAGGTTGGGTTGAGAGAGAAAGAAAGAGGGAGGAGGAGAGATACACAGAGAAGCATAACAACAACAACTACAACAACAACAACAACAACAATAACAATAATGATAATGATAATATAGATATGACTAATAATAATAATAGCAGTAATAGCTGGAGAAGATTTCAAGGCACGACATTAACAGGACTACGTCACCATCCCTGCTGCAAAGGCCCACGGTTCGGATCCCGGAGGTTCCTGTGAGACGAGAAAGCACAAAAAAAATACTCTGGGGAAGAAGCCAAATTAGTAACATGCATTAATGGTACATGAATGCATACAGATGGAGAGGAGGAGAAGAGAGGAGCTCAGTGCATCACGGGAAGTCCCCCTGCAGTCTAGGCCTACAGCAGCATAACTAAGGGCTGATCCAAGGCCTGGTCAGCCCTAACTATAAGCTTTATCAAAAAGGAAAGTTTTAAGCCTACTCTTAAACGTAGAGAGGATGTCTGCCCCCCAGACCAAATTTGGAAGATGGTTCCACAGGAGAGGAGCCTGATAGCTAAAGGTTATAATGTATAAATGAACCTGACAATGTACAGCAGAGACTAACAAAGAAATGGACAAAGTACAACTGAGGCTGAAATACAAATACTAAGGCTGACAAACCACTGATGATACTGACAAAGTATACTGAAGCTGGCACAGTACAACTGCTATGTGGGACAGAGCAGGTGAACCCAAGTGCAGACACTCAACGGTGAGGAGACTTGATAGAAACAAGGTATTTTTTGTAAAGGCTGGTAACTGGGGCTGGGGCTTGGGCAGTTAGCTGGGAAACTGGAGCCAAGTCTTGGGCTGAAGGCTGGGAACCTGAGGCTGAGGATTGGGCTGGAAGTTTGGGACCTGGGGCTGAGGCTTGGGCTGGAGGCTGGGAACATGAGGCTTAGGCTTGGGAAGAGCAGGAATCCAGGGCAGGAAGCAGGGCTGACGAGATGAGACAAGTGACTGGAGACAGGGGCCGGAGACAGAGCAGACAAAACTGCGAGAGACAGGAAGCAGGGTTAGGCACAGGAAAACAGGCAAAAACAAGAAAACTGGATAAATGCAGATGAAGTGGCTTGAAGCATAGTAACAGAGGCAGAGGCTATAATCTGGCAGGGTGGTAGTGGCAGAGCTGGGTATGCATAGAGAGCTTGATAAGGGTGATCAGTTACAACTGGTGTGGCTCTGCTCTGACTCCAGCACACCTGTCTCCACTCTCTCTCTCACTCTCACACAAAAACACACACACAGACACAGTAGGAAAGAGGGAGAGAGCCACTGGGAGAGTGGCAGCAGGTTAGGAAAACATAGGATTATAACAACAACTGAGGGTGGCAAACCACTGCTGAAGCTGACAAAGTACAACTGGGGCTGATAAACCACTACTGAGGCTGACAAAGGTTAGGCACAGTTTAGGCTTACTAAGTATAACTAAAGCTGAAAATGTACAGCTTAGGCTGACAATGTTGACTGAAACTGACAAAGTACAGCAACAGCTGACAAACCTCTGCAGATACTGACAAAGTATAACTGAAGCTGAAAAACCACTGCTAAGGCTGACAAGGTACAGCTGAGACTGACAAAGTATAACTGAAGCTGACAAAGCAGAGCTGAAACTGACAAAGTACAGCTGGTGTTGCGCCATAGAAGAAAAAGGTACAACTGGCAAAAGGTTGTCTTGAATCTATGTTTGCAGTGGAATTATAGATGTTTATATATTCTTTTATTCTATTAACATTTCTGCTAACATATTAGGCATCACATGGCTATAATGGTGTCATATTTTGTCATTAGAGGAAGTTGCATTTGTTTGAGCGCTGCCCCTTTAAGAGAGATTCTAAAAAAAAGTGTGTTGTTGTTGTGGGCCGGAAGTTTTTCTCTGTTGTTAAGAAAAAATGAACAGTATGCTTTGTAACTGAACCGAGCCTAAAATAAAAGTTGTCACAAGAAAATGGAAAGTAGCCCTAGTCCGTTTTGAGGGTGCAACACTGAGACTAACAAACCACCACTGAGACTGATTGAGGTTTCTACCCGTTAAAGGAGAGTTTTTCCGTACCGCTGTCGCCAGGTGCTTGCTCATGGGGGAATTGTTGGGTCTCTGTAAATTAAAGAGTACGGTCTTGACCTGCTCTATGTGAAAAGTGCCTTGAGATGACTTTTGTTGTGATTTGGCACTATATAAATAAAATTTGATTGATTGATTGATTGATTGATAAACAGCTGAGAATGACAAAGTACAGCTGAGATTTACAAAGTATAACTGAAATTGGCAATATACAGCTAAGGTTGACAAAATATAACTAAAACTGATAAAGTACACCTGAGGTAGGCAAAGTACACCCAAGGTTGACAAAACATTGCTGAGACAGACAGAATATAATTGTGGCTGACAAATTACAGCTAAGGCTAATAAACCACTGCTGATGCTGACAATGAATAACTGAAACTGACAAAGAACAGATGAAACTGACAAACCACTACTGAGGCTGACAAATACAGCTGAGGTTAAGAAACAATTGGTGATATTGAGAAAGTATAACTGAAGCTTACAAAGCACAGCTGAGGCTGACAAAGTATAACTGAAACGGACAAAGTACAGCTGATGCTGGATACTGCCAAAGTACAGTTGAGGTTGACAAAGTACTGCTGAGGCTATGAAAGTGCATTTGATGCTGAAAAAGTACAAACTCTAACAAAGTATAACTGAAGCTGCCAGGCCACAGCTGAGGCTGTCAAACCACTGCTGATACTGAAAAAGTACATTTGAGGCAGACAAGGTACCAATGACTCTGACAGTCTCAGCTGAGCTTGACAAAATACTGCTAAAATTTAGAAAGTACAGGTTTTACTTATATAGGCTGATTAAGTATAACTGAATCTGACAAAGCACAGCATAAGCTGACAAAGATAGCTGAACACATACAGCTGAAGCGAACAACAATAGCTGAAGCTTAGTAAGTATGTACAGCTGGATGGAGTATAACTGGACAGCTGTGGTTCAGTTAAAACTGAAAAATGTCAGCTGAGCCTGACAAAGTCCGACTGAAGCTGACTGAAGTTGAGCAAAGTATGTCAAGGTAATACTGGGCCTCACATGCTGGAGTCTGAGATGTCCTCAAAGGACCACCATGTAGAAGATGAACCATTTTAATTTAGACAAAGATATGGCTTCTTTACACCAAAAGTCGTTTGCCCATTAAACATAAATACTGGCCTTAAAATGGCTGGCTTAAAAGGCTGTAGCTCATACATGCTATTGGACATATGATACATAGTGAGTATAAGTGAAAGAACAAGTGTCCAGTGAGATAATGTAAGACACTATATGGATAGCTTTTAATTCCGATAGCCTTTGCTTTTTCAAGATATTTGTTTTGCTCTCTGTAATTAAGTTTTTCCTGCTATTTCAGTGTTATTACTGGGTATCTGTGATGTGTCACTGAATGTTTTCATCTCTAAAAGCTGATTAAATCTGTCTCTCCTTCTCTCTGAAAATTTCTGTCTCTGACAGGGACCTGGGTAAAGGGGGGACTGTGGAATACACTTCTGACAAACACTCTATTGACCTGGAACCTGGGAACCCAGTCAGAGCAGATCTGGCCTCACTACTGGTTGGCAATCGCACTACACCTGTGTACGTTCACTCTCTGGAAGGATGGTTCTGTGAATACAAGTGTTTTGTGTTTTATTTATTATAGGTAGCTGTAACTTACAACTATAAATTGTCTCTTTTCTCAGGCATGTTTCCAATATGTTTCCTAACTACATCCGTGCCCCCAATGGAGCAGAGGCCAAACCAGTCAGTCAACTATATAAAGGTCAGAGTTCACTGAGTTATTGTTAAATGAAGTAAAGTTCATCTTTTTTTTTTTCTTTTTTTTTTTAAGAAAATAGATCCATTCCCAGGATCAGACTAGATAGTCAGAAGTAACAGCAAAATGAGCATAAGGAAGGTCACTGGTAAATGCTATTATATCACCGACAAAAGGTGTCCGGTCCTTGAATATTTCGGTCTCCTCTTACTGGATTAATTTGACTAACTTGGTGTCGCAGACCATATTCTGTCTCATAAAAATACTACAATGTTGGCAAAGTGCCTATTTGGAATGTTTGCAGAATGATTAACACTAATGGAAGTAGAATTACCAATAGACTAATTACCATTATAGCAACATAGTCTCAGACTGGATATCTATTCTCTATATCTCTTTTATATTTATAATTCACACTTCAAAGTGTCTGCTTTAACACAGCTGATTTGTTGTCTTGTAGGTAATGAAGATGGTTACCTGAATATAACCCTGTCCCTGATGAGTGACAGGTCACTGAATGTCAGTGGGAACCAGGAGTGGTGGGACATTGCCATTGCAGGCTGTAAGGAATCATGTGGGGTTCTACCCATGGTCATATTCAATGACAAAGTCAGTCCACCAAGCCTGGGCTTCCTGGCTGGATACGGGTGAGAAACACACACTCATAAATAACAAGTACATGGACTGGAGAAGATAACACATATAGTAATAATAATAATAATAATAATAATAATAGTAGTAATAATAATAATAATAATAATAATAATAATAATAATAATAATAATAATAATAATAATAATAATAATGGATAAATATAATAATAGATACAGATAACTAGAATGTACATTTCCTGAAGAAAATGTTTGTTTGCTGCCAATCAAAGATGTTTCATTTTTATTGAATTAACTTTGATCACAGTCATTTAAGTGGTATTTGTACTGTAGCACCACTTACATGTGTAAGGCCATCAAATTGTGTAGAACTGATAGGTGTTTATGTGTGAATATATCAGTCAAATTTGGTTGCAATTGAATCATGCATTCAAGAGATATTGCATTGCTATATAACTTGCCATATGGTGGTGTTGCCATGTATGAATATGTTTAGCATGTGCCCAGGTGTTACCTGAACCCAAGAATTTTTAATCTAAGCCACACCCAGGGGGGAAGGGTCAGATATCTTCTGTCTGCACTTTTTATTTATTTAATTAATAACAACAGAATTGTAGTGCTGACATTGCATCAAATCATACAGACTTGTTCAATGTCTGTTTTAGTAAAGCATCCCAAATTCATTGTCAATTGTTGGCAAATTGAACTCCTGTAGACCACCAAAAACTCAATACCTATAACAGATAGCAGAAAAGTAATAGCAGTCATCACAATAATATGCTTAATATGTTAGAATTGGTAGCATCTTATTAGCTGTAAGTATGTGAGAGGAGAAGCGTTACACTGAACACAGAATAAAAATAATATCTGGAGAACAATAATGGGATTTGCTGACTGGTAAATCAGATTTCAGCAATCACGCAATAAGTAAAACTTACAACTGAAATAAAATATAAAGTGGCAATATAAAAGTAAAAAGTAAATAAAGTAAAATGTCTGTTTGTCATAAATTTTTAGAGTAGCAATAGGTGTAAAATCAACACAATAGATCTGTCTCTTCATAGTTTGTAATAGGCACGGATCTATTATGACTTAAGTGCTATCCATCCACTTACAACAGGCACAGATCAAGCAAAGGTACTGAAGTCAAGGAATGCTATCTCCTCTCTCTTAGATAAGTTGCAGGTTCTAAGTATGTTATTCATACACAGACTGATGTTTGATGTGTGAACCTCTAAAACTAAAAATTTCAAAATCTTTTAGGCTAGTTTATGCCTTGTATGAGTAATAGGCCTATGTCATAAAATTCAGTATTAATTTTAACTGAAAGCTTAAACAACTCCCACTTGCTTTCTTCTTGATCACTAACCTCCATTAGACCTGCTCCTTCAGCCCTGTCAGTCAGCTCAATCTTCCCCCTCTCCCTCTCCTCGCCTGTTTTCAGAAACATGTTATTTTATTAAACTCAGATTTGCAAAAACTCAAGGCTTCATTAGTGATCAACCACTTTAATTTTGTATTTGTCTGAACTGGCAAAATCTTTTCACATGACTGGCCTTTGGCAGAGCTGCCGCCTTTTTGAAGAAATGTCGTATATCCATCTACATGTTGAGCAATTGAGGGATATAAAATTGTGTTATGATCAACACAATGTGACCTTTTCACTGACATTAACTGATTATAAACAATAATCTATGCCTATGATATGATTGTTTTAAAATACTTAAGAGGCATATAAAAGCAAAGTATCTAAAGAGCTGTCAATAACATTATTTCTATCTCTTTTGCTCGTTCACACTTTGGCTGGCTGGCTCCTCAGCTAGTTAGTACAGTGGAAACCGCTTATAGTGATCACACTGTCTGGGTCAAATAATTCACTATAAGTGGATGATTATTATAACCAATTTTTTTTTCTTTTTCTTTATTTCTTATGCAGATTACCATCTAATTGACATTTGTGTATATATTACATTAATGAAAAAGTAATGAAAAGGCCAGCTTTACTATTTACTGTAGCTGTTTCAAAATACAGTACAGCTGTTTCACTGCTGACGCCTCCTGACTCATTTTAAGATGAGAGAGAGAGCGAGAGAGAGAGAGAGAGAGAGAGAGAGAGAGAAAAGCAGTGGTCAAGCAAGCTAGAGAGTGCATGAGGAGAGCGAGCAGTTGTAGCCTGAAAGCCGATGAATGAGAGGAAGAAAACGTTATTTTCTGATTGTTTTACGGTGGTTACAAATAAAGACACCCACACGCTGCACCTCCACACCCCTGATAATGGTGCCGCAGCTGCTAATTCCAATATTATGTGTATCATGGGAGTAAGGTAAAAAATAAAAAGTTACCGTAATCTAATTTTTTCCCCCATGTTTTCATGTATGAAATGACCCACAATGAACTCTGTAAGTGGACTATTGATTACTATATGCGAATTATTTCAACAGCATTTGTATAGGAATGATTCTGTCCTGAGCTTTTTGATCCATATAAGCAGTTGATCATTGTAACTGTGATTATATAAGCGGTTTCTACTGTATAATGTTAGTGTTATATAGCCTATCCTCTTGTCTTTTCCTCACTTAAACCTAAAGTTAGCAAACATTAAGCAAGTAACAAACGAGTAACAACTTGATAGCTTGCTACATTGACCATCATTTGCTACAAATTCATATTGGACCTAGGTATCTTTACTCTGTAACTACTTACTATTTCACTCTGTATTTTATGGTTATCTTGGTAAAGTTTTAGCCAACATCTTATCACGACTTCAGTGGTTTCCGACTACCGTTACGGTCTCTACCAAAGATGGTACAAGAATAGCAGAGTGGGCAGCACAGCCGATGGAAATACTAGATTAGACCAGCAGCAGCCTCTCTCAGATTCTAGCACCTGGGGCTTTAGGTACATTGCGAATTTGGAGACGCAATGGCACATTTCAATCGACTTTAATGAAAAATGAATGAGAAAAAACTATTGATGATTTAAACTAATAATGTACATTTATTTTGCGGGGGGCTAAAGAAAATTTAAGGGGGGCTAAAGTCCCCCTAAAATAGGCCTAGTGATGCCCCTGATCAAGACAGACAAGAATTGTTCAGTTATTATTGATATAGCCCTTTCTTGATTTATATATTTGCTTGTTATGTTATTTACCATAATAAATAAAAGGCGGAGTCACCGAACCACTTCCTGCTTTTAAGCTCTCACTGTCACCAGTTGTGTTCATGGGTTGGTGCAAGTATTGGTGGATTTATTGTAAATGGTAAATGAACTGTACTTGTATCGCGCCCCTTTCTAGTCTTCTGACCACTCAAAGGGCTTTTACACTATGAATCACATGCACCCATTCACACACATTCATATGCTGAAGGTCCCAACCTGCCCATCAGAGGAAACTAAACATTCACACACATTCATACACTGATGGCACAGCCATCAGGAGCAATTTGGGGTTGAAGTGTCTTGCCCAAGGACACATCGGCATGTGGACTGGAGGAGCCGGGAATCGAATCGCCGACCTTCCGATTAGTGGACGACCCGCTCTACCTCCTGAGCCACAGCCGCCCCACATTGTATTAAGTTAAATGTTTGATTTAGGCAGTATCTTGCCTGTCTTGGCTGGCTTCTCCATATTCGTTCTTGTTTTCTCAATAATTTTAACATGCTACAGCCACAGGACAGCTGTGGCTCAGGAGTGGAGTGAGTCATCCACTAATCAGTTCGATTCCCGGCTCCTCCAGTCCACATGTCGAAATGTCCTTGGGCAAGATACTGAACCCCTTAAATTATTCCTGATGGCTGGGCTATCGGTGTGTTAATGTGTGTGTGAATGATAAGATCCTACTGGTGAGCAGGTTGGCACCTTGCATGGCACCCCTGCCATCAGTGTATGAATATGTGCATGAATGGGTGAATGTGGCTTAAAGTGTCAAAGTGCTTTGAGTGATTGGAGGACTGAAAAGGCGCTATATAAGTGCAGTATATTTGCCATCCATTTTACTTTACTTGAAGACGTGCAGCTAGAATACTAAATTGTTTGTTTGTTTTTGGCCTCCTGCATTAACAAAATGAGCGCAAAACTGTCTACCATAGCCAACGCCAGCAAACACACGATTCACAGCCCACCAGCGCTTGCCAAGGCTAGCAGCAGCAACAACAAGGATGCTAATGATGGTGCTGGGTGTGTCACAGCAATGAAGAAAGAAATCCTTAGTGAACTGTGCAACTTGGTTCCTGCTCTGACTGCTGCAGTCTCTACTAACAGAAAATTCAGGATATAGAAGACGGCCTATCCATGGTTGACGGAAAAGTTGTTCAACTCAAATCCAACTACTCCACCCTAAAGGCTCAGAGTGAGAGGCTGCAATCCCAATCGGATTGGCCAGCAAAACATCCAAGTTGTCAGAATCCCTGAGAAGGCCAAAGGAAACCATCCCATTGCGTTTATGGAAGCCTTCGTAGTTGAGATTTGTGGAGCAGAAAGCTTTCCTCGCAAACGTGAGGTAGACCACGCTCACCACTCACTTAGGCCACCTAATCTATCTGGCCCACTGCAAGTTATGTTTGCTCATTTGCACCATTTCAAGACCAAAGAAGCACTACTCCGTCTTTCTTCAGAATGGGCCGGTCACCTGACATACAAAGGCAACAAGAACCCGGACCACTGCATTGATCTGACTTGCAGACCGGCTACCTTCACTCAAGCAAAAAAACAAGGCGAGACTGGAACACTGTTACACCCAGGTACTCTGTTTCACATTCAACTGTGCCAGACAGCAGTTCAAGCCACCACAAGATGCATGAGCTCTCATCACCATGAGCCACAGGTAATAATGGCTGAGAGACTATATTGCCCACTTTCTGGTTGAAAGCCATATATCTGTCAGACATAATGACTTTTATGGCGTTTGTTGGCAGCTTTGCTCTGACTTAAACAAGTGAAGTAACAGCTAACTAATTAAGATATTTAATGGACAAACATATCAAAGCTGCGCAAGTTCAAAGTGCAAATATCTCACAAGTTTCCCTTATAATGTTATCTTTTACAACTGTGTTGCTAACATAGCTTTCTGTCTTTTTCATAACACAGTACATAGCCCTTTATTAATATGGGTCGTTTGGTCTATTACACTCACTGAAAATTGTTTGCTGTTATTGTTAGATGGCTCTCCTGTTTGAGTTTATTGGCCTTATCCACTTAACCACCTCTCTTTCTCTCCACTCAAACGACAGTATTTAAATCAATGCTTTTGTTAGTTTGCCTAAATGGTCACTGTTTATTACTATTATTTTTCCCTCTTTACCATATGTGGGTTTATTGGAAAAGCTAAGATGTTAGAGTAGCAAGTTGAATACACTCCAAGCATGCTTATAATGTTACTTGTCTGTACCACCTTATATATCTTATATCCCCCATTCATTCACATAACATTCACTCTCAGACCTTTGGGATCCCGCCTAGTGGACCATTTCTCCCCAAATTAATATATAAAAACATTCCTTTTGAATCTAAACAGAATTATTGCAGACACAAACCACAGATTCATTGTTACTGGCCAGCTCCTGAGTAGATGTTGTGTTCTAGCCTGTGTGTATGCACCCAATTGGGATGATAACTTTTTAAATAATTTTTTTCCTCCCTCATGAATGTTGATGACCATGCCCTGATCATTGGTGGAGACTTAAATTGCATGACTAAGCCCAAACTGGACCTCTCCTCATCCAGAGTTGCTCCTCTATACAAGATAGAAACCTCTGTCAACAATTTCACTGAACAATATAGCCTCTTTGACCCCTGCCAATTTGAACTACTTGTCAAGAAAAGCCTTTTCCTTCTTTTCTCCTGTACATCACTCTTATTCTTGTATTTTTTTCTTGTTGATACCAAACTTATTCCTTTCACCAGCCGACAAGTGTATCATGGTATAATAATTTAAGTCACTCCCAAAATATATCGCTGATATGTTTCCAGAGAACAAGCCAAGTAGGCCTCTGGCACTCTCAGAGTTAATGGGCCCAGTGGGCCTTTAGCCATTATGCTGCCCACTGGTGGGCCATTTTTCTTTCTTAAACTATGCTAAAGATGTCCACCGCTTTTAATTAATCCGTTTTTATGGTACTTTATTTAATTCTTTGTTTTAAACTTGTCTGTACTTTTATGAAACTTGTCTGTACTTTTATTATTTAATGTCTTATTTTAAACTTTTATCTATTTTTATTTTTATTTTCCTTTGCCTTTAAAGCGCTTTGAATGACCTCTGTGTATGATAAGGTGCTATCTAAGTAAACTTGCCTTGCCTTGTTGTGTACTTATCTGTTAAATGCTGATAAAAAGAATATTTTAAAAAAATGTCTGGTTTAGAATTTATGTAATTTGTACTTATTTTGGATTATGGTGTGGATTATGTGTGTGTAAACGATATTAACTGATACAAGTGACATTGACATTTGCCAGTTGTTGGTATAAGTGACACCCATGCGAGAAATATGGTTTTGCATAGATAGATTAAAAGACAGAAGACAAAAATGACCTAATTTGAGAGATTTTCTTAAATTGAATTTCCTGGCAGACCAGCTTGCTGTTAAAATAGCTGGTAGAATTTAATGGTTTAATTAGAATGACCTCAGATTTATTACCTTTATTGGATCTATATTTTAAGTTTCTATAATCCTACCATAAATAGGTTTGTAACAGATTTTGTTTAGAATCTGTTACATTTGTCTGTTTCAATCCCTCCATCAGTGATTTCCCAATTCAGCAAAATGCCAGATTTATTTTCCATTACAGCGCTATGACATTGCATTTTTTTTTTAAGCAAGACAAGATTTGCATTTGATATTTTCCATACTGTCCTATTTGACACATTAAATATTTTTCAAACAATGATTGTGATTATTGTCTTTTTTTATTCCTTACCCTTCTTGATTGTAAACTTTTTCTTTGCTAATCTCTCCTCACAGGATCATGGGTTTGTATGTGTCTGTGGTCCTAGTCATTGGAAAGTTTGTACGTGGCTTCTTCAGTGAGATCTCCCACTCCATCATGTTTGAGGAGCTGCCCTGTGTGGACCGCATCCTGAAGCTCTGCACGGACATCTTCCTGGTCAGTGTTTAATGTGTGAATATTAACACACACATACTGCACACACATATCAACAAGTTGTTCTTGAGAGATCTGGAATATTCCCCTGGTTTTATCATTGGCAAGGGCTTGCTTTCTCCTTTCTCCTTCTCCTAATGTGTCCACAAAAACACATGGCAATTTCCCTGTTATTGGAAGTGTCCTGGAAAATCATTTTTTGAAATCCTCCTCCACAAACTAAAATTTCTGTTTGTTTCAGGTGCGTGAGACAGGAGAGCTGGAGCTGGAAGAGGAACTTTATTCCAAACTGATCTTCCTCTACCGATCTCCAGAGACCATGATCAAATGGACCAGGGACATCCACAGCCAAGACGGATACTGATTGACTAACTGATTATGTTTTGTTATAATAGAATACAGTGATATCTAAAGCAGACTGCAAAGATGTCCAGGGAACAGTATGTGAAAGGCTTCCTTAGAACACTCTTTACGAGTGAACATTGGACTTACAGCAAAGGAGACACATGAAAGGAGATGTACTCTAACAAACAAACTGTATGAAGCATCTCCTGTTGCTGGACAAATTCTTAACAGCTGCCTGAGCACTTTCGTCAAACCATTTTACACTACAAACTATTGAGAGTGGGATTACTGTCCCAGTGTGTGTGTTGATTGAAAACAGCTGAATGTCTGTCCTGCAGGATTGAACACAACGCCCCTGGAAGGCAAAAGCAGTGGTTGAATTGAGTGTGTGACCTCAGTGGTTGAAGGTCACACAAGAGAGACTTCATTCCTGCCCTCTGTTCATTTGAGCCACCCAAGCGAAAATACATGTGGCTAAAACTTGAAACTGATTGTAGGTTGAACCAGCTGCAGTTACTATATCAGTATGCTGATAGATTTAAAAACATGCCATGCTGACAGTAAAACTTAAAATTATTGTAAAAGTAACATGTGGGCAGCAGCCATGTTAATTTTACTTTACATCATGAGCCTAGTTTGATAAAACAGGTCTGATTTAAAGCACCAGTTTAGGTTATTTTTCCCACTCAGAAGAAAATACAGTTTATAGAGTTTGGACCTGGATCAAAAACAGCTCTTTCAGTTCCAGGCCAACACAGGTCCCAGGTTCAGGGGTGGTGGATAAAACAGGTTGGTGAGATAGCTGTGGATCATGCTTCTCAAAGACAAGAAGACAGGTTTGCTGGTCTAAACATAGCACAAAAAGTAATGAAATTTGTGTTTGGTAGATTATTTCTTTGTTATAACAATGTTTCTTGGCAATAAATCTTATACTGTTGGAAAGCCTGTTTATTTCCCTTTTAAATGGTGCCACATTTGTAAGGAACATGCGTTTGTGGGATGAGCAGCAGAGCTGAGTATGTGGGTTGCACCCATGAAAAATATGTCAAATCTTCTCTGCCAATGCCAGACAGCTTATTCTGTCATTGACGCTTGTTCTGTGTTTGGTGGATCGGATGATTGAAGTTTGAAGAAACAAGACATATTGGCAATTTAACAATTTATTCATTTAACAGGAGCCTCAGTAGTGTGTGGAAGAACCATACACAGCCATAACAGCCTGGCACCTCCTCCTCATGCTGGTCACCAGCCTGGTGACACACTGCTGTGGGATGGCATCCCATTCTTCAACCAGCATTTGTCGCAAGTCAGCCAACGTGGTTGTATTGGTCACTCTGGCATGCACAGCACGCCCAAGCTGATCCCACAAGTGTTAAATGGGGTTGAGGTCAGGACTGCTGGCAGGCCATTCCATCCTCTCCACTCCCAAATTCTGGAGGTAGTCTCTGATAAACCCCGCTCTGTGCGGGCGTGCATTGTCATCCTGGAGGATAGAGTTTGGTCCCAGACTGTTGAGATATGGGATTGCCACTGGTTGCAGAATCTCATCTCGATATCTCTCTGCATTGAGATTGCCTCCAATGATGACAAGCCTCGTTTTTCCAGTGAAGGAGATGCCGCCTCACACCATCACACTGCCTCCACCAAAAGATGTTACTCTATTGGTGCAGCAATCAGCATAGCATCCTCCATGTCTTCTACACACTTTGACCCTAGGATCCAACTGCCGTAGGCAGAATCTGGACTCATCGCTGAACATAACATTTCTCCATATGTTCAGGTTCCAGTGCACGTGTTGCAGACACCAGCGCAAACGGGCCTGACGGTGAAGGGGGCAGTCATGGCAGGCGTCCTGGCAGCCCTATGAGATTGAAGATTGGCTGCGTGCAGCCTGTTCCGGATTGTCTGGGCAGAGAGTCGTCAGCCATATTATCCAGCAAACCTTGACTGCAAATGTGTAGAAAACAGCTTAGTGCTGACAGGGTGAGGAAACGGTCTTCTTGGGGTGTCGTCTTCTTGGGATGCCCACTTCACGGCCTGTCTCCGACATCCCCCCTTATATGGAACTTTGCCTTCACTTTGAAGATGGTAATAGGGCTCACTCCAAATAATGCCGCAGATTTAAAGACTGTCAGAGTCCATCTACAGAATAGAAACAACATGTACATTACAGGATCATTCTTTCACACAGGAAACCAAGAGTATATATATATAAATCAACTTTTACATAAAACAAAAATCATCAAGAATAAAAATCATCAAGAATCAATCCTTTGAACTCATAAAATCTAGTAATCAATTGGTGACATCTGGTGAATGTCAGCTCTCTGTCCAACAAAATAGATGAACTGCTGCTCCTCAACAGAGCAAGCAGGGATATTTTAGGCTTTTTAACTGCTGCCCTGTGTTTCACTGAAACCTGGCCTGGTGAGTCCAGCCCTGACAGTAGCCTATTCTACATCTGTCAGGCTTCCAACTCCACCAAGCAGACTGCATAATGGAGTTAATGGGGAAAACATGGGGAGGCGGCATCTGCTTCTGCCTGCAGCCTCACCCACACGCTGTAGTGTTACCTCTACACCAATGGTTAAAACTCAAATTAAAACACTGAAAATGAGTACTTACATGCCTTTAGTAGAATATAGCCTTATTCCTTGGACACTCCAACTGATAATTTATTTATTTGAGTAAATCTACATTTTAATTGCAAGTAGTGGATACCAGTGAAGGGCTTTTTACAGCTTTGGCGTCTTTTAGTTATTAACGGTGAAAGACATTGCACCAACTCTGTCTTGAGTTGAAATTCTTTTTGTCACACAACCATTTTTTCCAAATGCTGACTCCTGACTCCTAAAACGTGTAGTTTTGGCTCTATACATAGTGTGTTTTGTGTGTGTGTTTTGTGTGTGTGTGTGTGTGTGTGTGTGTGTGTGTGTGTGCGTGTGTGTGTGTGTGTGTTTGACTCTGAGCTGTAGAACAGTAGGGATTTTCCTCACATTTTCTTATCAACAGAGAGTTAACTGACTATATCCACTGTTTTTTCAACAGTTCCCTGTAGATACATTCCAAAGTCTTCATCACTAACAACTGACAGCTTTCCCTCTGTCTGCCCTCTTAGCAGAGCACTTCCACTATGCACTCACCATCTGTCTTTACAGCAGTAATGGGAAAATTTAGACCCTTAGCTGGGATCCAATCTGGTTATTGTGGATGCTTTACCATTTGGCTAACATAAAACTCAGTATTTTTATAATCCCATTATTCTGTTAGTAGCGATTGGCCGTGTAATGTTTGGATTGATTCTTTATCAGGTAATGGACCACACACCATATACAGTTCTTTCATAGTGCTGGCATTAATGCACTACTTCCTGAATCTAATGACCTAATTTACCTAACTTTTAAACCCCAGTTTCCTGTAATATCAAGTCTAACAGAAAGTTTTTTTAAGAACAGATCACATTAAAAATGAACATGAGTCCATGTACTTTTAAAATAATAACGCCCTCAAACTTAGAGACAAAGACATAATCCTAAAGGCAATACTCAGGTCGCTCCTTTCATCTTGTGATTATTGTGCCACATGGTGATATTCAAATGACATTTTTTAGTTTTAATGTGATTAAGCCAAATGTCTATTGTTTGTCTACTTTAATCCAATAAATGCCTTGATTTCTGAAAATGAGTCAATTCTTGTGTATTAACCCATCCAAATCTAAGAGGGACATAAGATTACAATCTTATGTCCCCAATGTTCAAAGCACAGCAACGGTCATGAGGCTTCATCGTGTCATTTGTTTGTTTCATATTTAAACAAAGATCAGTTTCAGGAAGGGAGAATAGGTCGGATAGAAGATATCTTAACATGTCACAGAAGTAAAAGCAAAGGAGTAAATAATAAAATGGCTGAATCCTATTTAGCAGCTCTGGGTTCAAGGTTCTGGTATTGTGCGTACTCCCTGTGATACTGTCATGGCTAACTGGGACATTTGGGGTATCATATCAGTAACAGCCGTGAATCTCCTACTATGACAAGTCAAACTGTTAGCTGTTAGCTGTGACCCTCGAGCTAGGATTGGTCAGGGACCCATGCTCGCACCACTAGCCTGCTATTTCCTGACGCCTTGATTCGCGTTCCGGCGTGACGCGATTTGTTCCATCCTCCGCAAAGCGTCACAGCATCATTCCCCACCGGGAGCGTTTGATAAGTGGAGCATTCGTTCCGGCAGCACTAGAGCAAAGAGAGCCACCCCTCTGTATGGAGAGGAGGCCAGGGACCAGGGCAGTCATGGCAGCAGTGGTGACATAAAATCTTGTGATTTTCCACTTCCAAGAATAACCTCTCGTCTTCCATGGTGACACATATCCTCTGACCGACTTCTGGCCTGGTGCCGCCGGTTATAACATAATGTTGATGTAGTGATGTGATATACGATTGGGAGTTTGCACAGGGTGTTTTATTTTTAAAATTGACTGGATGCTCTATGCCGTTCCTCTGTATGACTTCCTGTCCAGCTCGATCTGCTCTTTGCAGCTTGACGTAGCACCCATCAAAAACAGATTAGGCAAGTATGCTTAGCAGAGTGGAGCGGGGAGCCTCTTCCGGGATGCTGCTGAAACACGCTGCGGCGCGTCTAGTGGGATCTGAGTAGGGTGGCCGTGATCAGCTCCAGCGACCGCGTCGCAGCCAGAATTCTCTGGCCCGGGCCAGGCTAGCGGCACGAGCATGGACACCTGGCTTCTCCTCCTAGCGCTTGAATGCTACGCAGGGCATGTCTTGCCAAGAAATGCGTTGGGATCCATAATAACGCCTCATTCCCTTATCCCTATGTAACAGACACTCATAGTTCATTCTATAGTGAGCTGAGAAAAATTGAGATTTTTAACGCTTAAAAATCATCATCACTTTGCCTCTTATTTTATTTATTTATTATCTTGGTGGATTTGACTTTTTGATGAGCAGCAAACCCATCGTGCGTAAAAGAACACCTCTTTGTGGACAACAATTGGATGTTTTCATATGTCTGGTTTGAAGTCTCTTGGGAAGAATAAGGTAAAAGGACAGCAGATCAATCAGAGGGCAGCTCGTCCATCTTTAATGGCCATAATGGCCTTGAAGACATTCACAAGTGAAATGATTCAGATGTTCAGGATGAGACTGAATTTCCCCTGCACTCATGGAGCAAATAATGATATGGACACAGCAGGTTATTCATATTCAAATTATTCAGTTTTCAAGAGGTCGGTCAGCCACTTTTGCTCACTTTTTTTAGTCACACTACCTTAATCAGGTATCTTACTGTGAAAGATTTACAATGCCTAAATAAAAAAAGTCAAATATAATACAAATTATATGTATGCATTTTCTTTTTCTGTATGCATTTACTGTGTCATAATTATACAAAACACACATGTTAAAAGGACAATTATTTTGCTTTTAGTCTGTATACTGAAATAATTGATTTTCATTGTGACATGAATTTTCCACACCCAAGGCTCTGCTCCAGGTTGTGATTGTCCAGTTGGTGTTTTTGTTTGTTTGTTTGTTTGTTTGTTTTGTATTAACTTTGTACAAGTCTTTTAGTTGTGTCAGAAAAAGAAAAAGCTCCCTTCCACTTGCACCTCATGAAAACTAATGACTGTTTTGTAGCCTACTTAGTATCGGCAGGTTTAAGGTGCCCTCTGCTGGACAATACTGAAATGCAATAAAGCACTCTGTTTTCTGTCTTTTCGAAAGACCTGCAGCTTGTGAGTCCTGCCTCTTGACTCCCCAGTATATGATGTGAGATACTGTATCCAAGTCACATCACATCTGTTAAGGCCAAAAATACTTTCAAATTAAATATCCTAAAGGAGTCACCTGAGACAGTCATTGCAGACTTTACAATAACAGAAAACAGAAAAGTAAAGACAAATCTGCTGTTCTTCATACACGAACCAAATGCATGGCACGCAACTTTCACAGAAGCCTTCATGTACACAAAGAAGAATGGAATCAGCAAAGGAAAACAAATCTCTGTCTATGAAGACGGAGACACAACCTGCCCAATGTTGACCATTAATGTTTATCATAATGGTACAGTCATAGTCCAAGTGTCAGAAAACTGCCTGGATAATTTTCGACATAATTTCCAGAACATGAAAGCTGAAGTGAAAGAGAAGGAAAAATCAGCACACTTAGAGGCAGACCACAAAAACAAGACAGAGACATTCACCAAATCCAACAACCCCTCAGTTACTCTCTCTCCTTAGACCACTCCTAGATTCTCCAACAATCTAAAGACTCTCAAAGAAGGACCTTCAGTGTTGGAGAGGGAATTCAGAGAATTCAGGGAGTTCAGAGAGAGAACTCTTGTCAGCCTGCATCAGAAAACCACCAATGACCAACCACAAAATGAGACCCACACTTTGATCCTCCAGCAACGGGACCAAATCATGGATGATAGTCCGGACAATAAGAGAGGAAATCACCAACATCAACCACAGCAAGCACTACAGGAAGAGGATCATCACCAACCCCTTCCCCCTTCTACTCCACTCCTACTAACCCTCCCACTCCCTGTCCCTCAGGCATCATCTCACTTCCCCCTAAAGTCAACCCTCCCCTCCTTCCTAACCCCTGAACCTCCTCAATATCCTCTACCCCTCTGACTCTAAGCCCACCCACCCCTCCAAAGCCCTCAGAAACAGACACACATCTCTGCTGACATCCAACCTGACAGCAGAGTCAACATATCCACACACAAAGAAATCTTGTTTCTCTGAGACTCCAATGGGAAACACATCAGTATGACACATCTGTTTTCAGAGAAAAAAATCTGTGAAACTCTGGAGCCCCAACACAGAGAAGGCCATGGAACACCTGACCAGTGGAAAGTTTGTAGGTGTGGAACATATCCTCATCCTTACTGGATCAAATGACCTCACCCGGAGAAACAGTGATATACCCACAGCACTATGGCAGCTGGCAAAAACAGCCACTGAGGACTTCCCAACTGCAGAAGTAACAATATCCACATTCCTCAATCAGACATTCCCCATAATATTATCAACACCAATAACTCAGAGATCTTCAGGAGCTATACTCAACTCCCTAACATGAACGTGGCACACCACAGTAGAATAAGTTACCAGCACCTGTATGATCACATCCATCTCAGCCACAGAGGATTAAAATTTTTTGCCAAAATCATCAAAGAGACAGCTCTAAACAGAGAAGCTCAACACCAGCAACGCTACCCCCGTTATCCCCAGGAGCACTAGAGAGACCTCCACCCTCCCCAGGAGCACCACAGAGACCACCAGCCCTCCCAGGAGCACCAGAGAAACCCCCAACCTCTTCAGGAGCACCAGAGGTACCACCACCCTCCCCAGGAGCATCAGAGAGACCTCCACCCTCCCCAGGAGCACCACAGAGACCACCAGCCTCTCTAGGAGCACCAGAGTGACCTCCAGCAGAAGCAGCAGCATCCCCACTATCAGCAGCTATACCCTCACCACCAACCTCAGTATCGACACTGGGCCCTTCACCAGCAGCAGCTCCCTCGATCACAGCTGTCTTATGGCAGAAACAGAATCAGCAACAGTATTACCAACATGAAGAAGATCATCCTCATAAGCAGCCACTGCTACAGTCATACTCCCTCCATAAAGAGCTCCCCACACAGAGAGACACCTACGCTGCAGTTGCTTCCAGAACAAAGGTTCCTACAGAGCAAAAGCAGTTAAGAGACATTATCTATTAATTTGTCACAAAGTTAATAAGTTAAACTAGCCATCTGGTACTGTTACAGTTTAGTACTGTACTGTACAGAAACACAAATGTGTTTGGTTATATCTTGAATGCTTTATTGTGAAACACTACATATTTAAATGAGAGAATAGCATCCTTTTCAATTAGTAGTTGGAATATTCAGGGATTGAACTCTACAACTTTTGGACTGAAGACTAGAAGTCCTGAATTTATAAACAGTATAAACAACATTGATCTTATTATCTTATATGAAACATAGAGACACAATAACACCAAACTGCCCAAGTAACTACACTGAACTGAGTCTACCCTCCTTAAAATATTCCCACATAAAAAATGGAAGACAATTTGGGGGAATAATTATTTGGTATAAATGAGAACATCACAATTATATATCACTAGTGAAAAAAGGGAAAATTCATATTTTGCTAAAAATCAGCAAAGGACTTCTTGAAAACACTAAAGATATTTATTTGTGTGCAATCTATTTACCACCTTCAAGCTCCCCATATTATTCAGAAGAATACCTTCATGAACTCCAGAAAAAAATACTTCCAGTCGCTTGGCTCAGTGTTGTTATGTGGGGATTTTAATGCCAGAACTGGCAAGGAGAATGATTTTATTGATACAGATGATAAAAATCATTTAGATGTATCCCCTCTATACCAACCCCTGTGACAAAACAAGGACATAGCTATGATAGCATAGTGAATAAGAGTGGAAAAGAAATTTTACAAATGTGCAAAGCCCTGGGATTATACATTGTTAATGGTAGGACACGAGGTGACTCCCTGAGCAGGTTTACCTACTGCTCTGTGTTGGGAAATAGTGTCATTGATTATGTAATCACATATATATACATTCAGAAAACATAAATGCATTCACAGTTTTACCACAACATCCCATATCAGACCACAATCAGTTAACAGTGTACTTGAAAAAAATAGAGACCCATAACCAGACACATACCGCTGATGACAACCTGTTACCCCTCCCAAAACACTACAAATGGACAGAGAAGTCTCACCGATTACACCAATGCATTTAACATCACTAACATCCAAAACATGCTAGATGACTTTCTATGTAAACTTTTCTATGTTTCTATGTAATACCTAAAAAAAGCAAGCATTAATATGGCCACAAAAGATTTGAATCATATATTTATAAAACTGGCATAAGAACCCAAAATGAAGAGACCAAACCCCAAATCAAACAAAAAGCAAGCAAAAGAAAAATGGTTTGACAGTGAATGTTCCTTTTTCAGAAAGCATCTCAAAAACCTGTCAAACAAGAAACACAATGACCCTGAAAACCAAGAATTATGTCATGAATACCACATAGCCCTTAAACAATACAAGCAAATTATCAACAAAAAAAGGCTAAATACACAGATGACAAATTACTCAAAATCGAAAAAGGCAATAGACCAAAACTCTTTTTGGAACCTGTGGAGAAAATTGAATTCAACCAAATATAAAGATACCATTGCAATACAGAATGGCAATGTTTGGAAAAACTATTTCTCAAATTTATATCAAAATCCAGAACACTGGATTTTGACACACATCAGATGTCCACAGTTGATACACTGAAATCATTAGAAAATGCAATAAAGGACAACCAAAATGCTTTGGACAATCCAATCACAATGGAAGAGCTATAAGAAAAACTGGCTGATCTTAAAAATGGAAAGGCTTGTTGTATTGATTGTATCAGAACAGAAATGTTGAAACACAGTAGTAGTAAACTTGGCTATACTAAAATTATTAAATTTAGAATTAAAAAGTGGCATATATCCTGCAATTTGGAACAAGGGACTGATTACTCCTATTTTTAAAAACGGAGACAATCTGTCTGCCTGTCTGAACATGCAGCACAACTTCTGGTACAGGCTCTTGTAATATCACGCACTGACTACTGCAACTCCTTATTGGCAGGCTTCCCCACATGTACGTTCAAACCTCTGCAGATGATCCAGAACGCAGCAACGTGTCTGGTCTTCAACCAGCCCAAAACAGTCAGTGTCACCCCACTGTTGATATCCCTCCACTGGCTCCCAGTTGCTGCCCGCATCAAATTCAAAACCCTGACACTTGCTTACAAAACAGAACCTAAAACGGCTCATGCCTACCTGAACTCCCTCATTCAGGTCTACACTCCCTTCCTCTCACTACGCTCTACTGGGCACCTAGTACCACCACCACAACAGGGCCCTAAGTCGGTAGCTAGACTCTTCTCTTCTGTAGTCCCCCGGTGGTGGAACGAGTTACCAAAATCTGTTCCATCTTCAGAGTCCATCTCAATTTTTAAGAAAAGACTTAAGACCCAGCTCTTTCGTGAATACCTCTGCATTTAATGGATTTAAGGTAGAGGAAAAACAAGAAGACAAAACTAAAAAAAAATTTTCAAAAAATCTGCTTCTATGCAATCTGTGCACTGTATGGATCGCCTCAGTGCACCGCCTACATCCTATCAGACTCAAACTTAAGCTTTATAGCACTTACTCATGTTGTTGTCTCCTGACTAGATCCCTGCTTGTGTTGTATCAGTCTCATATGTACATCGCTTTGGATAAAAGTGTTTGCTAAATGAAATTGTAAATGTAAATTGAAATTTTAAATCTAAACCCCAATAATTATAGAGGTGTCTGTGTAAATTCTAATTTGGGGAAACTATTTTGTGGTATATTAAATTCAAGAATACTGTCCTACCTGATTGAAAGCAACATACTAAATATATCCCAAATTGGCTTTATACGCAAACATAGAACAACAGATCACATATTTACTCTCCATACTCTAATCCAAAATCATGTACACCAAAAAAAATAAAGGAAAAATGTACGCTTGCTTTGTTGATTTCAGGTAAGCTTTTGATTCAATTTGGCACAATGGTCTTTTCTACCAGTTACTTCGAAATGGCATTGGAGGCAAAGTATATGAATTAATTAAATGCAAGTACTCAGAAAATGAGTGTGCTGTAAAAATTGAACAAAAAAGAACAGAATTTTTCAAACAATGCCGTGGGGTCCATCAAGGTTGTAATATATCCCCAACAATTTTCAACATATACATTGACCAATTATCAAAGCTACTGGGGAACTCTACAGCCCCAGGACTGGACCTAGAGGGAAAGGAAGTTAAGTGTCTTTTTTATGCAGATGACCTATTACTGTTATCACAAACAGAACATGCAATGCAAGAACATTTGAACATACTCCATGATTACTGTGAAAATTGGGCAATTAAAATTTTCCAAAGTGTTATTGAGCCAATCCTTTTATATGGAAGTCAAGTTTGGGGCCCATTAATTAAAGAACAATCAAATTGTTGAAACACTTGATAGCGTCAGATTCAGATTCACACCATTACAGAGCATATTTAGAACAGCAAAGCTGTCTGAACCCAGCTAAAAATACCTGGAATGGAACAAATGAGAAAATCATATTCCTGAGTCAAAGTGATGCTATGAAAATAATTCCCAACTCACAAGTAAAACAAATAGACAAAGATAATAAACAGATATTTCAAGCAGTGGAAAACAGAAATACAATCAATAAATACACTAGAATGCTATAATTCACTGGACAGAGAATTTCATTTAGCCCAATATTTAACCCAAAAATACATCCTGTGAAAAGACAAACCTTAACTAGATATAGACTTAGTGATCATAAACTCGCTATAGAAGCTGGTTGCCATAAGAGACAATGGTTAGAAAGAACAAAGACAACTTGTACTCACTGCTGAACAGGAGAAGTTGAGACAGGAATTCATTTTCTCACAAGTTGTCCAAAATACAAAGAAATGAGAGAAGATTTTTTCCTCAAATTCAACCAGAAAATCCCAGGCCTTCTCACCCTCCCAAAAGACAGACTGATTCAAACCCTACCAGGAGAAGACAGCACTACAGTAGAGCTGGCAGGAGAATGTGTTACTGCATGTCACAAAGAAAGATATGTTTCTATGTAAATTACTTCTTTACTTTTCTTTTCTTTTCTCTTTTCTTTTATTTCATATTCTATTGCTTATATGTAACTTTTTGCTTTGGCAACATGTTTGATCCACAACATCATGCCAATAAAGCATATTAAATTGAAATTGAAAATTGAGAGGGAGAGAAACAGAGCAGCTATGGTCAAGCAAGCTAGAGAGTGAATGAAGAGACGTAGCGTTGGTAGCAAGTCTGATTTGGTCTGAATACGGCCTTAATACCAATCAATCATTGTTTGAATGTCACATCCTATCTGAGTATTGTTGTTGACCATGTGACTCCCTTTATGGCCACAATTTACATCCTCTGTTTGCTGCTTGCAGCATGATAACGCACCAGTCACAAAGCAAAAGTCTCAAACTGGTTTCATCAACATGACAATAAGATTAAAGATAAATAGCGAAATAATTGTCCTTTTAACAACTGGCATATGTTTTTTTCATGTAATTATGACACAGAAAATGCATACACAAAAGGAAATACATATACAGTAACAAGTATTGAGTTTGACTTTATTTGTTTGATTGTCTGTTTGTTTTTGTGTTATTGTTTTAAATCTTCCATATATCTCTTGATGAAGGTCATGTAAGTGTATATAAATGACATTTCAATGTGCAGGTTTTCTTTTTCTCTCTCAGTCCACATTCTGGATAATGGTCAAAATAAAATGAATTACTGAGATTATTTCTTGTGCCTAAGGTAATGTGTATTTGCAATAAGTACACTGGCATTATTTTTATTATTATTATTATCATTATTGTTGTTGTTGTTGTTGTTGTTGTTGTTGTTGTTGTCTTAGGAATTTCAATACTGTTGTTCAATTTCAATATTGCAGAAAGCTTACAAATTATGTAAGGACATCAACAACACCAACACTGTCTTGTTTATTTTGGAATTATTATTGTTATTGTTGTTGTTGTTGTTGTTGTTGTTGTTGTTGTCGTTGTTGTTGTTATATTGTAAACGTTTCTGGAAGTTGTGCCTTGTGTAGGCCTAATCCAGACTCTGTCACACTCTCTCTCTAGTGGTAAATGTTTTGTTTTGTTTTACTGACCACGGCGAGATGAGGACAGTTTTTACCTGATAAACTTTATTATTATTATGGAATATTTTTGTATTCACAAATGTAAAATTTATTTCAAATACTAAACTTTCTTCCTGCTCTGACTCGTGAAATTAAAAAGCCATGCTCACAGTGCAAACAGAAACGTATCTGTTACCTATAGTGTTTTATCTAGTCGATGCCTGTTATTGTTTTTTGTAGTCTATCCCCTGGTTTTGCCCAGTTTATCATCTTGTTTATTTGTATATTTCCAATCTGTTGGCGCTTTATGTTGGTACTTAGACTGTATAATATCATACACTTGTCTGTACATGTTCCCATTTCACAAATAAAGTTTATTTGAGAAAAAACACGAAGCAGGACTTCCGGCATGTGACGTGTCTGCCTGCTGCAGGACCGGATGGTAGTGCTGGTCAGATGCAGTTTAAACTACTAAGAGCAGCAACACACTGGGTACATCTGGAGGGAAGACTAGCCGGTGTGAAGATGCTGTGGTGGCTGCTTGGAGCTGCTTTGCTGGCTCGAGCGGCCGGCTTCTACCTCCCCGGTCTCGCTCCCGTCAGCTTCTGTGAGACTGAAAAAGAACAAGTACCAGACTGCAAGGTAAACATTACATGTCACAGTGCAGCTGTACACCTACCAGATGTTATAACAAAATTACAGAATAAGTAAACATAATTCCTTGTGTGAGCTGGTTTCTTATAAGCAGCCCTAATTTGAGCCAGCTAACGTTAGCCAAAAACAAACAGCAAAGCTAACGGGTAATGTGCTAACTAGCTAGCAAGCTAATTGTTTAAATATCTCAAAGTAGCGTTAACTTCGTTTGTCTGAATATAGAATTAACAATAGGTATTGCCACATTGTATCAGGGACTCCAGCTTGTTTAGTTAAAATGTCCAATGAGTTATTCTCTCTCTGGTGCTGATACTGATCCTTAATTGAGACATGTTATTTTAAAAATACATAGTAAAAGCCCCCACAATCCCATTTATTTTTGTAGTTGGTCTGGCTACTTGGAAATGTTTTAGAACCCATTTATAAGGCCGTTGTTGATTTCGACATTTGAAGGTTTAAAAAATCTGATCGATATATAAGCCGACATTATTTTCATCTTTTACAGAAATGCATAACATTATCAACATTTTTCATAATATTCCTTGCGTTGCGAGTGCTGACCAAGAAATGCACCTTGCGAAACTTAATGTTGTTGAAAAATGAACTTGTTTTAATGTCAAAAACGGAACTCCTACTCCTACAACTACAACACTAAACTGGAATTCTCCTTGTTATTGTTCTTATGATCACTGTAAACCAATACAGTGACAGAGTAAACCGCAAGGCATCACATAGAAGTATATGGCTGTGTGTTAACAACTCATTAGTTTTCAATCATTTTAATGACGGCCATGCCTATTTGGAAAAATAGGCATGTCTGCCACGACTACTGTCAAGCTTATTTAAATTATATAAAAAGGAGAAATAATTCATTCAAGTTATGATTTTTAACATGTAAATGAGCACCTTACCATGAAGACACGCAGAAGACGCACAAACGGCGACTCTGTTTTCCTGTAATATTTATGTAAGTTAGTGGTTAGCTCAGCTGTGACGCTTTCATGGTAGTCGATCGTATTACGTTTCCGTTCACTGAAATTTCCCTGTACACGGCTCCCAAAAATGACATGATGACATGATGTCACGCGTCTGATGCGGGTAATAAATAAAGCACCGGTGTTCTGACAGTTTGCACTACCCACCCACTACCCAGGATGAGCTACCAGTAGTCATTCTGTCGGACTAGTGTGATGAACTAAGCCTCTCACTCCTAATGACCTACCCTACCCTACAACATTGTTTAGTAGCTACTCAGGTCAGATATGTGTGAGAAACAGACATACTACTCTAATCATAAGTAGAGTAGCTCATTCTGTCAGGTAGGAAATATCTATCAGAATGGACTACTACCTCTATAAATGTAATTATAAGTAGAGAAGCTTATTCTCTCAGGTAGGAAATATCTGTCAGAATTAACTACTATAAATATGGTCAAAAGTAGAGTAGCCTATAATGAGCACCCAACACAAACAAATTTGTCACTTATTTTTATTATTCGCTATCTCACAGGCACACACATTTTCTCAAGAAAATGCAACCTATTTTTTTTCTTGTTTTATTTTACACAAACATTATATATATATATATACTGAAAAAATACACGACTCCAGACTTAATACACACTGTATATAGTATTATCATACACCTAACATATTAATATTTCTAAATGATCAGTCTTACTTTTAAAATAAAGTGTCTCTACAGTCGGAGGAAGTAAAACTAGCCAATAGGAGCACAGGCACATGTGATTGGCAGCAGAATCAACCAATGGAAGGCTGTAAACTGCTTCTATGGTTCAACCTCAGTTTAGTCTCACTGATGAAATTCCTGCCTGGATTAAAACCATTTAATTTGTTAAATCCAGATAGGTTTAATTGATATGGTTGTCAATTGATACATACATATGTGGTTCTCGAGAAATAATAATCATGGGTAGGGAGTGGTATGCTTATCTCAGACTTTCAGCTATATCCCGACAGCGCTGATGGAGCTTAGGATTCATCCAGAAGGGCTGCTTTATTACAAACAATTGCACCGTATAAACCTGAATCTGTGTGTAACAGCTGATCTGTGTAGATGTGTAGCAGAACATAGAACATTCATTGGGTACATCCCAAATCTCTTATTTGATGTTTCCTTGCTCCTCCATCCTTCCTTAAACTGGAAGCTGTTCTGGTCCGCCATTTTGATGGGCATCCCAAGTCTCTTATTTCTGCTCCGAGGAGCAAGAAGGGATCTCTGAGGAGCGAGGAGCAAGGATACACAAGAGCAGCCTTCACAGAAGTCTGTTACTGGCCAACGTGCCCTCTTATTGGACATCACTTATTGATTGGACACTGCAGCTGATCAGATTGCTCTGATACATCCTAACATCACTGCAGTTTCATACCGAAGCAGAGACAGATTACAGATTATACTCAAGTGTATCACTCCCAAGTTTTATGTTTTATTTGTTTTCTGATTCATCACCTAGTTAAAAATCTGTGTTAATAATCAGTCTGATCAACAAAAGAACCATAAACAACTTTCTTCATTTATTAGAAAGATTTTTCTTTTCATGGTCTGTTATTTCCCCCATTAACTATTATTATGGATAAAATTAAAGTCAAGGAGAGTCTGTCTGTCAGCAAGACATTTCAAACACATTTATATTTCACATCATATATCACATTTATCACATGTGAGACTGAAAAGTCCTGAGCATTGGGTTTAATATGAGATACATAATTTCCATTTTCCCTGAAACATTTAGCCTAAGAAATCATTTCCAGTGTTTAAACAATCTCAGACACTGTAATCATATCCTGAGTTATTAAATAATGAATTCACACTCAGAATATCAATAAAGATTAAAAATAATAGTAATAATATAAAGGCATTCTGCCAGTAGAAATTGTTCCTGTGCCTCTGAGCAGTACACAGTATATTGATGCCTCAGAGGAAAGGACGTCTCATGTCTCTAAAAACATATTTCCTCGTTTCCTCTCTCCTTGCTTGGAAAGGACGCAAGTGAGGGAAATGTGGATGCGATTTAAGAGACTCGATCCAGTGTTAATGAAGTTACCACTGCTGTGCCACGTGCGTAAATGCACACATCCTCTTTCAGTTCAGTTTGGAGACGCACTTATCATTTCAGCTGTGTGATGCTGCAGCCAGCTGTGACACACAGCCAGCTGTTGGCAACAAACAGATCAGTACTGATGTTTCTGCAAAATCCCAGATACATTTAGTGGCCCTTGAACGACATTATAGTAAGACTCGGACATTAAATAACATGTTTCAGACCTGACATTTCAGTAGATTATGTTATAGATGCGAAATACTAGAGAAGTTAAAGAAGCAAAATACATTAAAGTTGGTTTGTGATTGTGGAGAGCTCTGTGTTTGCGCACCTCTGTTAATTAACGACAGGCAATATGAGGCTTTTGTGCTCTCTGCAATTGTCATTATGGACCAATCTGTGTGCTGAAAAGTGGAGAAAAGCCTGAAACACAGGAAACAGTTACGCTCACTCAATCAGATGCAAAACAAGGGTAAATTGCACTCAGTTGCAAAACTTTATGGGGGTATTTGCGCCGTCATATCATTAACACAATATCTGTTTTAAATTGAACCTTGAGACAGGGCAGACAGTAGTTGCAAATGATGTGCAATTCATGGTGCTATCAGCGGCCGCAATCCATTCTTTGTGAATTCACCCCCTAGCTAGCTAGCATTTTTGGCTGAAATGCTATTCTAGCAATGTCTTTGCCGATCATATTATCTCTATCTAAATTGCGCCGCTTTTGCATATCTATAGAGTGCTAGATACTAGCAAAACTAGATGAGAAAATGTAACTTTAGGAACCGTATGAGAGTGATGTCTTCATAGCAAAAAAACTAGCAACTGTATTTAAAGTACTTCAAACTAGCTCCCACCTGCAGCAGCTACAATAGGCTGATTACACACAGATGCTCCAAAATATGTTATTTCCATTCACCCAAACAGCTAATTTACTTGTCATAAACTATTGGAAACACCTGAAAAATAAGAAATATTCAGGGTTTTTTCTTGCTAATTTTAGAGATAACATTTTAATCTAATCTAATTTTACTGGGGCGGCTGTGGCGCAGGAGGTAGAGCGGGTCGCCCACTAATCGGTGGTTTGATTACCGGCTCCTCCAGTCCGCTAGTTGATGTGTCCTTGGGCAAGATACTTAACCCCAAAATTCACCCTGATGGCTGTGCCATCAGTGTGTGATTCTTTTTGATTTATAACGGCAGTTGGCAACCAGTGTATTAGGTGCAATACCGCCACCTTCTGCTCCGGAGTGTGGACCAGAGATTAAACCCTACACATTAATCCTGTCTGTCTAATAAACTCAAAGAAAACTCTACTGCTCCACCCACTTGGCAACTTCATTAAAGTTTTAACGCAGAGCTCCTGAGCTCCATTCTGAACCTCAGCAGTGCATGTGCGTTGCTGAACTGCTGCGTCTCTCACGCTCACGCAGCGTTCACACAGGAAGCGTGTCTGCTGTGGCGCTTCTGCCACTGGCAGCCCTGTCTTTCTACCGCTTTCCCTGTCTATTTCTGCTGAGAACTGTGCGTGTCCCGTGGAGAAAATAGGCGAGACCTCGAATCTCTAAATGACGCGACGCAGGAGCTGTGTGGCTGCTCTAACCTATTACATGGGCGCCGAAATGAAAAGCAAGAGGTTCCGCGACACACACGCGCTGCTCACGCATCCAGTGTGTCCCAGGGGTAAAATAATGGGAAGATCTAAACTAAAAATCTGATGTTAAAGATCAAAGAAAACACTCTACGGATGAGTGTCATTGACGAATCTCTTACTTTGTAAAATGTCCGATGTAACCGGTAATACTGGTGTTGAAACAAGTTTATCAGTCGGTGGGAAAAGTTCCTCACCGTGGCATCCGTAGTGCATATATTAGTATCGGCAATCAGCCACAATGAGTTGGAAATATCGGCATATTGGATATCGGCAAAAAATCCAATATCGTGCATCCCCACTTTTTTTTTTTTAGATCATAATCACATATAAGGAGGAGGTTGATGCTTCCTAGTTTTGTGAAAATGTGGCTTGGGATATGAAACCATAAGCTGTTTTCATTTTTCAAAAAGGATCTTAGCCAGTTTGTTTTAATAGTACCATTAATACACTGTTAATGTGTTAATGTCTCTTAGCCCTCTTTCCTCATATTCTTTAACAGTAATTCCTTTTCTATATAGTGTATTTATCATTTCCAAATATAATTAAAGTTAACCTGGTTTAGAGCTTTTATTGTATTTTTTGGAAGTGACATCAAGTAAGCTGGGTAAATGAATCTTGAATTACATTCAATATTTGTTACAAAAATTTGGCCAAAAATAGAGATGTCTCTTTGTGACCATGAGTTCAGATAAGCTTTACATTTATCTAGATTATTCCAAATATTTAAAGATTATCTGGTGTGTTATTATCCTTTGTAATGTTTGTGCCTAGGTATTTAATGGTTGTTTTAACAGGGAAATTTGAATTGTTGTCAGATGGGAGTTATGAATTGGTAGTAATTCACATTTTTAAGGATTAATTTCAAACCAGATGCCCTAGAAAAAGGTCAGTTGTTTTGAGGAGGAGGTTTTTGGAATTTGGTTACTATTTTTCATGAATATGTCATGTTTCATCTGCCAGCTGATTGCCAGCTGTTTGCCTAATACTGTCAGTTTTTCAAAATATTAATTTTTTATAAGAATGGAGAGCATTTCCGCTGCTGCGATAAAAAGCAAGGGAGAAATGGGACAACTTCGTTTAATTCCTTTATCATTTGTGAATATTTGAGACATACCATGTGGTAATAGAACTGTGCTATCAGTATCCTCATAGTTTAACCTCAAGTAGTTAAACTAGATTTATAAAGTTTCCTCCTAATCCAAATAATTCTAAACAATGAAACATAAACTCGTGTCCAATCGTGTCAAAGGCTTTAAAAAAATATAAAAATAAGATAAAACCCTCATCTTCGGTAACATGATTGTAATCCAGTAAGTCAAACACAAATTGTATAATGTTATGAATTGATCATCCTTTTATAAAACCTAACTGTGTATCTGAGATAATTTGTGTGATACTGGTTTTCAATCTGTTGGCATAAATTAGTTAAAATTTTATAGTCGTTATTGAGCAGGGCTATAGGTCTAAGACTGACGATTAATTTTGGATCTTTGCCAGGTTTGAGGATGAGAGTGATGATCCCTTGTTCCATTGTAGTTGGAAGTGTGTGGGTTTCAGATATTTCTTTTAACATATGGAAAATAAGGTCTTAAAGATACTCCCAAAATGCCTATAGAAATTAGTTTTTAGATCATCTGAACCTGGAGATTTGTCTAAGGATAAGCATTGCATGACTTTTTCCACTTCATCCATATTGATGTCTGCATCACATACACTTTTGAAACTCTCATCCACTTGGGGATCTATTCCTTAATGTGCTCAAAGAAAGCATCAGCATCTATGCATGAATAAGAGGAAGAGTACAGTTTCTTGTAAAATTGGAAGATTTCCTGAGAAATCCTGTCACGGTCAGTACATTCTTGATTATTGATTAGCAGCGCCTTTACAACATTCCGCTCTTGTCTCTTTCTCTCCAATCTACAAAAGTAAGCTGAACTCCTTTAACCCTCCTCTATCCTCTTCACCCTTGATCTCTTATATGCTCCTTTGGCTTTAGTAATATAAATTTAATGAAGATTAATTACAGATACAGTTTATTTCTTTAACAATTTCCATTTCTTTTTTCTTATTAGCCCTGCTTAATAATTTGCCATATGATATGGAAATCTGATGTACCTTACATTTTAAATATTCCTATTTATCAATTCAATTCAATTTCAATTTAGTTTTATTTATACAGTGCCAAATCACAACAAGCGTCATCTCAGGGCACTTTTCACGTAGAGAAGGTCTAGACCATACTCTTTAATTTTAATTTAATTTAATTTACAGGTACCCAACAATTCCCCCATTTATCTCTATAAGTTGTCAAATTTGAACCTTCAGTTATATCATTGATTGTTTTTACAATTTTGAAATTACAATTTTCAAAAGGGTTCAAAGGGCAGTGATCTGTTAGAGGTGCTATAGAAATTGTATAATGTGATTCCAGTCTAGGTCTATTTTCTGACCACAAATCTATTCTGGTTTTGATTGAACCATCGGGTTCTATCAAGACATTCATCCATCACCATATTAAAATCACATCTAAATATAAAGTCCTCCGTAGGATACCTCAGACATAGATCCTACACAGCCTTTGTAATTTCTGTAATCATAATTTTGTTTTGGTCAAGGCTGTTATATCCATATATATTTCCTAGGATCAGAAAGTTGTCATTTATTTCAAAGACACACATTATCCAATGGCCAAAAGTATTCCTTTTAGTGGCCAAAAACACCAGACTTCTTGTGGACCACTAACCGGACATTTTTTGCCGTCATGTTGGGCATTTTAGAACTGTTAAATGAGGCATTTTTACCGAACATTTTGACTGTCATGTCGGATATTTTAGTGCCATTAAATGCAGCATTTTTACTGGACATTTTGACCATCATGTCGGGCATTTTAGTGAAATTTTAGTCTGTCTCATTTTTAATGAAACACACTAGAATAATGGGTGCTTTCCATTCTGCTAATTTCTGCTTCCTCCTGTCCTCACTCCCCTGTACTTTGGCCATGACCGGGAAACCAATCTCCCTCTGCCATCATTGAGGATGTTCCAATCCCTTAAATGCACCTCAGCGGAGACGAGGAGAGAGGAGGCTCAAGGAACCACAAGTCCTCTGTGGAAGTTTTTTACCGGATGGCAACACTCCTTTGATTGAATGTGTTTATTGATTGGTCAGCTGATCTGATGGGACAGTAAACAGTCGGGCTGTTGTGGACACAGCTTTAATGTGGTAATATTAATATATGTGATTGTAATACAGCAGATCAGGAAAACTACCTGTGGAACAGGAATGATATGGCACCGACAGCAAAAATGCAGTCATAAAATAAAAATGTGTATAGATTCTGAATCATGAATTCATAAAAACAACAGTTTAAACTCTTAGTAATAATTACTACATGAATTTTAAGTTTCATGTAGAAAGTTTAAACTTGCATGAATTTTATTTAAATATTACTTTTTAAATTGTCAATCATTTCTACACATTTATAGCTAGTTTCCGATTCATTTGAATCTTTGTTGTCAGTTATCATGAAAGCGTCCAAATGATCATATGACAGTCTGCTCATCAAACCGTGCTCTGTGAACATCAGCGTGGAAAGAAGTTCTGATACATTCGGAAAAGTGTCAGATGGCCAGTTACTGGGTGCTGGTTGGATGAATAAAGTATTTTGAATTGAATTGAACTGAATGCTGCCATGGACAACTGCTCCAAACATGGTTGTAAGATACAAATTCAGATGTGCACATTTGACTTTTTCCAAAAAAAAAAACCCCTTCTAATACTGCATGATTTTGTTTTCCTCCGTGCCTGCATGGTGCAGGACTTGAATTTATGTGTGATATAAAACACGTCAGAGATCCAGTGAGCATGTATAGTGCCTAGAAAAAGCATTTACCTCTTTGACTCTTTCAAGATGTATTTATTTTATTTTCAAGTAATTGAGTCACTTGTATGCAGGATTTTTCAACAGCAAAAGGAAAAATACTTTTAAGGGTAATTTCACTCAAATTACAAAACAGAACCATATTTAAGCTATGTTGTATCCAGAACATTGGGCCTCATTCACAAACAGTGCGTACGCACAAATTTGTGCTTAAACCGTGCATCCAAACATTTTAAGTACAAATCCAGGATTCATCAATATGTTCTTACCTGACTTTGTTCTTAATCTGCGAACAAATTTAGAACTGCCTTCAACCATGCGTATGTACAAATCATAAACATCCCAAGGTCTTAAAAGATGATATAGTCAATATTTATTCAATGGAAACAGTATATAAAAACCACAATTATTTAAAAAAAAATAATTATTAATTATTTAAAAAAAATAATTGTGCACAGAGAAGCAGAATAACAACAATAATAGTAATGACTAGCAACAACAAACAGCCGCAATAGCCAGAGAACCAATAGGACTGCAAAGTTTTGGGCCAGATCCCAGGGTTTTCTGCAAGATGAGAAAGCACAAAAAACTCTGGGGAAGAAGCTAAGTTAGTAACAAGACTTAATGATAAATGAATGCATGCGGATGGGGAGGAGGAGGAGAAGAGAGGAGCTCAGTGCATCATGGGAAGTCCCCCGGCAGTCTAGACCTATAGCAGCATAACTAGGGGCTGATCCAAGGCGAGCCTGGTCGGCCCTAACTATAAGCTTTATCAAAAAGGAAACTTTTAAGGCTACTCTTAAACATAGAGAGGGTGTCTGCCCCCCGGACCGAATCTGGAAGATGGTTCCACAGGAGAGGAGCTTGATAGCTGAAGGCTCTTCCTCCCATTCTACTTTTAAAGACTGTAGGAACCACAAGTAAGCCTGCATTCTGGGAGTGCAGTGTTCTAGTGGAGTAATAGGGTATTATGAGCTCTTTAAGATAAGATGTTGCCAGACCATTAAGAGCTTTTTAGTTGAGTAGAAGGATTTTAAATTCAATTCTGACAGTTTAGTAGTAGCACAGGGAGGGGTGCTCTACTTTCGCTACATCACGGCCTGTTGTGGACAGAGACGAAACACGATGTGCACCTGGTGCAGCAGTAGAGATTTCTTAAGATCAATTCCACAGATCAACACATTCACCAACTTTTTATTTTGTTATGGACGTAGTGGTGCAACAGGTATGCAGACTGTATTCACAATTGGGCTCCAAAGGGTTGTGCCAATGACGTTTAAAATGACATGTAAAAAAAAGCAACCGATCACTAATAGTATCCAACCACATTAAAATTGTGATCGATTTTAGCAGAAAAAGACTGATTGGAACATTCCTGCTGTCTTCCTAATACATATCTGTCTGCTTTGTTTTGCTCTAGTCAATCATTGAGCTGTTTGTGAACAGGCTGGATTCAGTGGAATCTGTTCTACCTTATGAATACACTGCGTAAGTAACACTGTGGTGTTTCTTTGTTGGATTTTTTTCATTTTATCCCCCTTTGTCTCATTGCTTTAATCTGCACAACCTTTTTCTCTGCTTCTTATTTTTGTTCAAAAGCATTCAAGGATTGTTATTATTGCAGTTTAAAGCTGATGTTGATTTTTATAAACATTCAGCCATTCCATTAAATGCAAAAACTATAACACCACACCACAGTGTTTTCCATCAACCAAAAATAGGAAGATTTTCTTAATCTGTGGAAATTTTAATTTTGAATATATATATATATATATATATATATATATCATGGCATCAGTGGTATCATTACCACTTTAATATAAATTAGTTATAATAAATTATGGTTATGAAAATTATTATCTTTAGTAGGAAAATTCCTACTTATCATACTCAAGTGGCAAAATGATTATTGTAATTAGTATTATTCAATGACAGTTGTTGGAAAGGACCTGCTGTGACATCGGAACATCAGAACTGAAATTATCAACATGATTAAACAATGCAGCAGCAGTTGTCTTATTCCATCCAGTGTTAAATTAAAGTGCACTGATTAGGTTGACTGGATGTGCACTTGTAGGTTTGCCACCCTCTGTGGACAAGTGGTTCAGAAAGGATCTTCAACCGTGCTCTAATGTAAGCAGAGAGTCTCTGCTTCTCATCTGATTTCTCTCCATCATCTGGAACATACACATGCTATCTCTCTAACTGGTGTGTCACTGAACACTTTGAACTGTCTCCTCCTTTTTGTGCAGGTTTGACTTTTGCTCAGAGAAAACAATGAAACGTCCATCAGAGAATCTTGGCCAGGTTCTTTTTGGGGAGAGGATCGAACCGTCACCATACAAGGTAACATATACAGAAAATTGATGTCATGCTGACATAATGGTTGACCAGTCAAACAAAAGTATACTTATCTCTCTATATAAAGCAAGGAATTTCTGTCTGTATGTATATATGTATGTCTGTATGTATGTATGTATGTATGTGAGTTTGTCCTTCGCATATCTTGAGAACTGTTCACCAGATCTACTTCATACCTGGCAGGCGGATTGCTGGGGGAACGAGGAAGTGCAGTGTCGATGTGTGAAGTTGTTTGGATGAGCGGTTCTTGAGAAATATATAAAAAAATACCTCATAAATAACGTTGATTTGCTTCTTCTGCCCGTGGAGTCAACAAACAGAAATACAGAGAGCACTCTGCCATTGCAACCCACGTTGTTGTCAGAGATGGGATTACACCTGTAGTGATGAGAACTACCATAGAGAATGAATTGAAAAAGTTTAGAGAGTCAGGCTCTATTCCCATTCCTCACTTTACATACATACTTATGTATGTTCAAAATAAATGGTAAATGGACTGTACTTGTATAGCGCCTTTCTAGTCTTCCGACCACTCAAAGCACTTTTATACTATGAATCACATTCACCCATTCACACACATTGATGCGCTGAATGGTACAGGGGCTACCATGCAAGGTCCCAACCTGCCCGTCAGAGGAAATCTAATCATTCACACACATTCACACACTGATGGCACAGCCATCAGGAACAATTCAGGGTTAGGTTTCTTGCCCAAGGACACATCGACATGCTTATATTAATAATATATCAATCAAATATATTATATTTAAATATTTTTAAAAAGGTTTATACAGCATAATATCACATATGACAAATCCAATAGACCCAGCATAAAAACGCTTTTAAAGTTGTTTATGAGCCACAATTTTAGTATGTAATATCATTTTATGGGTTGTAAATTTAATTAATTGTCGGGGTTTTTTGTAAAGATGACAGATAGGTTTGATAATATCAATTTAAAATCAGTGTGGACAATTATTAATAGCTAACTGAATTAATGAATAGATACTAAATAATCTAACTTGGTTTTCATAAAAGAGAAAAGAACACCCAGACATTGGGGTAATTTTGTTTATTTGCAAAATACAAAAATTTCAGTTTTGTCAAAGTGGAAAAAGCTTTCCACAACCTTCAGCTGTTTTATGCACTCAGTGTATATTGTAGTGTTCACACATGTAAAAGTACACATTTCAAGAAAAAAAAAAGAAAGAAAGGAAAATAATCAAACTGTGGTTTAGAATAGAGTTGTTGTTGTTGTTCTTCTTCTTCTTTCTTCTTATTCCTCTTCTTTCTTCTTCTTCTTCTTTCTTCTTCTTCACATTGCAAAGTTAAGAATACTGATGACACTTGGGATGAAGAACTTCTTAAATACATTTTTTAGGCACTCTATAGCGCCTCCCGGAGCTCAAAGACATAAACTGGCTGAATAGAGAAAGATTTGCCAACTAATGTACTGGCTATTAGGACAATCCTGGAAAGCTTATTCTTAGATCTACAATTTAATATGGAATTTGAAAAATTCCCATCAGGATAGTGGCATTTCAGCAAAAAGAGATGAATATTTTAGGAGGGAAGAGGGAGAGGAGGACAACGATGACAGAAACTGGCAGATCAATTGTGCAGATCAATTATTGAATGAATTTGTGTGTGTGTGTTATTTTAGCTTTATTTTCTTATTTTCTAATTCACAAATTATCACTCATTTTAAGATTTCTAAGATTTTCTAAGATGTCATTTCTAAGACCATCTTCAGTTACGATGCTTCTAGGAAACACCTCTTTAAGTTTAAGAAGGTTTGTACAATGGATTGGCTGATCATCTTAGATGCTTTTGTGAAACGAGGCCCTGATATTGATCTTCATATTTGAGTCTGGGATTTAAGTCAAAGAAGAGGGTTCCCAAATATGTTTAGGGCCATATTCAGACCAAATCAGGCAGTGCGGCAAAAATGCCAGTCCTCCCATTCATTTGAATGAGGGTAGTGCATTTCGGCTGTGGGTATTTTGGCAGTAGTGGGACCGCACCAGCCTGCAGCCAGAAAGTTGAGCCAGAGTCAACTTTTGGAGAAAATTTTGACTATAGCATTAGGGTTCCTTTAAGGGGATGATGTGTTTCATTGCACCCCTGTCACGCATCATAACAAGGGGACTAATGGTTAGCCTAAGGTTTAATATATTTTTTATGGGCAAGATAAAGGTTTAAATTTGACATGATTTTTTCAATGTCAAATTGACATTCATTGTTTTGTTGTCATATTTTTACAGTGGAGAATGACACATTGTTGTTATCAGTGATAGAAAACAAACAAAACCCAGTTGTGACAGTGCAAAAGCACACACATGCTGACTGTGTCCTGTTTGTCAGTTTGACTTTAAGAAACCAGCAGTGTGTCAGAGGGTGTGTACCAGAACCTATGACACCAACAACCCATCAGACAAAGCCAAACTGGACTTCCTCAAGAAAGGCATGTTACTCAACTACCAGCATCACTGGTATGTATGATTCACTGACATACATATAGGCTTGCACACACCGAAACACAAGAGTGATGATTGGGTACACACACGACTGAAAGTTTGCACTAGAGGCCCAGATGCACTGAAAGCGTCTGACATGCGTGTTTTGAAGTACACCTATTGTTTTTAATGCCAAAACACACACCAAAAGTGTTATGAGGCACGTCAAATTGTCAAATGGGGACCCAGCGACCAAAGCTGTTTTCTCTGCAGCCGAAAAAGAAAGAGATAGCGCAAGCCAGCTGAGCACGAGAGAGAGAGAGAGACAGTGCAGTGGTGGTCGAGCAAGGAGAGTGAGTGGTAATGAGAACAAAGCCTCTGAATGAGAGAAATAAAACGTTATATTCTGATTATTTCACAGCAGTCACGTTTTACAGCACAAAGCAACCATCAAACAGTCAACAGATGATTTACTGTGTACACAGATGCTCTTAGTTTCAGTTTAATTTTCCTCTTCTGCATTTCTCTTTTTCATTCATTCATTACATCCACCTAATGCAGTGGTTAATACAAAGAACAAAATGAAAAATATGTGTTGGTTTCTGTGATGTTGGCATCTCAAATCTGTTGCTTGCAGTGCGCCATAGGAGTATATTGCTTTTAGTGCGTTTGGGCCTTAAAGCTGCTGTTAGCTGTTATTTTGTTACCTTAAGATTCTGACAGTGTTGTACTGATTTCCTTCGTAAACTGGAGGGATCTATGAATGGATCCTAGGGGGGGGAGGAAACAGGACAATTAAGCAGTACATATAAATGTATTTCTGCCTGCAGGTTGAATCATCATCACTTGCCCTTTTTCATGTGCATTCAAACTCATTTCACAGTTCCATGTCAAGTCCTCTGATGCATGACATGACTGCATAAAGTTATTTTTCTTCTGCTCAGAACAGTGTCAGCACTACAGGCAACCCAGTCTTACATCCAAATGTGTAATAGCTACATTGGTCCACACCGCTAAATCTTTGTTCAGTGAATGTATATGTGGTTTAGTTTGTCAGTTATTACAGAGATTTTTTCAGGCTTTCTATTGTTGCTGTGGTGGTTGCTATGGACGCTGCTATCGCTGAAACCACGTAGTTACATGTTATTAGAATCACTGACTACGTTTACATGCACAAAAAATTCCGGGTTTTGCCCTTATTCCAAAAAAGACAGTATTCCTTCTAACCTGTTTACATGCCTAATGAAAATGACTATTCCACTAATATTCCCGTTTACATGCAGAGGGTTTTCAGGGTTTCGCTCTGCTCCAGTGGGAACAGGAATCATATCCCTGCAGGCAGTGAAGTAAACCAGTGAGGTGAAAAACATTAGTGAGCTGCTGCCTGATATTTATGAGTGATGTTGATATTACTGATATTATAAATTTATAGTTACAGGGACATCCAGTACCTAAGTTGTCCCATGATGTTTGCTACACTGCTGAATGTTTTTGGTGCATCACACCAAGTTGTCACTTTCAGTCCATGGCTGCATGTCAGGATAATACCAATCCCCTCCGTCCCTGTCATGGGGAAGGCGCACTCTGTTTTTCCAGCCTGCCCTGAACACCTCTCCACTCTCCTCTCATTCCTCTCCTCTGTCTGCCTTCCTGCTCCAGCATGTGCCATTTTGCTTGCGCAGGGGTAAACAAATAAGATGGCCGTGTGTCGCAAACTGCAGTTATTTGTTATTTTATGGAACTATTTGATGATGTCCTTTCAATAAAAAACATAGATTTTAAAGTGCCCCAGGGATGAATTGAATTTGAAATTTAGAATTTGAAGCTTTGTGATTGGTTGACTGGAGGACCCGTCGCCCAAAGTATTTTCCTCACTGTCACCATGTGAAAGTTTTCTTTTAATGATATCTTTAATATTTCTAAACACAAAAACACACGGAAGTGTCCTTGATAACTCAACAATAGGATAGGTTAATGTTAAGGCCATCAGTTTTAATTAGTTCTCCTTTGATTCTGAGAAAAAAGTTTGTTTTTTGTTTTTTTTATCAGTTTTTGATAGTCATAGGCTAACGGAAGAGCATTGTGTTGTGGGTGGTCTTGGCATGTTCAACTATTGTTTTGGGTTATCTGCCGTTGGTGGGCTACATCCCATTTCAAATTGCCACCAGTCGGCCACAACCAAATTCAAACACCACTCTTTCTGTTAAGAAAAGGCATTTTGCAGCCTGTGACTGTAAAATGTGAAGTTGCTCATAGGGCTGCTTGATTATGGCATAAATCATAATCATGATTATTTTGGTCAATATTGAGATTGCAGTTATTTAACACGATTACTCATTGACTTTGGAAACATCATGCATTTATTGAACTTTTAAAAAAAAAAACAACTTTTTAACAGTGGATTTCCTTGAACTTTAAATATAAATCAACTGAAAAACAAAAATTAAATGTTAAAAAAGGATAAATAAATTATATAAAAATAATAAATACAAATACATTAGACCAACATAATTGAGTTCATATTATTGTAGTGATTGTTGAGATGCATGTTGTGTGGAGAGTGTTCAATACTAAAATGATCATTTGTCATGGTATTTTGAGAAACAAGAGGTTTGACAGAAATCATTGACTTGTATTATCATGTATTGCTGTAATTGGAGTATGGGATTAGAGAAACCTGCTTTCCACAGGTAGATTTTACTCCCTGGAGAACACTGATTTCTCTGCCATGTATACATGTAACCAGGTTTCTAATCAGCTTTTTACAAGTAAGCATTTGCATATAACAGACTGAAGACAGAAAAAGCGTGGCTCTGAGTGGCTGGGTGAAAGGAGAGATCATTACACGGAGCAAAACATCCTCATATCTGAAATAATAGCATCCAAAGTCTGACTGAAACTAAACAAAGTAGCCTGTAAATTTCTCAATAAGTCGGTTTCCACCGCTGAACATTTGACTGTTTGTTAAATTCAGACACATTCACGCTGTGTGGAAGAGCTCGGCTCTTGTCTGTCTCTCACTGCGCTCCGACGCACGATGCGCTGGATTTACAACACAAGACAAAACAAGAGTGTATTTGCAAATGGAATGCAGCACAATGATCATTTTAGCTCAATCATCTTGTTTTCATAATCGTTTGAAGCCAAAATTGTAATTGAAAATTCAATTAATTGAGCAGCCCTACACGTCAGGCCTTCCTTCAAGCCAGTAGTAATGCCCTAGATTGTCAGCAGTATTAGCAGTAATCTCTGAGGTGACTCGTTTTAGTCACTATTTCCACTAAAAAAGAAAAAACAGACAAACAAAAGCTTCATTTTATATATGGGCCTTCAAAGTGCTCTCTGAAACTAGGCCTGGAATGGCTTGTTCCCATGAAAATTAAAACTTTGTCATAGAACTAAACCATATATGTTGTTGGAAATGTCTCAACTTGGAGAATATAATGTCAGTATGAAGATTCTATGTGGCTCCTGGTTTGAATGTTTGAAGGCTTATACTTTAGTTAAAGACATGGAACCAACTGTTATAGAGAGCTCTTAACCTCAGCTATTTTGTATAGTAGTATAGTCAAGAACTGGGGTCACTGTCAAATATGGATAAAATATGGTTAAAATTAATTTTCACCCATTTAACAATTATATATTTAAAATCTGACTACACAAATGTGTTTAACATCCCCTTGAACTCTTAAGTGTACTCTCAGTTCAGTATTTACAACATCGAATTCTAGGAAAAACACTAATATTTTTTTAAAAACTACAATTCCCTAGAGCTGCACCATGAATCTTGATACAAATCAGCACCACAGTTGTAATTCTTCCAGGTTTGCAAAGTAGAGTTGTAAATAGGGTTGTAAATAGATACAGACATGGCCAAAAATATTGGCCACTTTTTTTAAAAAAAGGGTGGAAGGGTACCAATATTTTTTGGGGTATTAAGTTAACTTATTATTATTTCATTATTATTATTATATTATTTAATATAATAAAACAAATGAAAATGGCATGGCCAATAATATTGGAACTCTTAACTTAATATTTTGTAGCACAGCCTTCTTGAGCAAACTGCTGCAGTTCTCTCAGGTTTGATGGCTGCCATCTCCCAACTGCATGTTTCAGGCTCTTTCCACAAATGTTCAATGGGATTCAGATCAGGACACATAGCAGGCCACTTCAGAACGGCCCAACATTTTCTTCTCATCCGCTCTTGGGTGCTTTTTGATGCATGTTTGGGGTCATTATCCTGCTGGAAGACCCATGACCTGCGACTAAGACACAGCTTTCTGACACTGCCCTGCACAGATTCAAGGCACCAAAGCAACCCCAAAACATCACTGAGCCTCCTCCATGTTTCACGGTAGGCATAGTGTTCTTTTCGTTGAAGGCTTAATTTTTTCTTCTGTAAACATAGTGTTGGTGTGATTTACCAAAAAGCTTTGGTGCATTATTTTAATAAAATGCAAGGGTACCAATAATTTCGGTCACGTCTGTATATCTGCTAAATATATCAAATATCTAGTACAACCGAACTAGTAATTACATTGCATTTAGATGATCTATGTTAAGAAAAAGTAAAGATGTTGGTTTATTTCAGATAGTTTAGCCAAAACAGGAGGCGAACGCCCCAAGTCCGCCCACAACACAGTGCCCTTCCGTGAGCCATGTAATCCAACTAATTACAAATAAATAGCGGATATAATAGTAAATTAAAATTTTGTAGTGTAACCCAAAGCGGACTGTCTTTGTCCTTATAGTAATGGTTGATGAGACTCATGGGTAATGTAGATCAAAAAATCAATCAATCAATCAAAAACTGACAAAAAAAACTTTATTTCACAGAATCGAAGGGGAAATAATTAAAACTGATGACCATACCATTAACCAATGGCCATAACATTAACTTATCATATTGTTGAGTTACCAAGGACACTTCTATGTTTTTGCGTTGAGAAATGTTAAAGATATCATTGAAAGAAAACCTTAACATAGTGACAGTGAGGGGGGGTCCTCCAGTCAGCCAATCTCAAAGCTTCAAATTCTGATTTCAAATTCAATTCATCCCTGGGTCGCTCGAAAATCAAGTTTATTTTATTGAAAGATTATCAAACAGTTACATAAAATAACAAATAATATAACAGCCCAGATAACTACACAACGCAAAGACAATGATTCAAACATGAAACTATGAGAGAGAGAGAGAGAGAGAGAGAGAGGGAGAGAGAGAGAGAGAGAGAGAGGGAGAGAGAGAGAGAGAGAGAGAGAGAGAGAGAGAGAGAGGAGAGGAGAGAGAGAGAGAGAGAGAGAGAGAGAGAGGAGAGAGAGAGAGAGAGAGAGAGAGAGAGAGAGAGAGAGAGAGAGAGAGAGAGAGAGAGAGAGAGAGAGAGAGAGACAGTGTGGTCAAGCGAGCTAGAGAGTAAATGAAGAGAGGGAGCGGTGGTAGCGAGAAAGTCAGTCAGATCAACAAAACATTATTTTCTGATTGTTTCACAACAATCATGTTCTAGAGCAAACACACTCACACCCCCACACACCTCCTCTTAATCCTGCAGCGGTGTACTGCAACACCTGATTTGGTCTGAATACGGATACAGGCATGCAGCACACTCTCTTGCACACCTGGAATGACAGGCACACAGAGAGGGCTGGTAAAAACGGATATGTTTTGACGGTCCACTGGCCCAAAAATGTATTTTTTGACAGCCCACTGGGATGTGTCCCAGTCTGCCCAACGGCCAGTACATATTGGCCGTAACCTACTGTTGCGGCTGTAAAATGGTGGATAAATTGTTTTGAGGGTCACATAACCGCTGTAAAATGGTGGATAAATTGTTTTGAGGGTCACATAACCCCTGTGAAATGACTCCTTTCATTATCAGAATTTGATCCATTCCATCTGATAACATTTGGAAAGTCTAGAAGAGCCGCACGAGTAATGGCCAAACGGCCAGTGCAGGAATGTCACCCCGGACATGAGATTTAAAAACTCCATATACTGTGAACAGAGAGATTTATCTGGTGGCGATAGGCTTAATGTAACAGATATTCATTTTAGCTGTATATGTTTTAGGATTCAGTGTTCTTTGTTTTTAACTGTTTGCTGCAAAATGAATTGCCCCAGTGTGGATAATAAAGATTTCTCTGTTCAACTCTAATCTGTGTTAACTTTACTCTGCGCCAATTTTGACTCTGTGTGACATGTGAAATGTGACACGGGGTAGAAGAGATATATGATTACTGACCAACTACATGTAATTTGGGGTTTTAGAGTTGTTATTTTGACTATTTTGACTATTTTAGTGCAACATTTGTGACCTCATCTTTAAGTATTGTGTGGACCAAACTGTGAGTTTAATATGAAGTATGTATATTTGTGAACGTCACAGGCTTTTGTGTTGTGTTTGTGTGTGTATGTGTAGGATTGTGGATAACATGCCGGTCACCTGGTGTTATGATGTTGAAGATGGACAAAAGTTCTGTAATCCTGGTTTCCCTATTGGATGTTACGTCACAGAAGCAGGACGTGCCAAAGATGCCTGTGTGGTCAATGTGAGGGTGTCACACCGACTCAAACAGAAAAAGTTTACCAGCACAAAATTATTTCTCAGTGATAGTTGCTATAGATGCTCCACATTCAATTGGCATTCTTCCTCACTTTCTTTATAAAACAAAGAATTTTATACATTTTTATAATCACACTTTTACAGTATTATATAAATACATTTGTGTATGAATGACTTTGCCTACACAGTAGTTCCAACCTCGTGTTTCCTTACACATATAAGCAGGACTCCCATCGCACAATGAGGTATAGTTCTTCATTCGAAAAAGACAAAATAATATATCAGATCAGCACTCAGTGTTAGCTAGCATCCTGAGTTTGGGTGTCAGGCAGTATCAAGAGGGAAAAATGGAACTGCAAACATCAGGATTTTGAGCTGCACCAAGAATTTCTTTAAAGCCCCTATGCATAGATGTTTTTATGTGTACAGCATCTTTCAAAATATTGTTATGGCATAAGTTTTAAAAAAAAACAAGCCAATTGTGATAGAATTTAGTTTACGTATTGTCTTAAGCCCATTAACGTCTGTGGGTCAGATTTGTTGGCATGTAGAGACAGGGTCAGCATGCAACACAGTGTCTTTTTTTTATACTAGCACTAGTCTCAGTCCCAGAAAGGTGCTTATCTTACACATATCTGTAACTGTTATAACAGTGACATTAGCCTGTCTATGATTTAAAACTCCTCTGTCTTGGTTTTGTTTTCCAGTCTAACTTTAATGAAAAGGATGCTTTTTACATCTTTAACCATGTGGACATCACCATCCATTACCACATTGTTGAGAATGAACAACTCGGAGCACGATTGGTTGCTGCCAAGATTGAACCCAAAAGGTAATGAATGACAGTTTTAGCTGATATTGAGATATCTAGTCAAAATTTAAATTTAGCCGAATTAATCTTTTCATCAAGTTTGTTGTTTGGGGTATTTTCACATTCGGGCCAATTGTAGAACCCAAACTGTAGAACCTAAAAGAACTCAGGTACTGTCACCTGGTGTCCGCAATACATGTGAAAACCATCCGTTCCAGAGGCTAGTAGAATAGCTTGGTATTGATTTAAGGTTCTGCCTGAATTGTGATCAGACAGAGCCTATTTTGTAGGCAAATTAGACCACTGGTGGACTTTGCTTTGATCTGGAATCTTGTTGCTTTGTGTCCTTCTCTCTTGCTCTGTTCAGCTATGAAAACCCTAATGAAAACCCTGACTGCACTGGAGGGCCAAAGTTCCTGAAAAACAAACACACAGGAGTGTTTAAGATCCCATACACCTACTCTGTCAACTTTGTGGTTAGTACACTAGTATCATCTGGGTGTGTTTAATGCTGTCCAAGTTTTGTGAATAGGCTATAAACTGAAAATTTACTGATGCTGAAATTGGGAGAGAGTGGCTTAAAGACTTTGATATGGCAAGAAGAAGAGACTGGTGCAGTGCAAAAATGTCAAATTTCATTTCACCTTTTTTTGTTTGTTTGTTTGTTTTCTTGACAAAAAGCATTTTTTACTACCTCAAAAATTGCACCACCCAGTTGTCACTGCTAGTGCTCTGTTATTAAACTATCTTTTAGCAGATCATATGTTTCAAACAGATTGTTTTATTGTTAGCTTGTCTATCAATGTAAATATGTGAAATTATTTTTATAATGATTATTCAGCCCTACTCTGAAGAGCAACTTATGCTCATGAAACATTTTAATGTACAAATATGAAGGAAAATAACTTAATAAACACAACTATGTGTGTGTTTGTAGGAAGACAAAAATATTCGCTGGGCATCTAGATGGGACTACATCCTGGAGTCAATGCCTCACACCAATATCCAGTGGTTCAGGTAACACCCAAACATACACACTCACACAACACTGACATTCGTTGATATGGCATTTATTTTGAAGGCTTCTTAGACAAACTAATGTGGCAATTACAATTCATCTGTGACTCCAACGTTTATATTCCAAAAGGAATTATGTTATATATCAAAATGCTATGCAGACATTATCATAAATTTTGGTACATCTCTTCGGTCCGTGATTGGGAAACAGGTTTCTCAAAGCATTTTGAGCCCGACCCATAGGTGGCGCCAAAAATGCCACAAACCCAGTGGACAGAATTTCACCAAAATTCGTGTGCATGTTCCGGGGGCGAGTTTTAACCAAAATCTGAAGCGCCATATTGATTAGTGCAAGTGGGCGTGGCCTATCACATATTTGCTCATACCTCAAGATGCCTTTGAGCAGCCCTAATTAACCTCACTGGCGACATCCAGTACTATCTCCTTAACATATACCTCGAGTTTCGTTCAAATTGGATGAAGTGGGGAGGAATGGCAAAACTTTGAGTGCGCAATTATTGAAATGCTGCATGCTTTCTCATGATGAAACAAGTGCGCGATTGGTCTTAGTCCTTCTTTAAATAGAATTAAACTAGCTTTGTGACTTTGCTCATGTTTTTGAAGCCTGAAACCCGCTCATTGCTGCTCTTGGCTTTAGTTTTTGAAGACTGAGCTGCTTTCTTCTGTTGACCACAAAAAAAATTTGAACCCGGGGAACGCCACTTGCAGCTATATTTACAATTAAATTAAATTCAATACAATTCTGTTTATATAGCGCCAAATCACAACAAAAGTCATCTCAGGGCACTTTTCACATAGAGCATAGAGTCTAGACTATACTCTTAAAATATCGAATTATAATCTTACATGTATATTCTTTCCAACAGTTTGAGTTAGTTGTTTCATGTATGTTTTTGCACATTTGTTCTCAATCAGCTAGGAATATACTGCGTGAGAGTTCATTTTCCAAACCCTAAGTGTAGTGACTACCCATCTATTGTCTAGGTTCTCAATGTAGGATTTTTTATATTTAAAGGCAGAACAGTTAGTGGTATATCTCCACAATTTAATTCCATCTCTCTCCATCTTCTATATGGCATTTCTAGCATCCACACCTTAACATTTCTTACTTGTGCTGCTTTATAGTAAGCTTGCAGGTTTGGTAAATCTAGACCACCCATTTCTTTTGGCAGTTTAAGGTATTTCATTTTTATTCTTGGTTTCCTGCCATTCCATGTGATCTTCATTATAATAGAGTTCCGTTGTTTGAACGTATTAGAGACAAGATATATGGGTAGTGGTCTGAAAAGAAATAATTACTGTACTATAATTAAATCAATAATCTTCTCTTGTACTTGGACCCTCCTCAGTGGGGTTGTATATATTTAATAGTGTGATATATTCTCCATCTGTCTTCCCTTCAACAAAAACATATCTGCCCTCTTGTCACATACTGTATTCTCCACCTGAAATGGGATGTGGTTCCTTATCATAGTTATAACACCTCTTCTCAATGAGTGGAACGATGAATAGAAAACCTGGACATAAACAGTTTTGCTAATTTGTCATGTTCCATTTTAGACACACGTGTTTTTTGCATAAATACAATATGTCCTCCTTGATGTTTCATTTGTGCAAGCACTTTGCTCCTCTTACTTGACTTATTCAGACCATTAACATTAAATGAAATTATGTTAATGTTCATACACTACCACATAATATTTTCTGTTTTAAAGTACTACTCCCCGTACCCACAGTTCTCCCAACTTTATTCGCAAGTGTAGACCTTCTAAACCTGTGTAGATATTTTTAAATACTTTAATTGTAAGGAAAAACATTATATCCTCAAATTTCCTAACGTAACAAAGAGAATATACAAAATTAAGAAAAGAAAAAAACAGAATACGACTTCCACTTGTGCTACCAAGCACCTAAGGTAGCTGTCCCCAGTCTTCCATGCTTATGTCAGTGCATGGAATCATTGTGTGTGTGTGTGTGTGTGTGCATGTGCGTGTGCATGCTTGCACCTCTGTGTGTATGTGTGACCATAATTACCCGTCTTTCGGTTTGTAGAAGCTCTTGGTTTAGAGTTGTTCCTTCCCAAAAAAGACCAACAAGGTCCTTGATGATCGGACATACAGTTCAGGCACAAACCTCATGTCCCACAGAGCTGATCAGCCCAGTCCATGCAGTTCTTTCCGGGCGAATTATCCGCACAGGCTGTCTGTTGCTGATTTGAACACCCCCACACCAGCCTCAAGGAAAATTTTGAGCTTGTTATATAGAGTGGCTGGAATCTGATATCCTCCTGTTTCAGTTGTTTCTATATCTAGATGTATTCTTTTTTTTTATTCTGCAGAGTATTAGAGTGGTTGTTGTAAAAAAAAATAAAAAAAAATCTACTTCCCTTTGAACACGGTTTTCTTCTTTTGCCAAGCCCCATGTGGGGCACTTTCTTTAATGGAAAATTTGAAAATTTCACAACAATTGATCTCGTGGTCTCTATCAGGTTCGTTGGTTTCTTCTGAAGTGACCTGTGGGCTCTTTCTATGCCCAGATTGAGCTCAGGGGATATGTTTAAAAGTCTTTTAATAAACGGGTTGATAAAACTTAACCATGTCTCTGTTCTCGTTGTCCTCTGTCACCCTATAATTCTCAAATTGTTGTGTCTCTCGGTTTTCCAGATCTTGGCATTCCTCTTGTAGATACTGATTACTTTGCAGAAGGATGAATAACAGTTTCCCTGCAGCAGTGTTGCGGTCCTCTGAAGTGCTTGTCCAGCTTCTTCAAGTCTGCTGTCAAGTTTTTTGACCGTTTCATTCAGCGTTGTCACTTTCTCTTCAAGTCGTTCAAACCCATTTTTCATTTCATCATGAAGTGACTTCATTTCTGACTTCAGCTCTGAGTTTGAATCTGCTTTCAGTTTAGCAATCATTGTCTTCATTTCAACAAGAGCTGCGTCTGAATTCATGCTTTGCTCTTTTTCTCACTGCTGTTTTCCAGTGGTTACCTTGTTCATACGGGTCGGCTTTCTTTAGGTTTACCCACACATAGGCTATTATTTTCAAAAGTACTTATTTGTAAAATCGCCTCAAATTGTTTGTTTAATGCATAGAGAGCTTGACTAATCCTCCATGCCTTGCCACTTGACCTGGAGGCTGAGGCCTCTTTTGCTCCATCTTCTAAGCTGTATGCTCTCAGCTTCAGCAGTTTGTATATCTTGCATGCACACAGAGCAAACTGATTCCTCCCGTCTTCCATCGACTCCTGAGGCTTGGATTTTTCTGTCCTGTTTAGTTACATTAGGCTTAAAGTTCGGGTGATCTTAAGGCAGCAGTCATCGTGGTTTTATATTTTAAAAATGCCTCACATTGTCACATTGTAAAGATTAATGATGATTCATTCAAACATTGCTCAACCCTGGTGTGTATCAATTGACCGGTCTCCATCCACTGGGACAATCCACATCAAAATACAGATTCAACATTAATTAATGTGAGCTCAGCCTTGCAATCTGCATTTAGAAAATAATTCTATGACTCAAGAGAACACTTGTTTTGGATCTTGGCCGCAAAATAACACCATTGCAATACACCATGTTTTTTTCTCCCCAGTATAATGAACTCGTTGGTGATCGTGTTGTTTCTGTCTGGAATGGTAGCCATGATAATGCTGAGGACTCTGCATAAAGACATCGCTAGATACAATCAGATGGACTCTGTGGTGAGTATCTGCCTATATGGCTGATGGGAACACTTTGAGCTGAGGTGGAGCTGTGATCAGAAAATTGCCAATTGTTCTAAGTTCATAGTCATGGCAATGATTAACTAAATTTAACTATCTTCACTATCAGATGAATAATAATCATACAAGGCAGCTGTGGCATTACCAAAACATGATACAGCTGCGTCATGTTGTTCTCATTTCTGCTAATATTTCTTGTTTTCCAGGAGGATGCTCAGGAGGAGTTTGGGTGGAAGTTGGTCCACGGAGATGTTTTCCGACCTCCCAGGAAGGGAATGCTGCTGTCGGTTTTCCTCGGCTCTGGAACCCAGATCTTCATCATGACATTTGTCACACTTTGTATGTGTTTGTTATCTTCATGATTGTTTATTAGAATTTAAAATCAGTTATAGATGCCAGACTAGAGTACTTGCTTACTTACTTGCTCTTTACATGCCATCATCTTTCCTGTCTTTCTTCTATCCATTCTTTATTTTTGTCCTATCGACTTGATGCTCTCTGATTCTTTGTCTTCCCTGACCACGTTAAAAAAGTTGAACATCTCATAGCATCAAACAATTGAGACAGATCAACAGGCAAGTGAAAGCTTTTTCAAGCTAAAAGCCTGAAAATTTCACTTGCTTGTCTCTCCTTCTTTTGGAAACTTGAAATTGCTGCCATGTGGGGATGCAGCCTTAGTGGTAGACACAATTTATAATGAAGTTCAGGAGCTATATTCACAAAACATCCTAAGACTAAAAGTAGCTCCCAACTGGCCAAGGTAGTCCTAAAAAATCTTTTTTTGTTGTTTTGGAAGAATTTAACAAAGCATTTAGCGCTAAAAGGAGCTCCTAAGTCTGAGAGAAGTTAGAGGTAATCCAGAGGACTCCTAAGTCATTAAGAACTGCTCACAAGGTGCAAGCAGTGTGCTCCCTTGTATCAGGATTTTGGAGAAATTCAACAATAGTGATCTTTGTAAAGCATCATTTTAATTCTTTAATGACTAAATTTATGGTAACCTTATTGAGAATGTTTAGTGTTTGCGCTGAAAAATAAATATAATTTTTTAAAACTCTTATATCAATATTGGTATCAGCCAAAAAAATCCTGTATAAGTAAGGCTCTATAACTGCTTTACTTATCCAACCTTCAAATTTTTAACATGTAATCGAGTCAACTCCCCCCTCTCCAGTCTTTGCCTGTCTTGGGTTCCTCTCTCCGGCAAACCGTGGGGCTCTGATGACCTGTGCTGTTGTTCTCTGGGTTCTGCTGGGAACTCCGGCTGGTTATGTGGCCGCTCGCCTCTACAAATGTAAGTGAGAAAGAATTCAGGGAAGTGTTTTATGTTGGAAAGGAAATAAGGAATAAGGAGAAAAAGAAGCTACCAGCTATTTTTATAATCCAGTGTTGTACTCATTATTCTGTAATTCTCTTTTAAAATGACTACTGTTTTCCTTGCACAAATACAACATTTTGGGTTCATTAACATTATGGTTATTATTATGGTTAGTGAAATTTGAGCACAGTCTCTACAGGGGGTGTGGACCTCTAATGTAAACAACATATGAACAAAAGTAATAACATGGCGGCTTTTCGGTTTCAGTGAATTTCTAAAAATCCTCTCCTCCTTTGTCTTTCTGTTTGGTTAATTGTCAGCTTTTGGAGGAGAGAAGTGGAAGACCAATGTTCTACTGACAGCCTTCCTCTGTCCTGGGTAAGACACAACCACTTGCTTCCACTCTCACTCATTATCCCCTTCACTTAGCTTTCTCTCTGTCTTTGCTCAGGGTGGTGTTTGCAGATTTCTTTGTGATGAACTTGATCCTGTGGGGCGAAGGGTCTTCAGCAGCCATGCCCTTTGGGACCCTGGTAGCCATACTGGCTCTTTGGTTCTGTATCTCAGTGCCACTTACCTTTATAGGAGCATACTTTGGCTTCAAGAAGGCAGTAAGTAAATCTGAACACACATACTGTACATCCATTCATAACTAATACATGCTGATATATATTCCATGCCAGTGGTGGTTGACAGAAAGAGTGTGTCACAATGTCATAAGTTAGGTGGTTCAAGTGACAAAAGTACCAAATGTTAAAAATAACTGAATTGCTGGAAGAGTCTGTACCCTCTAAACTAAATGAAGTAAATCGACAGAAATGTAAAGATTTTATACTGTGGTTCACATGAAAAACCTTAGGTATGTGTCATATTTCTTTCTTTCTTTCTTCATTTATTTTGAGTAACTATATCAGGGTGTACCTATCTGATAGTTTGAATTTCTTTCTCTCTCTCTCTGTTGCGACTGGTGGTTTAAGGGTATTGAGCACCCAGTGCGGACCAATCAAATTCCTCGTCAAATCCCACAGCAGTCATTCTACACAAAACCATTCCCTGGTATCATCATGGGAGGAATTCTGCCTTTTGGGTGTATATTTATTCAGCTGTTCTTCATACTAAACTCCATCTGGTAAGAATGAGTAACACTGTAAAGTTTAAAGTTAGAAAGTCATTATACACCTTTTTGCTTCTAGAATGAAGTATGAAAAGCTGAGAATCAGTCTAGCCTTACAGGTTTGTATGTATCAGATGAGTCAGAGAGCTGTGGGGAGTGCCACAACTCACCATCTCTTAAAACTTCTTGAAGCCTAAAACACATGAACAAGTATTTAAACTAGCCTTTCTATTTAAATAATAAGCACAGTTCTGCAACTGCATGAGCTATTTCTCATCTAATGAGAAACTAGTTTTGGCAGTTTTAAAATGAATACGACAAAGATATGATAGATATGATATGAAAGATATGACGAAAATATGATAAAACACCTGCCATTTTTACAGACAAATCTGAAGCAAAGACCGTTGAGAGCAGCCAACATGTGTGCTGGTGTTGTCAATGAGTGAACAAGTGAGACCACCTCTTATCTGTCTTAACTGGAATTAATGCAGTTCTGTCAAAAACAAAAACAAAAAAAGAATACAATCAAGACATTTGTCAAAGTGTTCAATTTTTATAAAATTTTATAAAAGATTGGATTCATACTGTTATCTTCGAGCGTTTCAAGCTGAAACATTACCCGTCATCCATACTTGATTTTGTGAGATTATAGTCAGATGTACAATATCTGACAATGTATACCATATATAATAAAACATAAGATGGTTTGGTTCATAACTAACTAACCATACATCGCACATTCAAATATTTTGTATCTGTTAAGGTGGATGGCCAAACATTTCCCCACTTTGTAAACAAATTAACTCTTTTTTTTATGAATTAGGAACTGTGTATAGGTTTAGAAACCTGTAAAACACATTAACTGTAGGAGCAAGGGTATTTATTTGTGTTGCATGCCTGCCCCATTTACACCAGGTATTAACATGTGATCTGTATCTTCATACATTATCTGGATAATGACATCCAATCCGCTTTGCATTTACATCTGGTATTAAAATGCATTTTCATTTTCTCAGTTGTGCCTGCATTGTGATTGGTTCTCAATAAATGTTTAAATGTTGGATGGTATGACTGTAAACTTCTAGCAAGTGCTTTTTAAAAATGTTTTATAGTAACAGTAATTGTCTTGCATATATTGTAGTGTGACCAATTAAGCCTATGAATGAGAAAAAAAAACAGCATTTGTTCTGTTAGCAGTCCAATTTATGATATATCAAATCCTTTTTTTTCTGCCTGTCACATAGTCCTGTAGCAAAGTAGGCTTATTTCGGATCTGTAACAGAGCAAAGGTATAGGTGAGTCCTTAGACTCACAGTTGTGTGAGCAGGGGCTAGGTAATGAGCGTTGCATTTCTTTCTTCAAGTAGGTATGTATTCTAGGACACAGTTTTCTTGATTTGCTGTGGATTTCCAAACTTTGGATGGGCTTTTGGGAGAGGCATTTTTACTGTAACCGTGTCCTCTTCACGGCAGAAAGTGTGAATGCAAGCACCTTGTTTACAGTGTTTTCATCATATGCCGTCTGTGTATGACTTTGTTGAAACATAACATCTGGAACACTGTCCATAGTGTCACAGTAGCCAGTCTTGTGCACATTCTCCGGCCAGTTTTGAAATGAGATTTGAAATAATAGAAATAATAAATGAGGCATGTTAAATGTAGAGTCCAGTTTGATAACGGAGCAGTTCAGCTGTTTAGTAAAGAAACAGTTTCTCGAAAGAAGGTGAAGAGGTTTTTATGGATCTCAGTCTTTTTGGCTGATGTGTCTGAGATGATCTTGCTTGCATGCCATCTGGCCCTGGAGGAGTGCAGCTGATCACTGGGGGGGAGTTTGCAGCCGATTGTCTTCTCAGCTGAGCGAATGATGCACTGCAGCCTCTAAATGTCCTGTTTGGTTGCTGCAGTGTACCAAACAGTGATGGATGATGTGAAGATGGACTCAACGATGGCGAGGTAGAACTGAATCAGCACTGACCTGTGGCAGGTTTAGCCTCTTTAGCTGCCACAGGAAGAACATCCTCTGTTGGGCCTTCTTGATTATGCGCTTATGTTGATGTCCCATTTAAGATCCTTGGAGATGGTGGTGCCAAGAAACTTAAATGACTCAGCGGCTGCAACTGTGGTGCTGTTGATGTTGAGTTGAGGGATGGGTGGGAGGGCTCTCCTCGTCTATTGTCAACTCCGGTGCTGATGGTCCCACAGGTGGAGGTATGCTTTCCCATCCCTCACATGCTGCTTCCTGTCTGTCAGAAAGTTAGTGATCCACAGAGGCTTAAGCACAGTCAACTGGGAGAGCTTAGTCTGGAGGAGCTCTGGTACAATTGTATGAAATGTCAAGCTGAAGTCAACAAACAGGATCCTGGCGTAGTCCCCGACTGTCCAGATGGTGGAGAATGACTTGCAGGGCTAGGTTGACTATGTCTTCCACAGACCTGTTAGTCTGGTACGCAAACTGCATGGGGTCCATCAGGGGGTCAATGACTGATTTTAGGTGGGACAGGATGAGTCTTTCAAAAACCTTTATGGCCACAGGGGTCAGAGCGACGGGCCTGTAGTCATTAAGCTCTGTAATCCTCTGCTTTTTAGGAACAGGGACTATGGTGGAGGATTTGATGCAGACAGGACCATGCAGAGTTGTAGTGACTGGTTGAAGATTGTCTGTATATATGGAGGCTATCATAATTGTTCAGCACAGTGCTTTAAAGTGGATGGTGACACATTGTCTGGTCCAGCCGCTTCCCAGGGTTTCTGCATGATGAACAGTTTATGCACTTCTTCTGTCTCTATTGATAGTGGTGGAGAGGTGGTGGGATGGTGGTCTTTGTCAAGGGGGTTGTGAAGAGGCGAGTGAGTGGAGGTGGGGGACCCAAGCAGGAGTGGATGTGGAATGAGGGAGAGTCCAGGTTAAGCCTTTGTCTGTCAAACTTTTTCAGGTTCTCTGCCAGCTGATGGTTGTCTGTGGAGTGGGGTGGTTTCCTTTTGTAGTTGGTGATTTCTTGCAGGCTTTTCCAAACTGAAGATGTGTTATTGGTTTAGAGCTCGTCTTTCAGCTTCTCGGTGTGCCTCTCCTTGGCTGCTCTAATTCCTGTCTTTAGCTTGTACTTGGCATGCCTGTAGAGGTTCATATATCCACTCCTGTAGGCCTCATCTTGGGCTTGACACAGTTGTCTGAGTTCTGCACTAAACCATGGCTTGTCATTGTTGTACTTGACCTGGGTCCTGGTGGGGGTGAAGTTCATAGGGCATGAAGCACGGGTAATAAACATATTTTTGTTCTTTCAGCATCAACACAATATGGATTGCAATTTTTTAAAAGTAAAAATAAATAGATAGTGTTGAATGTTCCAGAGGGAGATTTGTTTTTGCAGCTGGTGCATATTCCACGCAGAAACATAGACGCTACAGACATCTACACATACAGTATACATTCATGCCCCTGCCTGAATCCCAGCCAATACATAAGTAAATGGTTCACTTAAGAGATATGCAAGACAATTGTGATCTCAATTCTGAGTGATTCTTGACTAACATTGTGCAGCTCTACTTACAATATAGTTAGGTATCTGTCGGGTCTTTCTTTTCTGGAGCTCACTGAAATTTAGCTCATATGGTCTAAGTATGAACAAACTATTATGATAAGGAAATACACTTCAAAACAGTGGAAGTAAAGGCTGCTGCTGATAACTAGAGGGGGAAACTAAGAGATTACAGGTATGCCTGAATACAAATATGTTATTCAGCAAAGCACAAATAGTGGGTTTTTTATGAACATTTATTTCGTACAATCATTTTTAAAAATGATTTGTTTTTGGGAAGAAAAAAAAACCCTAAACTATCAGCAGGTCTCAACAAGGGGAGTCACATCCACCTGCTAAATGACCCACATTTCCTTATTTGGGCATCACTCCTGGAGTTGAGGGTGTTCCCCAAAGATAAAGCTGAGCTACTGGCACAAGTGAAGTGCTTACAAGGGACTCTCCATAACCTGTTGTTCCCCTTCTCCTTCCCACAAAGTTAGGTTGTAAAAAATAGGCAATAAATGAAAAGTGCAAAGCAAGAATCGCCTTTGGCCATTAATATTTCAGAATTCCAGCTATACAGAACAACTACCGGACAATGTTTAAATACCCATATAGTAGCCTACATTTAAACATCAATAAAACACAAAAACACAAATTCTATGATCAAACAAATGTATTTTAGTCAGCAGAAAGAACTCTTCACTACCTTTGCAAACTGAGCATATAGGCTACAACAATAAAATAAAACAAATTGCTTTGCTATTTTTAATTATATGCAGCCATGCAGGCAGCCTGCTGCTGCAGCTCCACCTTCACCTGCCTCAGTCTCCCCAAGCCCGCCTCTCACCAGAGCCGGGGAAAAGTTAAACTTCCTACTGATCAATAACATGTTATTTAACTGTGGAGCTCCAGGCTGATTTGTTTGTTTCATTGTGCAAATGAGGGATGTAACGTTACCTGAGAGAAAACAGTAAGACTTTTTGGAGTCGTGTTAACTGCTGTTGAGCCAAAGTGCAGGGTTGTTGCTAAAGTGTGCAGCTTTTGAGTCTCATGCCACGCTTAGTCACATCTGACCAAACACTCAGTGAATCTCACACTGTCTTAACAGCGGAGGCAAAACTAAACTTTTGCATATATAATACATAAGTTTATATTTAAGGTGTCTTGGCAACATGTCTTATAGGTCACACAATATAAGGCTGTTTCATATGCTATTAATGAGTTTATTTTTGCCGTTGATATTTTCATTTGCCAGACAACTACATGCGATACCGGCAAAAAGCCGGCATATACCGACTAACATAAACCCTGGCTTAGACATGTCTCTTCTTGTCCTACAGGTCCCATCAGATGTACTACATGTTTGGCTTCCTCTTCCTTGTCTTTATTATCCTGGTTATCACCTGCTCTGAGGCCACCATCCTGCTCTGCTACTTCCACTTATGTGCTGAGGTAAACAGCATGATCAATAAAATACCTTTTAAAATGATCATTTTCATCTTCATGTTTTAGGGATATTATTAATAGTAGATTAATACAAGACTGGAAATTAGCTAGAATGTTATTAGGGTAAAACATAATTCAACTGAGTTTAAAGTAGGAAGTAGGATTTACAAATTTAAAATATTTATCTGCAGTTACAATTTGATTACATTTGTAGTTGCAGTTTGATTGCAGTATGAATACAATATAAATGTACAAAAATAGAATAAAATTAGTAGAATAAGAATGGAATTTCTGTATATGGACCTGCTGAGGTTTTAACCCCAACCCTTAGGGCTAGGAGCAGGAGGTTTAGACATGAAAACTCTGAGATTCCTTACTGAATGGTAGACACACCGAGCAGTGGCACCTTAGTCTTGACATGTTTATATTTGTTTAGATTTGATTTTGAGTTTGTTCTAACTTTGTTCTTGTTTCTATGTTACTGTGATGAAATTAACACTCACCAGCATTGACCTGCAATTCAAGGCTGTGGAATCCAGGCTGCGTATGGCAGAGGCCATTTGTTCTTGAAACCCCCTCAGTCAGGACCTAGTTTACAAAACGGTTTGTTTCTTCCCTTACATCTCAACTCTGGCCATGTTCCTCCTCTTCACAGGACTATCATTGGCAGTGGCGCTCCTTCCTGACCAGCGGCTTCACTGCTGTCTATTTCCTTGTCTATGCCATTCATTACTTCTTCTCCAAGCTGCAAATCACTGGACTGGCTAGCACCATCCTGTACTTTGGATACACCATGATCATGGCTCTCATCTTCTTCTTGTTCACTGGTAGGTATACAAAAAGAAGGGAGGTATGAGGGTTGGTGTATTTTGTCACCATAGATCATCACAGCTGTCATCATTACCATATACACAGCTACTAAATGGGTTATTTTGGAGGTTAAAAAGAAAGATCTTAGTTATGTAGGTGAAACAGTGCTGTCAGGATTAGGGTATTTTCAAATTTGACTATTATTTATGGCATATTGATATCACAATTAAACGCTAAACAATATATTGCTGGCAGTTATGTTATTGGCTAACAAGGAAGAAAATGAAATTATTGCTGTTGTTCCATTAATGGAGTTTCAGCCTATAATTACATCTGATAATACAGAGACTTGGCTGCTGACTAGGGACATCATTCCACACACACACACGCACCATCTCCATTTTAGCTGTCCATCGTGACCGATGATGACGACGACTCTTGCTCCTCAGGGTTGAGATGGTCAGGAGGGGTGTTGTAAGTGCTGCTGTTTCTGGTGCCACCTCATATGGCTGTGGAGGCTGAGTCGTGATCCACACATTTTGTTGCAGACGGGACACGGGAGCCCAGGTGTTGCGACGATGCCGGTAGCACATGGTTACATGTGCATCTCACTTCCCTCCTTTGTTGGATGTCCCCTGGGTGGAGGAGGCCTACCAGGCAGTCCTGTCAGTGGCTAGGGGTTCGAGTTGGGTCACTGTTAGGTTGCTTCAGGGTGATTTTCGTAAAATCCTTGTATCATCTCTTCTGCCCACCAGGAAGGAGCATGTTTACCAGAGCTGAGTTGGCCATAGAGGACTTGGCAAGGCACACACCCACACACAACCACAGTGGAGAGCAGAGAGGCCACAGCGGAATGACATGGACTTTATACTTTACTTTAATTGACGATCACAATGCTTGTTCTGAAGTCGAACAGGTGGAGCAGTTCATCAAACACACACAAAACACACAGAATATAAACATGCAGAAATGCAACGTCTTTGACTTCTCTCCCTGCATTCAACTCCCTCTCACCTCTCATCCACAGTCGCTATGTTTTACAGCCATACAGAGCTCATTATGGGGCGGCTGTGGCTCAGGAGGTAGAGCGGGTCGTCCACTAATCGGGAGATCGGCGGTTCGGTTCCCGGCTCGTCCAGTCCACATGTCGATGTGTCCTTGGGCAAGACACTTAACCCCGAATTGCTCCTGATGGCTGTGCCATCAGTGTGTGGATGTGTATGAATGATTAGATTTCTACTGATGGGCAGGTTGGGACCTTGCATGGTAGCCCCTGTACCATTCAGCGTATGAATATGGGTGAATGTGATTTGCAGTGTAAAAAGCGCTTTGAGTGGTCGGAGGACTAGAAAGGCGCTATACAAGTACAGTCCGTTTACCATTTTACCATTATTCTAATGGTGAATAGTTATGAATGAGTTCAAAACATACGTTAACTGTATGAGTTGATTTAGTCTAATTAGCTAAGCATCTTAAAATGAGTTGAATTTCTATAGACTTAGGCTGAGAGTTCAGCAGAGTCCCCTCACATCAGCAGCAAAGGGAGGATGAATGATGCTTCAGGTTGTTAGCCAGTTCATTTTAAAAGACCTGCACCCTTTCTAAACAGTGGAATCTAGGGGCTTGAGGTAACCATTAATCAGTCAAACGTTATGTAAATTATTCTAATGTTTTTATAGCCTGTACACACTTGTTAATACTGGCCTGGCCATAACAGATCAAGTCAAGTCTATTTTTATTTATATAGCCCAATATCACAAATCACTAATTAAAGTTTTAAAGTCTACACAGCAATACAACATCCACTGTCCTTAGACCCTCAATACAAATGAGGAAAAGCTCCCAAAAAACCCTTTAACAGGGAAGAAATGGAAGAAACCTCAGGAAGAACAACAGAGGAGGGATCCCTCTCTCAGGACAGACAGATGTGCAATAGATGATGTGTGTACAGAATAGATCAGATAGTAAAATTGCAGTATGGAAAAACAGGATAATAAAATATATTATTGATAGATTGATAACATTTATGAAGAATCTGATTAGAAGGACATCAAGCAACTTCCAGGTGTTGCCAAACAGATAGGACCTGAGCCACATGACCTCCATCACCATGGAGACCTGGAAAAAGGACAGACTACACATACACAAAGGGGAAACTCACATCACACCAATCACACACACAGAGGAAGGAGAGACAAAAAACTACATGAGAGAGAGAGAGAACATCGATCATGCAGGACAGGGAGAAACATGAGGTGTGGCAGAATCTCCTGCAGGATGAAGATCCTGATCCAAAACCTCTGGGAATGGCACCAACAGCCAGGGAGGCAGAGCAGTCCCAGGATGACTGATGGTCCAGTTCAGAGAAGCCTGCGTGGAAGGAGAGGACAAGGAGGAGAAAATATGGAGAGAGAGGGAGAAAAGAGAGAGAGGCACGCAGCTCGGATGCTCATGTAATTGTGGGACAACAAACAAAAGGTTAGAGAGATGCAGTGGCTATAAGAACATTCACAGTCGGCAGGACAGACATGGTTTTTAATTAGTAAGGGTTAATAAATACATTGGTCTAATAAGGTTATCATTATCGGTGCTGAAATTCCATATTGTTGCATCTGTAATCATAGTGTAACAGTATCTGAGGGTATCAAGTCTAGTTTATTGAATAGACTTCAATCATTTTTAGTCAAAAGGGTGTACAACCGTTGGGGCTGGGTCCTAGCAGGAATTGTATGCGGGAAGCCAGTTAGGAATCATGTTGCTGCTGTGTGAAATGACTGAACTTAAACATTTAATAAGGACCCTTTCACACCTACCTCATTTGGTGCGGACTTTTGGACTTTTCAGTTTGATCCAAACCAAAAGTACAGGCATGAAACCTCCTTTGGACCACAGTCCAGACCAAACAGCTGAACCTTGGTCCGACGAAAAGAGGTGGTCTTAGTCCAGATCAAACTGAACCATCGTTTGGTTCATTTCTAGTGTGAAAACATTTTTTGGATGGTTCGGACTTTCTGACCAATTACAGGAAGTCCCAGCAGGCTATAGTCCTTTTTCCAAACCAGAAAAAGGAAAAATGAGCCACAGTAGCAAATGGGGAAGAGAGGAGACCAAGTTTTTATTTGTCAACTGGACAAAACTGCCAACACTTTCCAGGTATTGTCAGAGAGGATGGGAGAGAGAGGATGGGAGAGCAATGCCAACTGAAGATAAAGAGACTGCGTCAGCAGCATACAAAGGGGCATGATGCCATTAGAAAAACTGGTGTGTCGACCAATGAGAAGCACAAATTTCTTTTCTGTGACGACCTGGATAGCATTCTGAGCACTTGCCCCATAAGCTCACCCAGTAAGGTGGTGGAGTCTTTCCCCGCTTCAACTGGGTTGGCCATAATAATATTATTATAATGGCAACAAAATGAATCTGTTCGTTAATTTTTCTCTATTAATTCAAACAGCGATAGAAGGCTACCCACCAAATTGACAACACTGATATCAGACACATGCCCATGTAGGTGATGATAACAGGTCGTAGGTATGTCAAGTTCTTTAGTGCGCTTGCATAATTACAATGTAAAACCAAAACCAACCGGGTCAAATGTATACAATGTAACAAAAAAATGAACCTTGGTTCAGGTGTGAAGAGGCCCTATATTGTGGACCTTAAAACAAAAAAAGTGACTAAAAAGCTCCATAGAGCTGATGAGAACTGCATGGTTGGTAATATTTCTCTATGGATTCATCATTACAAGACAACTTTCACATTACACAGTCATTTGATCCATTGTGGATATGAAAATATTGAATAGTGCCACTTTAACTCTGACCTCTGATGTTCATTTCCTTATTCCATGTCTTACTGAAAGCCCTAGGTTAATAAAGATGAAACAGATTAGACTGGTTTTGGGTTAAGGTGAGCTGAGTTCTAAGAAAAGCTATCATATTTAAAGTCTTGTAGAAATGCCCCTCAGCCTCAAATACATATATTATACTGATGTTGTCCTATGTGTCAAGAAAACCGTTATTTAATGTAGCTCTAATTTAAGTTGTATTTTCTCTGTCTCCAGGTACAATTGGCTTCTTTGCCTGTTTCTGGTTTGTTACCAAGATCTACAGTGTGGTCAAGGTGGACTGATGAATCCAAACACACAACAGACTATTGCTCTCTCCCATCGACCATTTGACCATTCAGCACTGTCAAACTGAACTGAACATTACATCCTGACCGGTCACCTTGTCATTTCCTCGACCAGAGAGGAGTAAGCCTCGGACAGTTTTCTGTGTTTGGATGCCTAAACTGTTTGTGTGTGAGCATGTGTACACTGGGATGTAATTTTGTTCATGCAGTATATATCTGCATATAATCTGAATGAAATGAATCATAACTCTACAAGCCTCTTCCCAGAATCTCATAGTTCATCCCAGGTCACCTTCACTCACTACAGCTGGACTGTCAAGCCGGGACCTCAGAAGTTCTGTCTTTGTCAGCTGTGATGTCATGCTTTTTAAGTTTGTTCTATGATCCCTGCAGTCTGTGTTTGCAGATGAAGTTGAAAATCGGAGTCTGACAAAGCTGTAAGGGTCAGCTTCTTAACAGCCACTTTCTCAGAAATTATGTATGCATGTGAAATGTTCCCTTGTTACTATTTTAAATAATTTGTGTGCAGTACATCTCTTAAGCTGCTTTAGCAATCTGCAGTCTATGTGCACATTGTGTCTCAAAATGTGTGCAAACTTAAACACTTAATATGACAAAATGGGTCAGTAGGGCTGTTCCATTTTAAAGGCTCCACCAAATGCAGCAGAGATATGCAGCCTACTTTTGTTGACATTTGAAGGTCACAACCAGTGAATGGTTTGTAGAATAGTTTTCATTTCTGTCAGGTGCCTAGGGATAACTGATGAATCCTCTGCTGACCATTTGGGCATAAGGCTCCCTTTTGGGGAAGTGGTTTCAGCCAGCTAGTATTAATCAAACAAATTCTACAAAGGCTGCATGTTTTGACAGAGGCAGCCAATTAAAATAAACCAGTTACAGTATGACAGTTTCCAAGTATTTTAATTCTGATCTAACGGAAAGCCAAAGTCCAGTCACACTTAAGTGCAAGCCTCTGTTCCTTGAAGGGCAACACACAGCTGATATCATCATCATCATGTGTCAACCATTGTCCTGTTTAGCATCAACTTGTGTCAACTCCCACGAAAAGCAGCAGTTTTATCATATAACTTCCCCAGACAGGCACATCTCTGCTACTTATTTGTCTGTATGATGTGTTTGGCTTGTGCTATGAGCTACAAATGAAACAATGGTCCAGTGATGCAGCTGGTGTGTGTTGTACTTTCTGTTTGGTTTGTCCAGACATTGTAGGTTTCAGCTGATCTTCACATCTGTCCCAAGTTTAAGACTCATGGGAGCTGTAATTATTTAGTTAAGCATAACATATTAATTGTTTGGCAAAATAATGGAGGAGCTTTGGGTCAGAAGGTAGAGCGTGTCATCCACTAATGACAGGGTTGGCGGTTCAATCCCCCCCTCCTTCTGTCTGCAAGTGTCCTTGGACAAGACACTGAACCCCAAATTCCTACCAATGGTCATGGTTGCATGGTAACTTGCTGCCATTGGTCTGTGAGTGTGTGTGTGTGTGAATGGGCAAATGAGAGATAAACTGTGAACCACTTTGGATAAAAGCACTATTTAAATGCAGCCTTTTACAATTTGTTTATATGAGGAACTGATCGGATTTTACCAGTGGCAACAGTAGTAGACACCCATTACACTTGGGATTTGGGTAGAAAACATCAATATCAAGTTGGTTCAGTTTTGCTGAAAGAATATATTGTGAAAAAGACTAGTGGAACTAGGTCTGTAGTAATATAAACTGCTTCTCTTAGTGACCTCAAGCAAATAATGCAAACTAAGAAGTTGCAGCATTGATAGAGCGTATTTTATTAACAAGTCTCTGGAACCGAGCACCTTTCCTATTCTGTCTTGTTACAGTTTATAATAGGTTACATGCATTTCCCTGTACTGATTCAGAACTCTGCACACAGTTCTCTTACCAATATAGAGCTCAGCACAACAGTTAGTCTCACATCTAAACTGCACTAATGCAACCAAATACTTCATACACATCTCAACTGTGTATCATAACACTGACATTGTCCCCTACCAAGAACACTTTGTCACTCATAACAAAGTGACATAAAAAAATAACCAGTAGCATTACAATGTATCACTATGGTCTTTGAAGTATCTTGTTTTATTTGTTTGCATAAACCAACACTGCATTACAGCAAAAAGAACAGCCTTTCTTTACTGCATGGATTGTGTTGTATTTGTCACAGAAATGCAGCTATATGCTTCAGTAGGCTTTATTTTCCTTAACTAAAGTAATTCTACCAATGCAATACAAAACTAACAAGCATATATTCAATATACATACATGTATCAGGAAGCTACTGTTAACAGATACACAGCAGGGCTAGTTAGTCCTGTCTGCCGTATTTGGCTACAAGTTCTCATCCTCATCACACTTCTGTCCTCCATATATCCTTATCCTCTCTTGCCTGCTTTCCTCACTTGGCACAAGCCTTTCATAGAGGTCCTCCAGGAATGAAATGAGACGCTCAGTGTTGTATGGCCTAATGAATGGTTTCAGTATTTTTATTTTTATATTTTTTTTAAATGTGGATGTAGCAGAATGCAGCAAACTGCAGTCTAATTCACTGTCATTTGGTCGTAGGTTTTGAACATAAATTGACCTGTTGTTAAAATAGTATGTAAACATGTGCAGAATGGACTGTAAGTACACAGTGTTGGTGGTTGAGTTTGAGTGAGAAAACAAACATGAAACTTGAAAGATGCTGTCCTTAAATGTAATATTTTGCAATGAAAAGATATTCATAGTTTAGGTCATATTGCCTGCAGTTGTGCTAACGCTGAATAGTTAAAAAAGTGAACGAAGTATTGAGAAATGCATGTAACCAATTGTAAAAAGCTTTAGGTTCTGATGTCCTGTAATGAAATACAAGAGAGACAAGGGATTGAACAGCTGGAAATCTCATGACCTGGTAAACTCATCATCACTCACAACCCAACAGTACAAACCACATAATTGCTTCTTAAACAAGTCAGGAATAATTACATGTCTTCACTTTGCTGTGAATGTAAAATCAGAGAAAGCTGACAGACATTCCCACCATGAGACAGACTCACATCTTCAGTGATGACAGCTGACTGACTGATTCATATTTTCAGCTCACAGTAGTAAGTCTGCACTTGTTCCCATCTCTCTGTAGAACTTAGACCATGTTTTCAAAGTGACTCAGTGAAGCAGGCCATGTATCAGAGGTTTTATCTTGACCTTTTAAACGTTACAGTGTGAAACATTTATTGGTAAGAACTTTAAAGAATGTAAAAAGTACAATGTGGAGTAGGAACTGAACAAATGAGAAAGATGTGAATGAATGGACTTGTTCATTATCATTCATGTCTTTTAAACTGGTTTGTCAGAGTTTTTTGTGTTATTAATCCGGTTGGTCCAATAATCACATTGGATTTTTTTCTCTCATTTGATTTCTTCAGTCTTGAAATACTTTCTGATTAGTCATAAAAATTAAAGTACAAATGTCCATTCCAGAAAGCAGTTTAGTAAAAGTTTTGTTTTTTTTTTAATGTCATTGATTGAAATTGTCTTCCAGTGTTTTTACTTTGAAATATAATCCATAGACCTCAATGAAGCAGCATTACAGGCATGTGGGAAGCTCACCCAGAAGAAGGAGACCGGAGCAACCTCCTGGAGCCAGGCCAGGAAAGGGAGCTCTCTGGCAAGCGTCTGGTGACCGGGCCATGACCCATGTGGCCCCGTAAGGCACAGCCCAAAGAAGTAACATGGAGTACCTGCCCTGTGGGCTCACCACCTGCAAGGATAGAAACGGGTTGGGTGCAGTGCCAAACGTGGAGCAGACAGGAGCCAGGACCTGTGTATGCTGATCCTGGGCATTGTAAACTAGCTCTAGGGACTTGTACTGTCAGTGCTAGTGCAAGAGGTAGAGCAGTACCAACTAGATACATTGGGTTTTGCCTCTATGCACAGCACTGGCTCTAGAAACAAACTCCTGGAGAAGGGCTGTACTCTCTTCTTTTCTGTTGCCCAGGGTGAAAGGTGCCAGGAGGGTGTGGGGATACTCACAAGTCCCTGACTGAGCACTGCAGTGTTGGGAGTTCTCCCTACAGAATGAGAGGGTTGCCTCCGTGTGTTGCTGGGAGGAAAATTTTGACTGCTGCGTGTGTGTATGCACTAAACAGTAGGTCAGAGTATCTGGCCTTCTTGGGGTCTCTGGATGGGGCCCTGAAGGGAGTGAGGCCTGGCGAGTCTGGGGAACTTCGCTCACATGTGCAATGATGGAGAAAACATGAAACATGAGCCACCACACACATTAACTGTAAATAAACTAGAGAAATGAAAAAGACATCCAGTAAAAATAACCAAGCATACATCAAGTCATTTTAAACAGTCAAAGAGTAAATATGCTCTATATATACCATACTTAAGCGTAATGAGTATCAAAAACAACCTATTAATACGCTTTGACTAAAGGTAAATAAATTCTGCCTAGTCAATTAAAGATAATACTATATGTATGTGCAGACATTAGCATAAAACACTACAATCAAGGCTAAGCATATGCAGAAATAAAATGGAAGCACCTTAATGCATAGTTCAACATTCAATCATTGTTGCACATAGATATTGTCACCATAATTCTAAGAGTTCAGTCTAGATTAGAGTCACATCATGATGTCTTCAACCCATGCATTTGACATGCAGTGGAGGGCCACCATCATGGAGAGGTTACTAGCACTTACAATGCATGGTGGTATGGAATCCATCTCTTCAACACTGTGATCGCCATAATATACCATCATTACCTGTTTGTCCATCTCACTCCTTCAAACTATTCATCTACACCTTCATGTGTCACAGAGCCACACGCTTATAGGTACATGTGTCATGTTTCACAAATACATCACAACTATGAGCCTCAACAAAATCACAACAACTCTTGTATAGCTTTAAAAAGGGTCTATGTTCCAACAGTAACCATACCTAGGAGCAATTGGGGAACAGCATACCACAACAGTCAAGGGATAGTCAACAGGATCAGATTTTCCGATTCTAAACCATTTTCAGAGTCACTTATTTGGAGTTGTTCACGTTTCCTCTTGACAAATGGTGGCAAGGGCTAAAGCTTATGTAAATAGTCATAATCTTTGTGATGGTCGATTCCTATCTCCAAATGGTCTGTTCACAGACACATTACCAGGAGGTGGGCGTCGTGTTCCTCATATACCATCCCATTCCTCTGGCGTTGTGGCAGTACAATCTTTAGCCCAGTGACCCACTTGATGACACTTCCAGCAGACATCGCTTTCTTCTCTGTTGTCAAAAGCGAAGCTCCTGCCTTTCCTTTGTCCATGGCCTCTGTCAGCTGAAGCATAGTAGGCCAGCTGAACCATCTGAAGCTTCTCGGCTGTGGCTTCAAATTTTTTAATTTTTTTGCCATCTTTTTTCTCAAATGTGGGAGTGAGGCATGATTGAAACTCCCAAATCCCAAATTTTGTCAGTGTCATCTAAAGACCTTTGTGATGAAAAGTTATCAAAATATTGAGTTTTCGCTGAATGCCCTTGCCGTGGTGATGCAGCAAATTTTGATGTTTCGCCATGAAACAGGAAGTTGTTATAACTTTAACGTACATTGTCCAATCTGCCCCATGCTTCATGAGGGTCCCATCCTGAGTACATCTTTGTGTCAATATAATATGAGACAACAATAACAATATATGAGACATACTCATAGCTCCACCTACTGGCGACAGGAAGTTACGTATTCTGTACTTTTATGAGTTGTACCAAGCAAGATGAACAGATCTATCTGAAATTTGGTCAGAAAAGTCTTAAGTCTTTGATGATTCCATACTGTGAAAATGGTGAGTTTTCACTGGACGCCTTTGCTGTGGTGGTGCAGTGAATTTCGATGTTTCGCCATGAACAAACAAAGTGTTATAACTTGACTCTGCATGATCAGATCTTTTCCAAATTTCCCATGCTTGATAAGGGTCCCGGTCTGAAGGCAAGTACAGGCTCATATTGAGTCATACATATGACAGGTCTTAAAGTCTGTAACCTACTGGCAACAGGAAGTCTTAAGCGCCATTCTTTTGCTAAGTACTCCTAGCAGGTTAGCCATAAACACATAAAATTTGGTCAGCCAAGGTGTAAGACCTTGATGATGATAACTTTTGAACCTTTTGAGTTTTCAACAAAAGCCGTTGCCATGGCAACAAATTGTTCGCCACAAAGTACGAAGCTGTTTTTAAGGGGAAAACTCACAAAACTTTGCACACACATGACAGGTCTTGAAGTCTGTAATATTGTGTAGGTGGCGGGCAAGGGTGTGGCAGAATGGCTCAATAGCGCCCCCTACAATATTTCAATGACGCAGCCCCCGCACCATGTTAAACCTACATGTACGATATGGTACACATATATATCATGCCAGGGCACACAAAAAAGTCTCTTGGACCCATAGTTTAAACCCAACAACAAGTCGGCCATTTTGAATTTTTGACGATTTTCCATGCCCTGTATTTTAACAAACTCCTCCTACAGAATTCATCATAATGACATAATGACATCAGTGTGTGTCATCTAGACTAGTTTGTGATCAAAAGTTTTTAAAATCAAGAGTTGCGATGTGGCGGATTTCAATGTTTCGCCATGAAAAAGGAAGTTTTAACTTGAATGTACATTGTCCAATCTGCCCCAAAGTTCTGGTGTTTGTTAAGAGTCCCGGTCTGAACACATCTACAAGTCAATATTGAGTTATAGTCATAGCGCCACCTACTGACAACAGGAAGTCAGGCTGATATGACAAACATCATCCGATTAACATGGAATTTACATGGTGTGGTCTACACATGATATAAAGCGACATGACATATAAGTGTCGGTGCTCTCTAGCACTAAATAGTGGACATAGGAAGTCATATTTAACTGCTTCGTGCAACGTCCGATATTCATGAAAATGCATATGCCTTTTAGTTGACCTCTACTAAATATGTTGCTGCATTAATGACCCTCTTCTGCACCACCTACTGACAACGGGAAATTTAGTCTTATGTGACAAAAATCATCCGATTTACATGAAATTGCAAGGTGTGGTCTACACTTGAAATAAAGCAACATGAATTATAATTAGTGGGTGTTGTCTAGCACCACATAGTGCACACAGGAAGTGACATTTAACTTGTTTGTGCAACATCTGATAAGAGCCTGAACACATCTTCATTCCCACAATAAAAGCCCTTTGACTGCGGCGTACCCTGACGTGCGCGAAGGTGCGAGGACCTGATCAACGCTGCTTGCAGCTTTAATTTATTATTATTTTTTCTCAATGATAATAATCCTGCAATAACAACAAACTGATTGTTCTTGCAACAAAATGGCTTGTTGTAGGACTAAGGTAAAAAGAAAATATAGAATAGATAGAATTAAAACTTAACAATCAGAATTAAAAAATAATGCAATTATTGATGATAAAATCAAACCAAAAATAATTAAAAATTTCGTTTCACTTAAAATAACAATCCCTAAACTCAAATAATGTAGATACTGTGAAAAAGTATCAAATCAGATTCAATTTAACCAAAACAAGGGGCAAGGGCACTGCACTGAATGTGCTGTACTTCACACATATAGCAAAGTGTTCCAGAAATCAAACACTGGGGTGTTTCAGGCCCACCCACCAAAGGACACTCATTGTACTCACTTTACAGAGCCAGTGCTTCTAAGGAGAGAAGCACCTCACAAACAAGCAATGAGGACAGTCTCCACATGACTAATCTTCAACACATACTCTCTCAGTACAGGCAAACACTTACTGTCTTGCACCAGGGTGAAGGATGTCTAGGTTTCAACACTATCTGATGCCACTGCAGCCTGTCACTGGATAAGTGGTGGAAAATGGATGGATGGATGGATCCTGAATTCCTCTCTGTCTCCTGTCCAGTCTAAAGGAGCTGTCAAGCATACCCTTTCATTTCCTTATTGAGCCAGTCGATATCAAAGCTCATTCATTTTCAGAGGCTTACTGTATGTCAGGACAAGATCAAAATCCCGGTTGGAAATTATACAGTTCCCCAAGGACCATCTTCACCAGGGCACATGTAGCGGCTAAAGTTGCTTGAGATGCTGCATTAGAGAGGGATTTGGGAATATTTTTTGACCTGTTGCAGGTCTGAGTTGCCACAGTAGATGGCGCTGTTTTCCACCCTTCCAGTGACTCATGAGTCACAAAAAGTGACCCACGCGTGTATTGTGATCTGTAGGCAATCTGGCATGCAGGGAGTGGAGTCATGGCTGGATTTGAGCAAGAGAAGGAAAAAAATCACTCCTAAAGGCCCATGCACTTAAAGAACTTAATCCAAAAGGCAGTGTACAGCAAACCAAAAATGAAAACACTGCAATACTTTTTTACAAAGTAAAGTAACTTTTTTACATTACTTTTCTTCCATTCCTTCTTATCCATAGGCCTATTTCAGCTGCTCCCAGCGCAACACCCCAGTATAGGTCAATTCATCAATTTTACTTTGAATTGGGCATTAAGTATGCTAATATTGTATTACTGCTGAATAAGTATGATTATGTAATTAGTGAAAGTAAACTAAACAAATGCTTTGATCAAGAGACTCTCCAAAAGAAAGCACAAAGGTAAACTGCATGATGCTGTTGATTTCATTTGTGAGCAGACTCTGGATAACTGCACGGATACAGATGGATGTATTCTAAAAGCAGAGAATGTGGCTTTCAAGTAAAAAAGAGGGTGTCCCCTTGATTATCAGGCTCCATGTCTATGGATCCCTTTTTGTTGTTTGTTGTTTGTCTTTCCTCTCACCCTCACTTCATTGGAATGTCCTGGTTTAGAGGTGGAGATGGGGTGTTTATTATGAGCCTTACCTTATTTTAAAAAATTAGTGCAGTGCCCGTTCAAAATGTGCCTGTTTGGAACTTGCGGATTGCGGATTATTTCTTGAGAACATATGTATTTATCAATTTAGAAATGTATCAATTAAAAATTAAAAATAATGAATTAATAAATTAAATTGTTCAGTCTCACTGGTGAAGTTTCTGTTTGGATTTAAACTGAGGTTGAACCATAGAAGCAGTTTACGGCCTTCCGTTGGTCAATTCTGCTGTCAATCAAATGTGTCTGCATTCGTATTGGCTGGTGCTACTGCCTCTGCCTGTTTTTTTCTCCTGTGTGTAGCAGTTTAACTGAGTAGGGCATGTGCCTTTGTCCAGCTCAGCAAGTCAAAGCCCAGAAGCCCTGCTTCACTGTGATGTGACATGTTTATATCAAACAGCCCCCGCTGCACTCAGACATGGAGCTGAGCGGTTTGCTGTTCACTTGTTTATTCAAAGCTTATTAATATTAAATGTGTTGTGTGTCCAAATTGCACCAAATTCGACACTACATGACATGTCCTTGGGTCCCCAGCAATACACCCACATTGTGTGAAGCTGATCAGATGAACAGTTACACAGAAGACACACAAATAGATTCCTTGCTTTTTAGTTATATGAACTGCAGTACCTGTTCAAAATGTGTCTGAGACATCTTGCAGTAAGTCTTGAACGTACATGCCAAGTTTTGTTCACAGTACACAGCTCAATAGTAGAGCTCAAGTCTCTTAAACTTTTCATTGTCATTATCGCTATGGATGTAATCCCACCTCCGACCACAATGTGGGTTGCAATAGCAGAGTGGCACTGCCTGTATTTCCACTCATTGACTCCAAGGGCAGAAGAAGAAGCAACTCAACATTGTTTATTACATATTTATTTATATATTTCTCGAGAACTGCTCATCCAAAGAACTTCCTTGGGTCCCCAGCAACACATCTGCCAGGTATGAAGTAGATTGGATGAATGTTTTTTGAGATATGCGAAGGGCAAACATACCTACATACAGACAGAGATTCCTTGCTTTACATAGAGAGATGATGTGATGCCTAAATGCAGAATACTCAACAGGAATCTTATGTTCTTTGTGCAAGTTGTACAGTTGCAGTTCGCCTACAGAGCCAACAGGCCTGTAGACTACGCAGTCAACATGACCCTCTACTTCATCCTCTAGCACCTGGACTCTTCAGGAACCTACACCAGGATCCTGTTTGTGGACTTCAAGGTCTGTCTTCACACAGTCATCCCAGTTCTTCTGCAGGACAAGCTCTCCCAGCTGAATGTAGCTAACTCCATCTGCAGGTGGATCACAGACTTCCTGTCTGACAGGGAGCAGCACTAGAAGCTAGGGAAGCATGTCCCCGACTCCCTGACCATCAGCACTGGTACTCCTCAAGGCTGTACTGTTTCTCCATTTCTCTTCTACAGTTGAAATCGGAAGTTTACATAAACTTTAGCCAAATACATTGAAACAGTTTTTCACAATTCCCGTCATTTAATCGTAGTAAACATCCCCTATCTTAGGTCAGTTAGGATCACTACTTTATTTTAAGAATGTGAAATGTCAGAATAATAGTAGAGAGAATTATTTATTTTAGCTTTTATTTCTTTCATCACAATCCCAGTGGGTCAGAAGACTTGATTACTATTTGACCCAAGTTGAACAAGTTAAAGGCAATGCTACCAAACATTTTGGGTAGCCCTCCACAAGCTTCAATAAGTTGCTGGAATTTTGGTCCATTCCTCCTGGCAGATCTGGTGTAACTGAATCAAAGTTGTAGGCCTCCTTGCTCACACATGCGTTTTCAGCTTTGCTGAAAGTGATCTGGGTCACAGCATCGAATGTAACAAGGGACTATGTTTTCTGATTATATATACCTCACAGTTTATAACGCCCCCGTTAAGTCTCTTTTATGTCACTGATACAGTCTCTGCGTTGTGTTGTGCTGATGGTGGTGGACTAACAGCTGACAGTTAGTAGTTGACTCCAACGAAGACACGAGACAGCTCCAATGTTGATTCAATGATGAATGTTTATTGCTTAAAAACACTTCGGGACCTGGGGGATACAAGCCTGGTCTCAGTAAAACTATTTAGTATAAACATAAAAACATAATCAAAGGAACTTTACAATAACCCTAACCTTGACCAGGATCAGATATTTACTATCAATCAATCAATCAATCAATTTTTATTTATATAGCGCCATATCACAACAGAAGTCATCTCAAGGCACTTTTCACATAGAGCAGGTCAAGACCTTACTCTTTAATTTACAGAGACCCAACAATTAGCCCATGAGCAAGCACTTGGCAACAGCGGTAAGGAAAAACTCCCCTTTAACGGGTAGAAACCTCAAGCAGACCCCGGCTCTTGGTGGGCGGCCATCTGCTTTGACCGGTTGGGTTGAGAGAGAGAAAGAGAGAGGGAAAGGGGGAGGGGGGACAGGAGAGCAACAATCACAACAACAACAACAAGCATAAGCATCAATAGACAGGGAAGGATGCCATCAGGACTGTGAAGGACCGCGAAGGCTCGGCCCGGGACCCAGGTTTTCCTGTGAGATGAGAAAGCACAAAAAACTCCGGGGAAGAAGCAAAGTTAGTGACATGCATTGATGTTACATGAATGCATACAGATGGAGAGGAGGAGGAGGAGAGAGGAGCTCAGTGCATCATGGGAAGTCCCCCAGCAGTCTAGGCCTATAGCAGCATAACTAAGGGCTGATCCAAGGCAAGCCTGGCCGGCGCTAACTATAAGCTTTATCAAAAAGGAAACTTTTAAACTACTCTTAAACATAGAGAGGGTGTCTGCACCCCAGACCGAATCTGGAAGATGGTTCCATAGAAGAGGAGCCTGATAGGTGAAGGCTCTGCCTCCCATTCTACTTTTAAAGACTGTAGGGACCACCAGTAAGCCTGCATACTGGGAGCGCAGTGTTCTAGTGGGATAATACGGTATTATGAGCTCTTCAAGATATGATGGTGCCTGACTAATAAGGGCTTTGTAAGTTAGGAGAAGGATTTTAAGTTCTATTCTAGATTTTACAGGAAGCCAATGTAGCGAAGCTAAAATGGGAGAAATGTGGTCTCTTTTTCTAGTTTTAGTCAGAACACGTGCAGCTGCATTCTGGACCAGCTGGAGAGTCTTTAGAGACTTGTTAGGGCAGCCTGATAATAAGGAATTGCAATAATTCAGCCTAGAAGTAACAAATGCGTGAACTAGTTTTTCTGCATCTTTTAGGGACAGGATGTGCCTGATTTTTGTGATATTACGTAAGTGAAAAAAGGCAGTCCTTGAAATTTGATTTATGTGGGCGTTAAAGGACATATCCTGATCAAAGATAACTCCCAGATTCCTTACAATGGTGCTGGAGGCCAGGGTAATGCCATCCAGAGTAGCTATATCATTAGACAATGTGTTTCTAAGGTGTTTAGGGCCAAGCACAATAACTTCAGTTTTATCTGAATTTAGTAGTAGAAAAATGCAGGTCATCCAGGTCTTTATGTCGTTAAGGCATGCTTGGAGTTTGTTTAACTGATTGGGTTCATCTGGCTTCATTGATAAATATAATTGGGTGTCATCTGCATAACAATGAAAATTTATGGAGTGTTTCCTAATAATATTACCTAAAGGAAGCATATATAAGGTGAATAGAATTGGTCCAAGTACAGAACCTTGTGGAACTCCATGTCTAACTTTTGCCTTCACGGAGGATTCATCATTAACATGTACAAACTGAAATCAGTCTGATAAATATGACTTAAACCAGCTTAATGCAGTTCCTTTAATGCCAATTAAATGTTCCAGTGTCTGCAAAAGGATTTGATGGTCAATTGTGTCGAATGCAGCACTAAGATATAACAGGACAAGTATAGAGACAAATCCTTTGTCCAATGCAGTATGGAGGTCGTTTGTGATTTTCACCAGTGCTGTCTCTGTGCTATGATGTGCACTAAATCCTGACTGAAAATCCTCAAATAAACTACTGTTATGTAGAAAGTCACATAACTGAGTAGAGACTGCTTTCTCAAGGATCTTAGATAGAAATGGAAGGTTAGATATAGGTCTATAGTTGGCTAAAACACCTGAATCAAGAGTAGGCTTCTTAAGAAGAGGTTTAATTACAGCTACTTTAAAGGGCTGTGGTACATAGCCTGTTACTAAAGACAGATTGATCATATCTAGTAAAGAAGTGCTCACTAAGGGTAAGGCTTCCTTAAGCAGCCTAGTTGGGATGGGATCTAAGAGACAGGTTGATGGTTTAGCTGAACAAATCATTGAAGTTAGTTCAGACAAGTCTACTGGAGAAAAACAGTCCAAATATATGTCAGGATTTACTGCTGTTTCTAAGGTGCCTGTGTTTGGGGAGAGAACGGTGCCTGTTGAGGGCAGGAGGTGGTTAATTTTGTCTCTAATAGTTAGAATTTTATCATTAAAGAAGCTCATAAAGTCATTACTACTGAGAGCTATAGGAATACATGGATCAGTAGAGTTATGACTCTTTGTCAGCCTGGCCAAAGTGCTGAAATGGAACCTAGGGCAGCTTTTATTCTCTTCTATTAATGCTGAGTAATAGGCGGCTCTGGCATTACAGAGAGCCTTCCTATATGTTTTAAGACTATCTTGCCAGACTAAGCGAGATTCTTCTACTTTGATGGAACGCCAAATCCTTTCCAATTTTCGCGATGTTTGCTTTAATTTGCAGGTTTGGGAGTTATACCATGGAGCTAACCTCTTATGTTTTATTATCTTCTTTTTTAAGGGGGCGATGGAGTCGAGTGTTTGTCTTAGTGAGCCTGCAGCACTATCAACAAGATTATCAATTTGGGAGGGACTAAAGTTAACATAAGAGTCCTCTGTAGTATAGAGACATGGCAGTGAATTCAGTACTGATGGAATTGCTTCCTTAAATTTATCTACAACACTATCAGAGAGACATCTAGTGAGGACATTTCTGTCTAATGGTGTATAATCCAGTAATAGGAATTCAAAAGTTATTAAAAAATGATCTGATAAAATAGGATTTTGTGGAAAAATTATTAAATGTTCAATTTCAATCCCATAAGTCAGAACAAGGTCTAGGGTGTGGTTAAGACGGTGAGTGGGATTATTTACACACTGAGAGAAGCCAATTGAGTCTAATAATGAGATAAATGCAGTGCTGAGACTGTCACTATCAACGTCAACATGAATATTAAAATCACCTACTATAATTACTTTCTCTGCACTAAGGACTAAGTACGACAAAAACTCTGAGAATTCAGATAGGAATTCAGAGTACGGGCCAGGAGGACGATACACTATAACAAATAGAACTGGCTGTAAAGTTTTCCAGGTTGGCTGAGAGAGACTAAGAACAAGGCTTTCGAATGAGTTATAATTAAATTTAGGTCTAGGGTTAATGATTAGGCTTGAGTTGAAAATGGCTGCAACTCCTCCTCCTCGGCCAGTGTCTCGAGGAATATGAGTATTAATATGACTGGGGGGAGTGGATTCATTTAGGCTGACATATTCTTCATGACACAGCCAGGTTTCAGTGAGACAAAATAAATCAATGTGATGATCTGAAATTAAATCGTTTACTAAAACAGCTTTAGATGATAGAGATCTAATGTTCAAGAGTCCACATTTAATTATCTTATTTTGTTGTACTATTGCAGTAGTGGTTTTAATTTTTACTAGATTTTCATGAATGACTCTTCTTTTGTTTACTTTGGATTTAATTGATTTAAGTGGTCGGGGGACAGACACAGTCTCTATGTAGTTTTGGGTGGGTAACTGCTCTAATGGAAGCGCAGAGAAGCGTGTAGGACTGCAGCTCTGCCTCCTGGTCTCAACTCTGGGTTGTCATGGTTTTGGTTTACTAATAAACTTGGCCATATTTCTGGATATGAGAGCAGCTCCATCCAAAGTGGCATGTATGCCGTCTCTCCTAATCAGACCAGGTCTTCCCCAGAAAGTCTGCCAATTATCTATGAAGCCCACATCGTTTGCTGGACACCACCTCGACAACCAGCGGTTGAATTGTGACATTCGGCTACACATGTCATCAGCGGTCCAGAGAAAATTACGTAGTCCGACATTGTTTTTGCAAATGTACACACCGACTCAACATTAATTTTGGTGATCTCCGATTGGCGTAATCGGGAGTCGTTGCCGCCGACATGGATGACAATCGTACCATATTTACGTTTATTCTTAAGCAGCAGTTTTAAATTTGACTCAATGTCGCCCGCTCTGGCCCCAGGAATACATTTAACTATAGCTGCTGGTGTCGCTAACTTCACGTTTCTGACCATGGAGCTGCCAATAATCAGAGTTTGTTTCTCAGCGGGTGTGTCACTGAGTGGGGAGAACCTGTTAGAAGCATGAACTGGTTGGTGGTGAACCGTGGGCCCGCACCGGACACTGGGGGCTGGCTAACTACATTAGCTGCTGATTGTTTTTCCATGGTGCGGAGCCGCGCTTCCAATTCACTAAGCCTTGCCTCCAGTGCTGCAAATAAACTACACTTATTACACTTACCACTATCACTAAAGGAGGCAGAGGAATAACTAAACATTTGACACCCCGAGCAAGAGAGAGCAGTCATTTCTACTATATTAGAAATGACACAAAGACTCTATTGATATAGATAGATCAGCACACATAGATAAACACTCTGAATGTCAATATAGTTATAGTTAATAATAAAGTCTCTCTCAGATCATCTATACATTTACAGGTTTCCATTTAACAGTCTTACACTCACCTGTGGGATACAAGCCCAGTCTGACTTGTTCCCCAGTGATGGGCTTTATAGCAGCATTGTTACCTTGGATACTGTGTAGCCTAGTATTAAATATGAAATATAAAATAACAGCATAAAAATATGAAAATAACACAAACATGTGCACCTTACAATTATCAAATAAAGGCAAATCATATTCTATATTACAAGATTTTGCTTAGACATAGTAACCATTTAAAGCTCAAATTACATATTTAATGTGACATGCATGAGACATATGTTGCATAAACTTCTAGCAAGTGCTTTTTAAAAATGTTTTCTTGTTACAGTAATTATGTTGCATATACTGTAGTGCCACCAACGTAGCTTATTTGTTCTTTTAGCAATCAAACTTATGGAAGTCACATAGTCCTATAGCCAGGTAGGCTTGTTTCAGATCTGTACCTGGTTTTGTGAGAAATCAGAAAGGTTGTGACAGCATGTTTCCATGGCACAGACTGAATGATTCCAATTTGAACTCAAGTGTGAAATGTAATGGCATTGGCTGATTCAAATTCCTGCCATTTGTCAACCAGGGTTAAAGTATTAATATTCTGTTTGGGCTGTCACATGTAGCTATTTCAAATGGCTACATTTGTAATAGCTACAGTGCTTTTACCATGTCAATTGCATGGAAAAGCACTTGACAATGTCAAGTGCTTTTACCATGGGCAGTTAGGAAAGTCCACAGGCTATAGAGGTACAGGGTGAGGGGATGCTGACTTGTCATTCAACTGTCAAGGGTGACAGGACTGAAAAATTGATTGAACCAAAAGACAGATGTCTTTGGCAACCAGTCATACTCTCAGGTGCTGTTTAGTGTGCATAATTCCTTGGTGTGTTTCATGTGCCAGAGCCACAAGAGTGGCACACAGTGATGTTGGTAACATGAGTGGCACGCCTTGAAGCTTAAGGGAGTCTGATCCTGACTCACCACCTTAACTTTCTGTGCTTTTATTGTTCCTAAGAAGCTTTTTCTTTCACTGCATTTAACTCCACTGCCTCTCATACAAATTAGATTTATTTCTATCAGTCCTTTCCCCTCTTTCTGTGCACAGTTTGTCTTGTGGAGCAACTCACTCAAATTGAGTGAGGAGCATCCTATCTGTAAGGGAGGGACCAGCAGGTTGAGGTTAGTGGATACCTCTCTGAGGTTCTACCCATCACCTGGGACATGCCACATGGGAGTGTCTGGACCCCCCTCCCTTTTTTGTTTTACATTAATGACTTGAAAGCTGCCTGCTCAAGTTCTTTTTTTATGTACAGACAACTCAGCTCTCCTTATATCCGATAGAGATAAAAAAAAAAAGAAGACACAGTAGGTAGTTGTTGTGTTAAATAGAATAAGAAATAGGAAAGAAACGATCTTATCTGGATCAAAGTCTAAGTTAAGTAAGTCTGGGTTGGATCTCAAGATAGAGGGAGAATCAGCAGTCTCAATATATCAATCAATAAATCAATTTTTATTAATATAGCACCAAATCACAACAAAAGTCATCTCAGGGCACTTTTCACATAGAGCAGATCTAGACCGTACTCTTTAATTTACAGAGACCCAACAATTCCCCCATATACTCAATTATTTGGGCTACATCCTTACAACCTACTGTAGGTGGTGTTACATTGGTTTTATTGAGCATGTTTAAGTCAAAATAAGTTTGATTAATAGGTTTTATTCTGGAGGTTGTACAACATGCATTTATCATGTGACCCAAGTATCAGTCTACTATACAATATAATGCTGCTCTTTGGGCAGAGATTGTCCACTCTGAATGTACATTAGTGTGACAGATGCTGCTCTAGGAGCAGGGAGTTTACATATAGATGTTCCTGTGGCTTTAGCTTGTTTGGTAAATCATTTTTGGATTGCTTTGCAGCGATCCCTTCTTCTAAGTAGGTTCTAAACCGTGGCAGGAAAACCCCCCATAGCAAGCCACCAGACCTCCTCATTATCATTGTTTCTTAACTCATTTATTAAGGTTTTTACAACTGGTGCTTACTTGTGTGCTGAAGTCCTGTCACTACACATTCTGAAGACTAATTAAAACAAACACTCACATCAGTACCACATACTCTCCATCAGTCATACTGTGACATCTCTTTTCCTTTTTTGACTATTGTTTCTGATGTAATTAGACAGGAGTTAAGCACAACACACTGTGTGTGGAAAAGAAACACTTTATTTACTTTTAAATTGTCAGTTCAATCAAATGACAACAATTACAGCTACTTCCCTTGAGTGGTATCAAGGTCTGCAAATCGTTTTGGTTTTTTCTGATCAGATTTTGAGATATATTGTGCTGGAGTGGAGACAGACATCTGACAGACAAGTGAAAGGGATTTTGCTTTTGGTGTTAAAATGAATGAAAAATGAAATGACATTTGAAAAACTCAGCAGCAGCTTATAAACCAAAGGTCTATACACTTCCATTGTATGGGAGTGGCAGCAGATATTTCTGATGTCTGATATTTTAAAGCAACACTATTTAACTTTTGAAGGAAGAAATAAAGTTTTTTTTTTCTTATTACAAATGAGAGGTTCTCTATTTTGTTGAGACTATCACTCCACCCTAAATATTCCATATGTACAGGGACTGACCCCTATGGGGGCAGCTGACATGGATTACTCTTTAAGACACATCACCTGTTGTGGCCATTCACTGATTAGCAACCTGTGGTTATATAAGCACCACGCATGTGTGGCCTCTCCAGTTAACCCCCATTGGAATGTGTTTCAGAGTGGCTCTTAGCTGGAGAGATAGTCTCTCCACTCAGAGAACCTGGGTGACAATGTAACCATCCCTTTAATTCACAAGAAATAATATGCACCATTGCACAATTCAATACACTCAGGGCTTTTGATGTTACAACCTTATCTGGTCTGATATAACCAGTAGGTTATGGCAGCCGATGTTAGTTAATGTTTGCCAACTTAGGATAAATTATGGCAGCTACTGCTGTGCTACAGCTACTGCTGTAGCTGCCATAATCTATCTACCACAATTGCCACTATTAAGCAAAAGTTACATAGTCTAGCTTTAGAACCTTGGCCCATAAACCAAAACAATCTGCAAGGTCACACACTACTAAGGGTAAATGAGATTTTCTTTTTTTAAATGTGGGTGAACTAACCCTTTGACAAAAACAAATAGTCAGGTCTGGAAAACACACAAAACAGAAGCAGAACGGAAAGATTCATAGGACATTTTTTCAATCAAGGAAAATGAAGGAGTCTGACAGGGAGGAAACAATGTAACACTGCTTATACAACTTAGCTCTGAGTCACTATCAGGGAAAAAAACTCTGCTGGGGGCCACTGTGGACACTGACCACTAGCAAGATATATCAACATTGGTTACTTTCTTTTTGCCTCTAAGGATCTTCCTCTGTGGACACAGAGAAGAGTAAGGCACATCCTGGTGCTGATGTCACATCAAAGGTTGTGTTTTATTCCAGCTCTACTAGCAGGTCTCCCTCTCCCACCGTCTCACCTGGCTTACAATGGACACTCTTTACCTGAAGGGCAGAAGGGGAAACACACACACAAACACTTAATAAAAAACTGTGCTCTATTGTTTTTAGGTTAAATAAATATAATTGTTTAAAAACTGTGTCTAATCTACTCATGGAGGTAGATTAGATTTGCTCACAAGAAGTGCACCAGCCGGTGCTCTGTGGACTGGGTGTTCCTTCTTTATATTTTATACGTAAAGATGCACTGATCTGAAGTGCTAATTTAGCAATTTATCAACTAGGTACCATTAGTGACTAATGATAATATGGGTAACTCCACTGTCAGCGTTTCTTACTGTTACCTTTGCTTGCTTGACAGCAGTCATACTGTTCTGCATCTTCATGGCTTCAATCACACAGATCTCCTGACCCTCTGCAACCTACACACACAGACACACACAGTGAATGAGGACATCAGTTAGTGGCAGGAATAGTAGAGTTCATCATATGTTTGCAGCTTGTCTCTCAGTACAGGAAAACATAACAGAAAAAAGGGAGCTCTTATATTATTTAAAAGCTCTTATGCCAAACATGTCAGATGCTGACAAAGATAAGAGTAACACAAGAACCACCATTGATACGGTTGTCTGCCACCCTGCTGCTGCCGACACCCTTTAGCTGTTGGTCACATTTGTTTTAAGCATTTGTTTTGCAGCTGCCTAGTTAAGCGAGTCTACAGTTGCAGCTACCTCTAGCCGAACAACAGCAACAGCAGTCCAGGTCGGTAACATATCAAGGCCTAAAACAGAATCACCAACCTCACACCTCACTGAGAGAGAGAGAGAGAGAGAGAGAGAGCAGTTGGGAGGAGTGGAGCTATGATGAAGTTTCACTCAGTTTTACCAGTGTTGCTACTAATGGTGAGTAAATCCAGCAAGCATTGTTGTGATGAAGAGGAGCATTGTTAAATCATAGATGATTGCTGTGTGTAGCCTACGTTGGTGCAGATGTCTGATAGATGGATTTGTATTGTCGTGTTGAGAGAAAGGCAGGGGGAGAGAGAGAGCTATGTAAGTGGAGCCACTAAGTTGGCAATCAAGCTAAATCAGCTGGGGAGCGATAGAGAGAATGTTCATATGACTGTTACTATGTATTATCCAAATATTTGGACAAATTGTATTTTGATGCTTTGGTAAAATTTAAATTTTCATCCCAATAAAGCCCTTTGAACTGAATTGGATTTAGAGAGAGAGGGTTAATATATGTCTCACTGCTGCGTTTCTGAGTTTTGCTCATTACTGACATGATTGCAAATGATGATATAAAGAAAAACAAAACTGCATTCGTGGTAACCACAAAAACAATTAATTTAGACCTGGCTTCTTAATGAGACTGGCCTTTATTTTTCAAAATGGCCAGTAAAAGTAAAAGTATTTTTCAAATCCAATGGTCACTGAGTATTTCTATGACATCACGTGACATTGCCATATCTTGGCATTTCCTGAAACAACGCCCCTGATGTTAAAACTTTTCAGATTGTGTGCCTAGATACAGCCTTCCCCACAGACAAGATACAAGATTCGAATCCTGGATAAGGAAAGAACGTACAATTTATCTCTCATTTACACACAAAAGTGCACTACAAAGTTTTCAGTCTCTGCAGGACAAACATGACCTAGAGCAGAATGACTTTTTCAGATACCTCCAAGTGCAACTTTATTTCAATCAGAAGTGCAGATTTACAGATTTATCAAGAGCAGAATCTGAGTTTTAGAAAATCCTGAAATCAGCCTTCAGTTCAATACCAGATAGGTTCATCTCAAGCAATGCTCTCTTTACATTAAGCACAATATTCAAGACTCAAATATCCCTGAGCTTGGAGACTCTTTATCTGGGCCATGTTTTGTTTTTGAAACTGAGGAGGGCTATAAAGCTGCTGCAGGCCCTTTTGGCATTAAGTAAAAAAAATCAATCAATCAATCTACATTGGAATATTGGTATGGAATAATCCTGAAATATTTAAAATGGAAAGGTTGACTTAATCTTTGAGGATGCAAAAAGACAAATTCTACCAGATTTGGAAAAAATGGGTCGAATTTATAACCCTAATACAAGCAGACTGTGTATGATTCTCTCACTAATGTTTCATGCTTCTTTCCTCTTCTTCATGGGAATAGTAGAAATGGTTCTAAAGTATATAGTTACATTTTTATCATTTTAGTATACTTTTGATGGCCCAAATTTGTCAACATGTAAATAAATAGTCATTCACCTCTTACTTACATAATTCAGGCAGTAAAATAAGAATTGTTGTGGTTCTTGTATATAGGTATGTCGTAAACCTCTACATATTGGAATGTGTTACCGTATCTCCAGGCCTGACCGACACAGCAACCACTGTGCCTGGCATCGGTGAACGCAGGATGCTGCTGGTGTCTTCTGGAACTTTCTCTGGCATGTAGGAGTTCAACTTTGCAGCCAACTTGGACATGACGCGAACCTTAAACTACAGAGCAATACAACACAGTATGAGAAACACAGTAAGTGGGTACTGTACTGATATGATAACAAGGAAATGCATTATGATCAATAAAGAGCATAGTCACTATGTGAGGAATGATTGCAAATGTAATAATAATTAGAATCATAATAATACATTTTTATTTTAGAGCACTTTTCAAGATACTCAAAGACAAAGAACAAAAAAAACAGTAAAAACTAAACTGTGAATTTTCAAAGCTGTATTCTGTGTTATGATATCTTGTACTTCTAGAGCAATTTTAAGTCCAAAGTGAGTGCTTTCACAGTTTTCAGACCTCATCAATGTGTCATGTGATTAGAAAGAGCAGGAGAAAATTTCTAAACATCTTTCAGTCCAAGTTTGATCTCTCCAAGCACATATACATTAAACATCTCCTCCAGACTTGTATTAAGACATATAAATATACTTGGAATAATGTGTGTCTGATATGGTTTTAAAGTATAATTACTGCTTGAAAATCCTTAAGATGGCATCTACTCCCTCATTAAAAAATCCAGAATCTATGAACATGCAAATTTACTTAATTTCACAAGTTTAACTGCTGAACACAAGCTGTCTCGTACTTCACTCAAAAGTTCATTCTCAGTGTTTGTTCACTGGAGGCTTCAAGTTTCCACATCACACTTGTGTAAAGGTGCTGGACCAGGATTGGCTTCAAACTAGTTGTGATGTCACCGATCATGCTCGTTGGCCTGCCCCTCAAATCAGATTTTCAATGAGCACAGAAAAACTTTCCACTTTCAGCAGATGAATGTGAAAACAGCCTTCTAGTGTTAAACTCTGCATATATATCATTCTGCACAGTGAAGCTCAAAAATTCAACTGTAGGAACATGAAGAAAAACATTATGAGTGGAGGGGGACTTTAAACTTACAGATTCTCCCTTCCCTCAAACACAGTTTAAACATATATATCCTCATGCTCAGCTACTCCTGCTGCCACTAATAATGTACAAATATTGATGCTAGAATCGTAAATCGAAAATGTAAACAATGTAACAATGTTTTGCTGGGATTCCTGAGCAGCTCAGTGGTTAGCACTGTTCTCCTGGTCAGTGTCCCTTGTTAGGTCACAAGGTTCTGAGTTTGATGCCTGCTGAGGGTAGTGCTCCTCATAACACTGTTCCCGGAGTTGATACTCTTATTATGCCAAGCTACTGGAGCTTCCTGTAATTTTTTATGTGTTATCAAAAGGACCACCATGTGGTCAGTTATTAAGTGTTTTACATTTTGGCTCATAACTCATGAACTGTGAGGCATAGGAGAAAAAAATATTTGTACTGAGGGTTCCTTGGAAGAAGACAAATTTATTTGGTCACGCCTATTTGTACCTATACAATTTTTCGACCATTTAGAATTTTTTTTGTGAATGCATTTTTTGTTTCCCTTTGCACATATTTAATTGTGTTTTAGCCAATAATTTTTTGAACCATGATGGGCAATGGAAGGTATTTTGTACACACTTCCTCCCTGGGTGCAAACACAACTTGAGTGGAACCAATTACACAATGTGGCCAATTTCAAATTACTATGCTTTTTGTCTTGTAACTTATAAACCATAAAAAAAGATAAAAGATTCCTGGTACATAGACTCCCCTTGGGGATGTGCTGAGAATATTCAAACATGGTAATACTGCCCTGTGGCCATTGATAAAACACTGCCATATCTCTCAAATGAATGACTAAATTGTAACTAAATTTGGGTGGTATATTCACACAAACACCCAACAGTAATGCGGAATTCGATGGCCTTTCACATGTAGGTGCTACAGTACAAATAAATGACAACGCTAGCATTTCTCTATCAGGACAGAATTTTGTGAGCATATGTAACAGAAATACTGGAATACTTTTTACGGTTTGCTTACTAGAGACTGTGTGATGACGTGTACTGTATCTGAAGGTCATTATCATTCTATTGCAACCAAATTAGAGACCTTTATGTATATAATCCTGTGCAAACATGCAGCCTTACCGATGTGCCCAGGTACTGCAGAACAATCTCTCCTGAAGCATCTCTGGACAGACACTGAAACAAAAAACAAAATGTCATCTGCATTTTGCTGTAGTCTCTACAACTGACTACCAACCAGTGTAAATAATAATAATAATAATAATAAAAATACATTCTTGTAGATGTGCTATTAATTTCAGCTCTTACTGTGTGCTTAACGTAAGGTAAAAAGATGCATATGATGTGTCCATTTGATAACCTTAACCTGTGTGTGTGTGTGTGTGTGTGTGTGTGTGTGTGTGTGTGTCTACTATTCATGTTGTGGGGAATCTGTTTACACAGTCACACTGACCCGCCTCACTTTTGGGGACAAAAAGCAAGTACCCATAAAGTAAATCATTAAATTTTAGGATAAAGACTTGGTTTAAGGTTACGGAAAGGTTAACAAAACAGCTGGATGAAAAGAGTGAGGCCGGGTAGACCAAATGGGCAGCTCCACATGGTAAGAAAATTACAACATGTAACTCTGTGAGGAATTACAGTATGTCTCTATCGTCTAGCAGTAGTCCATGAAAACTACACGGTGTGTATCTTGTCATTTTATCCTTGCAACTTGGAGACTTGGAGAACCATTTTATTTATCTACTAAGTTACTACTTCTCTAGCAGGAACAGACACTGACAGCCTCACACCCAAACAAACCGACTTGCAAGCTGCCCCAAATATAGATCCTTATACATCTAGCCATAACGGCTGCTACAGGTGGCTAGTTTCAGTGTTATGTAAAAAAATCAAGTTTATTCGGAAGGATGTAGGAGTCTCAGCAGCTTGACCTGATGTTTGTCGTTTTGTCTTTTTACGAAAGACGGAATACTCTATATAATCTGTGTAACAGAGCTGGAGAGAGCTAAATCAAATGGTGGTAAAAGCAAGTAAGTTAGGGCAAGTCTCCAGGAAAACAATGTAAGTCGATGTAATGTCCTCTGAGTGATGGAAACCCGATTCTGTGTGTGTGTGTGTGTGTGTGTGTGTGTGTGTGTGTGTGTGTGTGTATGGGGGGTGGAAAGGGTCACAGTGGACAAGATGCACAAACATACACTCATGTGATTATTTGCTAAAAGTCCCACATGTGTGCATATGCGTCTGTATGTGATTAGTACAACTCAGCCATGCAAACGCACGTGCGTGTGCATGTGTGACTCCTAACACACAGGTAAGCATGTGCACATGCTAATCCAGGCTTCAACTGCCAGAAGCAAGTGAATACTGTTATCACAGAGGTAAGAGAAAACCAGTTGTTTATTTTAATGTGGACCACATTAATAGGCTAGCATGATTCATTATTGTTGTTTTATCTGTTTTTGTCATTTATGTAGCTTTATTTTAAATTTTAACATCTTTTTTATTCTGTTTTTTTTTTTTACTTCTGTTTATTATAGGACAGAAATTTTGCTTGGCGTTAGCATTTGGCCATACTGTAGTAGCGTAGTGGTAATGCACAAGTCTACGGAACATAACATTGGTTGTTCAAACCCACCCTCATGCATATTTTCTTCAGCTTCAGAATCCTCTATGACCCTTTCCACCCCCCACAGAATGTGTGCATGTGTGTGTATGTATGTGTGTGTGTGTGTTACCTGCAGCATCCTGTGAGTGCCATTGATTGTGAGTGGCAGCAGTGGGGAGGCCAGGTTCCACTGTCCACTAACCTCCACCTTTCCTCCATCCACCTCCACCTACAGAGACAAACAGATTAAGTGTCCTGATGGCTGCAATGGCTCAGACTCATTATCAGGAGACAATCCTGGCACCCTGTAAGTCTATACAGGGACTGTAGTTGCATGTCATTCCCTGATGATTGATCTCGGTTATATTTTCTGAATGTGAGGTCAGGTTTTGAAAGAGTTGATAACATGATAATGTTTTAATCAGCTGTCTGTATAAATGAATTAACATCAATGATTCTTTTCTAATCATTCTAATGCTTCAGAGGCATTCTATTGTCACTCATGGATACTGGAATTGTCCAGATTGTTATTATTCCTATTTCACTTCTACCCTAAAAGTGGAGCTCAGAAACTGAAACACCTATGACAAATCAAACTTGGCAGACACTCCAGAGGTCTCATCAACTACTCAAATGACAAAAACCTTATCATCTGACCCCATGATGGCGCTATAACAGACACTTTTATGTTTTGGTCTTAAGCTTATAGAAACAACATTCTTTCATCACACAGTCTCCCCTCATTTTGAAATAAGTCCAAAATGTTAAAAAAAAAAAAGTTTTCACAGCCTTCAAATTACTTTCAACCTTTACCAAAACTTCACACATAAGAAGTTTGGATTTTTTACTAATTCATTTTCAAAGTTGTGATGATGCAGCTAATTTTATGTAAACTCTCATTAAGTTTGTTTTGTGCTTGTCACCTGGGGAGCTCAATTATTTTGATATTTAACAAATTTAAAAAATTAAACAGTTTTAATCTAGACAGAAACTTCACCAGTGAGACTAAACTGAGGTTGAACCATAGAAGCAGTTTATGGCCTTCCATTGGTTGGTACTGCTGCCAATCAAAAATGTTTACACTCCTATTGGCTAGTTTTGCTTCCTCCGCCTCCTGTGTGTGCTTGTTCTTCTTTCTCGGGCAGTTTAACTGAGCAGAGCATATGTCTTTGTCCCACTCAGCAAGTCGGAGGCCAGCCTGCTGTGGGGCTCCTGGTCTCACCATTACCATTATAACAGTAATTATAATGGTAATCATATCAGTTATATCAAACAGCCCCCACTACACTCAGACATGGAGCTGAACGGCTCGCTGTTCACTTGTTTATTCAAAGTTAATTAATATTAAATGTGTCACGTCCAAATTGCACCAAAAGAGCATCTGTCTCTACAGTAAATCACCTGTCGAGTATTTGATGGTTCACAGGCTTAATCTCTCCCAGAGAAAACTTTCCAGTGACGTCTCCCTATCACTCACTTGTGCGCTTAGTTTGCTCGCTATCACTCTCCCTTTTTCTTGTCTATTTTTAAAATAAGTCAGGAAACCCACAACAAAGCCTAACTTTTAACGTTATCATACAAAGAGAGATGTCCCTTCCTCCTCTCTCTTATGGCAGGGTTGAACAGCTCTGATCATGACATGCAGTCGAAGAACCCAGGAGCCCCACTCTGCTGACTTGTTTATTTAGTTTAAATGTGTTAATATTGATCATGCCGCCTGCACAAATTGCACCAAATTCGACAAGGCACTCCCTTAATTCCCCAGTCATATATCCGTCAAGTGTGGAGTTGATCAGATGAATGGTTCAAGAGATATTTAAAGAAAATGCAACCGATGCAATGTATATAGGACTTCTAGCCATAGGTAATTTGCAGTCCTTTTTCCTGGTTAGGCTTTTAAGGGATAAAACACATAATGCAACACTGTAATACAGGCAAAGAGACTAAAAATAAAACAGACATAGATAAACAACCACTACAAACAGTAATTGAGACAACAAAGACTACAAATGACTACTAAAGGAAGGAATCTCTGTCTGTATGTGCGTGTGTGCGTGTGTGTGTGTGTGTGTGTGTGTGTGTGTGTGTGTGTGTGTGTGTGTGTGCGTGTGTGTCCTTCGCATACTCCTCGAACCATCGGATCCACCCCACACTTGGCGGGTGTATTGCTGGGGTACACAGGGGGTGCTGTGTCAACTTTGGTGCAATTTGGACAAGCAATACGTTTAATATTAATAAACTCTGAATAAACCAGCGCTCAATGAGCCGCTCCGCTCTCTGCAGGGGCACAGCAGAGCTTCAGGGCTCTGCCAACTGACTCTGACTTGCAGGGAGAGAACAGAGACGAGGTGTTACAGGAGTCAGAGAAAAGTTCTCTAAAAAGAGAAAAGTAGACAGTGAAAACAGAGCTTTTAATCAAGAATGAACACTCTGACCCCATGTCTAGACAGAATGTGTAACGTGAGCAGCACATTTAGCAGATCAGCAGCAAGTGACTACACAGGAGGCATTCAGGTACATTGCTGAGCATAGGTCACCCATGTTTTGGAAGTGTTCCAAGCCCAATACACAATGACTGTATTTATGCATGTAAAACTAAGCAAATACTTCTACAGGCAGTTCAAAACCAGTTTGTCTTGGCGATTGTGAAGCGCCACTAGAGACAAAGCACAAATCTTTTGAGCAAACATAGCATGAGCAGCACGTTTAGCACATCAGCAGTATCAGCGGCGTATGAACCATTGTGTCTACACAGGAGGCATTCAGGTACATGCTTGAGTGTAGGTCACCCGCATTTTGGAAGCACTGCGAGCCCAATACATAATGACTGGAGTTACTCATGTAAAATGGAACAAATACTTACACGGGCAGTTCAAAGGCAGTTTGTCTCATATGCTCCTAGACTGTGGCGATTGTGAAGCACCATTACAGACAAACCACAAATCTTTGGAGCATACATTCCAACTCAAATCTGAACTGAAGGCACAGAAAATAGGAACAATCTAAGAGCCCAATATGATCGATCCACTTTATTTTAGGATGCATATTGTTATTTTTAAGTGCTACCCTTATTTCACTTGAAATGAGAAAAGAACATGTATTTATTATTACATTACATGTACTTAGCCTATTATTTATATAATCTGTATATAACAGACTGTTAGTTTCTTTCATTTTGTTGGTGTATATACTCACACCTCACATCAACTGTATTCATTTTTCTATGTACTGAAGTAGCAGCCAGAAGCCACACAATCAGCCCGATCCGAGCAGGCACATTTTGAACAGGCACTGTACTAGTTAAGAAAAATGACTGAAAATGACGATTAAGAAAAACACTGAAACTTGTGCTTTAAAATTTATATAATGCGTATATGTCAAAAAATATGACTAGAGCCTGGCGTCATAAGACCCTGCATGCAGCTTTAATGATAATATTTAATTTGTGCATAAAACAACTTTAAATACTCACAGTATAAACATCTCCTGATTTTGTAACCTCAATCGCATGGTGTCCCTCCCCCAGCTCCACACACAGCTCCCAGCACCTACATTCCACAGGCGTGGAGGACATCCTGCAACACACATATGGCTCATTTTATATTATCAAGGGCCATACCATCAGAGCTTGTTCTTCTAGAGTAACATCCACTTGAATAACACTCTATAGGTGGCTTTATAGTTGGCATTTTACAGTTCCAAACGATTGTTTTTAACAGTGTCACCTAAATGTACTTAACAATGCCCACATGTTTCTGGTCTCTAGGTGGTGCTGAATAATAATGCTTTGAGGCAAATCCTCATAAGTCTGCCTGACAACATGCCCCAGCATCAATCAGAACTGCAGGGGAAATTATGACTAACTTGAAGGACATAATAAACCAAATGGTAATTAAAGCTGCAAGCAGCGATGAGCGGGCCCTCGCACCTCACACGCGTTGGAGGGAGCTGCAGTCATAGAATCGCTACTGGAGTTTGGCTCACACGGCTCTGGATTGTCAGGATTATGGGACATTGTGTAAATGGGTAAAATATTTCCTGTGTGCAGTATGTGGCGCGGGAGATGTGTTAGAAATTGTGTTAAATTGTGATATATATTTTTATGAATATCAGACATTGCATGTAGGTCATAACTATCACCTCATGTGTCCACTGTGTGGCACTAGAGAACACCCACTAATCATACATCCGTATATCATGTGTAGACCACACCATGTAAATTTCATGTTTTCACGTAAAGCTGACTTCCTGTTGTCAGTAGATGGCGCTGTGAGTATGACTCATTATTGACATGGGCATGTGTTTTGTGGCCTGGACTCTTATCAAGCAGGAGAAGTTTGGGGCAGATTGGACAATGTAAAGCTGAGTTACAACAACATCCTGTTTAATTGTACTGCATGCCACACCAAGGGTATTCCATGAAAACTAAAACTTCCTGTTGGACTTAGGGTATGGCTCCAAGAGGCTTGTTTTAAGGCTGGAGATGGTACATCTGCCTACCAAATTTCATAAATCTACATCAAAATTAAAAGGGAGGGCTTTGATTTTGAAATTTTCTAGGGGACACTCTTGAGCCATTTTGTCATGCCCAAGACCCAATAAATATAAAATTTTTCACCACTTCTGACGAAAGTGCAGAGTTTGATAAGTTTTTGAGCATTTTTGGCCCTTCAAAAATGCATTTGTTTTGGAAGAAGAAGAAGAAGAAGAAGAAGAAGAAGAAGAAGAAGAAGAAGAAGAAGAAGAAGAAGAAGAAGAAGAAGAAGAAGAAGAAGAAGAAGAAGAAGAAGAAGAAGAAGAAGAAGAAGAAGAAGAAGAAGAAGAAGAAGAAGAAGAAGAAGAAGAAGAAGAAGAAGAAGAAGAAGAAGAAGAAGAAGAAGAAGAAGAAGAAGAAGAAGAAGAAGAAGAAGAAGAAGAAGAAGAAGAAGAAGAAGAATAATAATAATAATAATAATAATAATAATAATTCAAGCTTGGGCCCTAATAATAATCTTTACAAAAACAATACATTCCTCACACTTTCAGTGCCAGGGACTGTTGGGCATAGAGCTTCTCCACTCATGTGTTTTTCAGCTCAGTGTGCAAGAGTTTTTGCTGTGTTTCCCTGTCATTTACGGTTGCACTACTCTCCTCTGCTCTACAGCCCCTTAAACCATATTCAGACCAAACCAGGTGGTGCGGTGTACAACTGCAGAGTTGAGCGGAGGTGTGTGGGGGTGTTAGTGTTTTAGAACGTAACCACTGTGAAAGAATCAAAAAATAACATTTTATTGGTCTGATTCACCGCCTTTCTCACTACCAGTGCTCCCTCTCTTCATTCACTCTCTAGCTCACTTGACGCTGCTCTCTCTCTCTTGCTGGTGCTCTCAGCTCTCTCTCTCTCTCTAGTCTTTTTTAAAATGAGTCGGGAAGAAGAAGAAGAAGAAGAAGAAGAAGAAGAAGAAGAAGAAGAAGAAGAAGAATTCAAGCTTGGGCCCTAATAATAATCTTTACAAAAACAATACATTCCTCACACTTTCAGTGCCAGGGACTGTTGGGCATAGAGCTTCTCCACTCATAGAGCTTCTGCATGTTTGTGATGATATATCATGTGACGAGAGAAAAATGTCTATCATTTCATATTATGCTCTATCGTTTATATCGTGGCGCAAATCCCACTCTTTACACCAACATTTTTCGTCATTTGGAGTCTGTCCATCTGTTGCACGGATTACATCGATAAATTACTCTTCTTGGCTTTTTACTCGTGAAACTTTTATCACACTAACAGTAACATAACGAGCTTAGTTGTTGTCAACTCTCCACCGCTGTCTGTCTCTACTCTGCTACGCTGCACACACACGGAGGGCTCAGTCCTGCCCGCACTGAGAAAGAGCAGAGAAGCAGCAAGACAGCGACCATAAATGACAGCAAAACGCAGTAGAGTCATTATTTGTGTTATTTACCAAATTTATGTGCTCTCTTTTCAGCTCAGTGTGCAAGAGTTTTTGCTGTGTTTCCCTGTCATTTACGGTTGCACTACTCTCCTCTGCTCTACAGCCCCTTAAACCATATTCAGACCAAACCAGGTGGTGCGGTGTACAACTGCAGAGTTGAGCGGAGGTGTGTGGGGGTGTTAGTGTTTTAGAACGTAACCACTGTGAAAGAATCAAAAAATAACATTTTATTGGTCTGATTCACCGCCTTTCTCACTACCAGTGCTCCCTCTCTTCATTCACTCTCTAGCTCACTTGACGCTGCTCTCTCTCTCTTGCTGGTGCTCTCAGCTCTCTCTCTCTCTCTAGTCTTTTTTAAAATGAGTCGGGAAGCTGTCAGAAAGGTCTAACTTAACTTTTATTATAATCAAACGAAGAGAAATGTCCTTCCCTCGTCCTAGTAATGTCTTTGTACTTCCTCATGGCAGAGTTTACTGCTATGATCAGTATGATCTCCGTCACACCAACATGCTATGTAAAAGCACACAGAGGCGGCTTTATGCCGGCAGTGGGAAATGGAGGGGACGGACCAACTATTTATTCATTGGATTAAAATGTGCTTTATCGGGATAGGTATCATTATCGGATATGAAATGACCTGTATTGGAATATGAAATTTTCATCATATCGCCCCGCCCTACTTCTGCATTGTACTGCATTTTTCATAAAGTAGTTAAATGACAGTAGGGGCGGTGTGTAGAAAACTAGACCTCCGTAGCCTCCCACAATAATCAAGCCTGCTGGTGTCGTCACCTCAGGTTGCCCAGGACCTTCTGTGAACGGAGCTGAGCAGTGATGTAGAGAGCCACTGCCGAGGCCAACAGCTCCCTGCGTTTGTCCACCTCCAGCTGGTGGCCCTTGAAGCCATCGGGATAAACTTCCGGCAAGAAGTTGGTGCTGATGTCACCAGAGACAAAGCGAGGGTGGGTGATGATTTCCCTCAGGAGGGGAATGTTGTGGGTCACACCTGGAGCGAAGATGACCACATTTCATTGCAGAGAGACAAAAAATTGCCATTTGAAAAGTGACTGTGTCTGATCTGTTGGTGTACCTCTGATAACGTAGTTATCCAGAGCATCTTCCATCTTGGCAAGGGCTTCAGCTCGTGTAGCTCCATAGGTAACCAACTACAAATAAATACCAGAGGAAATTATTGTGGAACCACAAACCCTTGTGGAATGGTGGCATTTTGTAATCTACTTTCTTCTTGAGACCACCTGCTCCTAAAAATGACACACAGTTCACACAATTATGCTGTATTTAATACATCACTGACCTTAGAGATCATGGGATCATAGTAGATGCTGATGTCACTTCCCTCCTGGATGCCGCTGTCTACACGGACCTAACAGAGCGAGAAGCAGATGAAAACATAGTCATATTGGCAGGAAGCTTGCCAGTCACTGGATTTGAGTGGATTGTGTGTGAAAAGAATATATATATATATATTTTTTTTTTTTTTTTTTTTTTTTTTTTTTGAGATCATATGAGCCAGTTTAATGAACACTGAATTCTCTTCTCTGTTGCAGCTCTAATTTCTTATGTAGACTGAGGACATAGTTGTATGTTACACAAAGACCTTGCCTATTAAAGAGTTAAGGCTCCTATCACAAACACACACAAACTTACATTGCTGAGGTTGAGTGGCTCTTGGTATTGAGACAACCGTCCAATGGAGGGAAGACCGAAAGATTTATAAGGGTCCTGATAGAACAAACAACAAAGAAACATAAGGAAATCTGGAAAACACTGGAACTTTAAGTTGAAGCAGTACTCAAACTCTCAAAGGAGGAGGTCAGTCAGAAAATTATTGCTCTCTTTTATGAAATATAACGTTGATTTTCAATGAAAAAGTACAGGAGTGCTATATCACACAGCAAAGCCCACAGAGTTAAAGGGTGGGGTGATGTTCAGACAGTCACCTAGTAACTACACTCACTGAGCACTTTATTAGGAACACCTGTACACCTGCTTATTCATGCAATTATTCAATAAGCCAATCATGTGGCAGTAGCGTGATGCATAAAATCACACAGATACAGCTCAGGAACCTCAGTTGATGTTCACATCAAACATCAGAATTGGGAAAAAATGTGATCTCAGTGACTTTGACCACGGCATGATTGTTGGTGCCAGACAGGCTGGATTTAGTATTTCTGAAACAACTGCTCCCCTGGTAATAACTTAGTAATAACTAACACTTTGTTGAATGTTTATAAAACAGTTTTTAATATAATCAAATTGAGAGGCCATAAAAATAAATAAATTCAACCATATTCCATGATGAGCATCATGCACACACAAACCTCTGCATAGACACGGCTCTCAAAGGCCCAGCCGTTTATTGGTACATCTTCCTGTTTGTGCTGCAGTTGGTAACCCTTGGCAACCCGGATCATCTGTTCTACTAGGTCCAGGCCAGTAATACACTCTGTGATTGGATGTTCCACCTGGGGTCAAAAGGTTAAACAGAGAAGATACAGGTTTCTGCTAGCAAACTAGTAGGAACCATTGCTGGCTTTTTCCAGGTATTTCAGACACATCTTAGGGTTGTCATCAGCAGGTTGAGTTTCCTCATTTATCATGGAGATGGTTAAGGATGGCTTGGTCAAACTCCATGCACTGATAAAGACTGAGGTGTGGATAAAGGTTCCAGTTCTTCTGGTTTGAGTCCAGCTGGGAACCTTTGTTGTATGTTATTCTCCATCTCTCTACTGTCTATAATAATTGCACAAAATCCCCAAAACATATATAGAAAAAAGATCATTTGTCTCGAGTACTGTAGAGAGAATACAATGTGAATTAATTATGTGTAAATGTGGCATGGCAGACAGCTGGGCCATCTCTCTGTTTGCTCTTTGAATTGTAACAGCTGATTGAACACTTTCACATAAGCAGAGAACAGTGGCTGGATGTTACTTGTAAAGGTTCTTCTAAATAGACATCTACTTTATCCGACCTCACTTTCTTTCACATGGAGATCTTACTAGAGCTTATTGAATTAGCTCTGCAGGGATTTTCCAGTAGTCTCCATGTTAAGACACATACTACATAACCACTGGCCATGACAATTGTTGTATATATTACCCCTCTCTCTACCCATGTTTCTTGTCTCTTTATATTTTCTATTGCCGAATAAAGGCAAAAATGATGCCCAAAAATATATTTAAAAAATTGCTCTGCAGACTGGCTTAAGCTGTAGGTTCATTCAGTAAATACAAAATAAACTAACTAAACTAAACAAGGGTCTAAGGACAGAAGATGTTGTATTGCTGCACAGATTGTAAAGCCCCCAAGGCAAATTTGTAATTTGTCATATTTGACTATACAATAAAATAGACTTCACTTGACTCAAAACCCAACACCATTGCTTTTAGTTGCTCCAGCCTCATGGAATCATTACAACAGATACCGAAGACTGATATTCTGGTAACTGTTGGTATTTTTATGAGCCTGATATAAACTGTTCTTCCCAGTCTTTGTGTTGTGTTGCATCCTATGTATTTGGCTGAATTCTTTGTCTCTTTATGGTGTTTGTTACATATAATTTCTTACTTACTTAGTTTTTGTGGGCTTTTTTCTATTGTGACATTGTACACTTGACACACATGAAGAATAGTCTCTTGTTCCTCAAGTGAAAATAAAGCTTTCAAGTGCAATTAAAGGCTAAAAATAAGCAATCAGTCTGAAAAAAAAAACACAATCCTGAATGTTATAACCCAACTGTTGGAACCATCTACAGCCACATACAGACAAATACACACACACTCTCACGCAGACCTGTAGTCGTGTGTTCATCTCCAGGAAGTAGAAGTTCTTCTTAGAATCAACCAGGAACTCCACAGTGCCAGCAGAGGAATACTGCACAGCCTTGGCCAGCTGCACTGCCTGCTCACCCATCGCCTGCCGTGTCACTGGGTCCAGGAACGTACTGGAAAGTACACAATGCTGAAAAAACTCAGACTCATTTCAGTGGTGTAAATGGAACAGACTCACAAATTGGGAGTCTAATAAAACAGATTCAATTGCTTGAAATTTAGTTATTCTTTCCAAAATCAAATAACACGGTTGAACAAACACGCTTTTAAAGCATCAGCATACCATTACAGATATGATCAGAATCAGATTTATTTTTGTACAGTATATTTATGCATACAAGCAATTTGACTCAGTTTTTAGTGGCTCTCAATATACTTTCATACAGTTTGCAGAACAATATTCAGGAAGACACAGACATAGAGCAACAACAATTACAGCAAAGCTAAACTAATATAAGCAAACATAAATATATGACTATTTTGTACAAGCAAGTAGGTGAAAAAATAGATACACGTGTTACATATACAGTGGTGTCTGACAGTTTTGGAAACCCTACAGAGTTTGCTCTATTTCTGCATAAATATGACCTAAAATGTGATCAGATTTTCATTCATTCATTCTTAAAACTAGATAAAGAAACATCAATTAAACAAATGAGACAAAAACCTTACACTTGTTAATTTATTTATTGAGGAAAATGATCCAATGTTACATTTGTGTGTGGCAAAAGTATGTGAATCAGTAAAAAGCATCGGTGCACACAGTTCCAAGTCTTAAAAGGAGTATTGGGTGCACGGTTGTGGCAAGGATAAAAGAAACAAAACACCGGCACACACAGATCTATCTTCTTATAATTTATTGTAGACAGGTTTGTCCATGAAAAAAATACTATGTGAACCTCTAGGATTATCAATTAATTTGAAGGGGAAATTAAAGTTGGATGTTTTTATCAATGGGATGACAATCAAACATGACTCTGTGAGGCCCTGCCTTATTTAAAGAGGAGAAATCTTGGTCCTCTCTATCAAAGTCTGAGCTTCACAACAGGGTTTGTGGAAATGTGTCATGATTCAAACAAAGGAGATTTCTGAGGACCTTAGAAGAAGAGCTGTTGAAGCTCAACAGGCTGGAAAGAGTTACAAAACCATTTCTAAAGAGTTTGGACTCGACTGTCAGGCAGATCGTGTACAAATGGAGGACATTCAACACCATTGTTACCTTCCCCAGGAGTGGTCAACCAACAAAGATCACACCAAGAGCAAGGCATGTAATAGTCCAGGAGGTCACAAGGGACCCCAGGGTAATGTCTAGGAAATTGAAAGACTCACTTGCAGTGGCTACAGTCAATGTCTATGAGTCCACCATCAGGGGAACATTGGACATCAATGATGTGCATGGCAGAGTTGCAAGGAGCAAGCCACTACTCTCCAAAAAGAACACTGCTGTCCGTCTATTGTTTGCTAAAGACCGCGTGGCTATTGTAAAAATGTTCTGTGGACGGATAAAACCAAAATCAAACTTTCTGGCTTGAATGAGAAGCGTCATGTTTGGCAACGAGCAAACACTGCATTCCAGCAAAAGAACCTTATCCCTTCTGTGAAACATGGTAATAGCAGTATCCTGGTTTGGGCCTGCTTTGCTCCCTCTGGACCAGGACTGCTTGCAATCATTGATGGAACTATGAATTCTGAGTTGTAGAAGCAAATTCTACAGGAAAACGTCACGGTGTTTGAACTGAAATTCAAGAGAAAGTGGGTCATGCAGCAAGACAACAACCCTAAACACACAAGTCGTGCTATCAAAGCAGAAGAAAGTTAATGTTTTGGAATGGCTGAGTCAAAGTTTGACCTTAATCCTATAGAAATGCTGTGGTAGGACCTGAAGCAGGAAGTTCATGTAAGGAAACACACCAACATCTCTGAATTGAGACTGCTCTGTAAATTATATATAAATGATTATATTATTATAAATGATTATATAAAATATATAAGCAAGAAAACAAGAAACAAAATCATCAGCAAACATATCAAAATCCTAGTTAACAATTCAAATAAGGCATTTCATGTTCGAAAAGGACTAGGAAGTTAAAAAAACCCTTTTTTGTTTTCTTTTTTTTGCTTTAAAAATATAATTTTATGATTAATATGAAAACTCAATTATCCACCACCAGTGTCCATGAAATCCATCTCTATCAGATCAAACAAAAAACAAAATTCAAACTGAAAAAGGACTTTATGAGCCTTATCGACACACTCCTGGAATGTGTTATCTCCAGCCCTATGCCTTCTCCTTGCTGGGGAGACGTAAAGTTCAGCCGTATACTCAATCTGCACATCTGGCTAAAAGGCTACTGCAGATCACTGGGAATTCCTTTCATTGACAATTTCACTACATTTCTGGACAGACCCATGCTTTTCAGGTATGATGGTCTTCACACAAACTGGTCTGGCTCTCGTGTGCTAGCTAACAGTATGGCACTGACGCTGAATTCATGCAAATCTTTTTGCAACTGACATGGGGTTAGTCCATTCCATTATAGTAATAACTGTGCAGTGTAATACTCCTGTCACTGTAAATGCCACATAGTGTGTAAATCCTGAAGCTATTTCGAACAGGACTGTTAAATGTTTGCCTGTGGTTCGGACCCCTGACAGTAGCCTATCTATTAACCCAGTCTCACTGATTCCCATCGTCAACAAAGTTTAGGACCAAGACATGCATCCCTGCTCACACAACTACAGCTAAGGGTAGTAACTTCATCCATATTACCTACAATCATAAACAGTCTGTGCAATCCATCACTCTAGATAAGTTTGTTCTATTCAATGCTAAGTCTCTGTCAAACAAAACCTTTATCCTGAATGATTTGATCACATCCCATAATTTGGATTTTCTGATTCTGACAGAAACATGGCTAAAGACTGGGGACTGCTGCCATTTAATCGAATTCTGCCCTCCTGAATATAGATATTTTAACTCCCCGAGGTCCACTGGTTGTGGTGGGGGCCTTGCTGTCGCCTACAGCAACCATTTTAACTGTAAGCATATATCTGTTGATATTTTTCAGAGTTTCGAGAAGCTCATGTTTAAAATCAACTGTCAAAACCCTATCTGCTGTATCTTAATCTACTGTCCCCCCAAACCAAACTCTGGTTTTTAGCAGAGTTTTCTGAATTCCTATCTTCCATTGTCCTAAATCATGATAAAAATATTCTTATAGGAGATTTTAATATCCATGTCAATGACCCATCCAACCACTTTGCCACTAAATTCCTAAACATTACTGATTCATTCAATCTGGTGCAGCATGTTTCTGGTTCAACACATGACCGAGGCCACACCCTTGACCTCATTTTTGGCCTAACTATAAACTCCTTCTCATTGATAGACCTTGTCTCCGATCATAAATGTATTCTATTTGACTCCTTCATCCAGGCAACTTCTCCAAATCAGAAGCAAACAGTATGTTCCCGCATTTTTTATAACCCGTCTGCTTCAAATTTCTCATCTATTTTTCTGATTTATATAATAGCCATATTCAACCCTCTAATATTAATGATTTGGTCAATAGTTTCAATAGCCTGTGCTCCTTTGCATTACATGCTATCGCACCTATTAAAACCAGGTCAGTAGCAGCCACCAAATCATCACCATGGATAAATGTTGCTATCCGTAGCTGTAAGCAGGAATGTGGGAGGGCTGAGCGCAGATGGAAAAAGACAAAACTCAATGTTCACTTTCTATACATGAAGAACTTTTAACTTTACTCAATCAGAAAATCAAGGATGCAAAAACAGCTTATTTCTCAGATTTAATTACTGCTAATAAACACAATCCCCAAGCTCTGTTTTGCGCAATCAATCAGCTAGTACAACCTGCTACTATCTTTGCCACCTCAACTGAAGACTGTGAATTGCATTTATCATTTTTGTCAACAAGATAGAATTAGATCCAGCATTGTGCTCCTGTCCACTGCTTTTGATCCACCTAGTAGTGTTTCAAATTTATTGGCCCATTTTGCCCCCATTTACCCACTCAATATTATAGACATGTCCCACACCTCTGGTTATGTCCCTGATCAGTTTAAGACAGCCAGTGTCCAGCCCCTTCTAAAAAACCCGGCCTTGATCCAGCCGTTTTGAACAATTTCAGACCCATCTCAAAATAACCTTTCATTTCAAAAATGCTGGAAAAACTTGTCGCTGAGCAGCCTCTTCAAGTTGTTGAAGGGAATAATACCTTTGATAAATTTAATCTGGTTTTCATCAAAACCACAGTACTGAAACTGCTCTGTTACAAGTCATGAATAACATCCTTGTGCCGGCTGATAGGGGGGAACTCTCCATCTTGGTCTTACTCGACTTGAGCGCTGCCTTTGACACCATTGATCACTCCATCCTCATTAATCGACTAAATACATGCGTTCATATCTCAGAGAAAGCTCTAGAATGGTTTGCGTCATATTTGTCAAATAGAGGTTTTTCTGTCTCCATGGGTGACTATGTGTCCTCATCCACTCCACTGCTATATGGGATGCCCCTGGGGTCAATCCTTGGTCCTATTCTTTTTCTCTTTGTACTGCTTCCCTTGGGCCAGATAATCAGTCGCTTTGGTTGTACATCCTATCATTGCTACACAGATGACACTCAGCTATATTTTTCAGGAAAGGACTGGATATCTGTCAATTTTCTTCACCTAAATTCTGACAAAACTGAGCTTCTCATTTTTGGCCCTGAAAATATTGCTAAAGGCATCATTCATCATATTGGCCCACCTCCCCCTATGTCAAATCTAACATCAGGAATCTTGGCATTATATTTGACCCTAAATTGAAATTTGAACACCATGTCAATAAATTGGTTCAATCCTGCTTTTTTCAGCTACCGAGCAGTCACTTAGGTCTTACAATCAAAACTTGTTGGCCATACCACTTGCCAAACTAAAAACTAAAGGCGACTGTGCTTTCGCACCTGCTTCCCTGGCACCCAGACTTTGGAACAACCTCCCCACTTCCATCAGATCAGCTGAGTCTGTTGACTGTTTCATAAAACACTTGAAAACCTACTTTTTTAGGATGGCTTTCCCATAACATTCGATAAATTCAAGTGTGTTCTCTGGGTAATGACTGTATGCCTTCTGTATTCGTATGTGAGTGATGTCTGTATGTGTTCTTGAATGTGTCTCTTTTCTTTGTGTGCAAATATCAATGTAAAGCACTTTGTAACCTGTGTTAAAAAAAGATGCTATATAAATAAAGTTTTTACTTTACTTTTACTCTAAAATAATATGTCAAAACATATCAACAACCAAACAGGGTAGATGAGAAAATATAAGAATGCGATAAAATGTTCTCATAGTTTACTGCAGTCTTATTGTAGTTCAACACTACAATATAATATTATGTATCTGTGATGCTGGCAAGCTGTCTAATAAAAGGAAAGTACAATATTCCATGTGAAATTTAACAGTAATTATTTATAGCAGCAACTCTGGTGTCATTATGCTGAAGACCATTAGTGCTGCTGGTCTTGACTATTTTTTCCCAATTATTTCTTTATTTATTTTCATCATTTAACAAACTTTATCAAAAGACAGAGTACAGAGAAAATAAGGGTAATATAAGATAATAGTAATAGCAACTAAAGTGAAATAAAATACAAAATGATTAGAAATAAATAAAAACATTAACAAAAAAAATTAAACTATGGTCACAGTAAATATATTTCTTTTCTAGATGGGATCAAAGCATATCTAACCGGGTTGGGCGGATGGTCAGAGGTTCATAAGAGGTTCCCATGCTCTGAGAAAGTATCCCCCTTATTTTTTAAAGTATAAGTGGGCTGTTCCAGTTGTAATGTTTTTTAATGTTATGCTAATCCTCTTCACAGATATGGGGTCTAGTGTCCTATTCAGTTCTGTTGGTCGTGGCTTTTTACTAGCATATCTACCACCCACACTTGCCTCCAGTCCAACTTTTTACCTTAGTGTAGTTGCAGTCTTTACTACACACTCTTGTGTAAAAAGAAAGTTGGTTGCATTTGCCTATTGATTGAAAAAAAAAATCCAAGAGAAGATAGACTTTCTCACTAACCTGGGAGCTTCTTCCACTACCTTCTGGTTCCTCCTCTGGATGGAGCACTCTCTCTCATTCAGCCACAGAGCATTACCATGTTTATCAGCCAGCACCTACAAGAAGCATACAGTATTATTCTCTGGTTCTCACTGGAGAGGAGGAGGCCATAAGATTTTTTTTTTGTCACAATACCCATTTTTGAAACAACTAATAAAAGCAATGTTCATATCCATTATTTTTATTTACATTCATGCCAATCAAGTGTATTAAAAACTTGATGACCTGATCACTGAAACTTGTATGTTACACCAATTTTTACTAGAAATCTAATATTAAAAACAAAAAGCTACAACTTGTTCATGAAATACTCATCATATTCTAAAAAAAATGTGCACATATGGTCTTCAATATATGTGTACGTTGCCTAGGTTTTTCTGTGAAAATATCAGAGGTAAATTGTAAAAAGCTTTCATTGAAGAAAAACAAGGATTTTATTTTAGAAATAATTAATAATGAATCGCAAGGCTGTCTTAAGAGTAAGAAACTTGTTAGAGTTCGCATACCAAAACTGGGACACTGAGTTCCCTCTCATTATCATTATCAGATGGTAACATCAGACCTGTGTGTGTGCACGTGTGTTATACCTGAATCTCTATGTGTCTAGGGTTGTCTATGAACTTCTCAATGAGCAGCCTGTCATCTCCAAAGCTGGAGGCTGCCTCCTGGGACGAAAACCGAAAACCTTCCCTGTAACAGTACACAGACACACAGACACACACACACACAAGTTGCAGCGGTTATGGAGCAAATACAAACATCGGTCTTTCCTGTGGTTCATAGTTGTAGTAAAAATAAAAGTAGAAATAGGATCTCTTATAATAAAAGCAGTATGAAAGAAGTACCCAAAGCCTTTAAAATAGCAGTAGATAGTAAACAGCAGTTAAGGTAGTTGAAGGGACTGAGTTAATAGCTTTAGCAGTAACTGCAGCAGTTGAAGTCTGAAGTATTTAAAGAAGTAATTGTGATTTGTAGCACCTGAGATAGATGTTAAAGTAGTTTAAGGAAGACTAGTAGTAACAGCAGTAGTTGTTCCAGTTGTAGAAGTTGTAACTGTGGCAGACTTATCTATAGTTATCTATAGTATACTATATTATAATCTACTGAAGCAGCTAACATAGTTTTATTAGGAGAAGACTAGTACACTTAAAAGTAGTTAAAGGATTTGAAGAATACCTTGTCTCCTCGTCATTCCAAGCAATCCTCATTCCTTTCCCCCCTCCTCCTGCAGATGCTTTGATCATTACTGGGTAACCTAGCAACAACACCACCACAATTGTATAGGTGCATTTTTGCCTTGCTTTAACCACACAACCACATGTCCAGTAATCACACGCAACGTGAACATCAGAGTATTTAACAGTCTACTAAAATATTCAACACTGCAATATACACAAGTGTCAGAGAGCTGCACAACCTGAAAACAGAGCTATGTAAAGTAAGATTATATGTAGAACAATGAGATAATTAAAAATTTATAAATCATAATGACTGAACACCTCCTCTAGGTCAGAGACAGAAGAGGGTATGGGTTAAATATCTCCAGTAAAAGAACTGAGTGCAATTTTGTTCTGTCACAACATATACTGTGCACTTACAGCGAGTAAACAAGAGATGACTTACCAATGTCCTGTGCAATCTTCACAGCTTCCTCAACAGTCTGGCACAGAAAGGGGGTAATGGTAATTTAAAATAAACCAAAGCAAAGTGTTTCTTGACAACTCTGCAGTTATTGTCCATGCTTTGAACCTCACCTGGATGTCCAGTTGTAGATGCAGGAAATTTGTTTTCACA